>NC_053037.3:515220436-515523467 GCF_002575655.3 Aegilops tauschii subsp. strangulata | reverse complement strand
TACAGCCCATTTACAGTTTGTTAAAAGTACAGCCCATTTTCTAGCTAGGATAACGATTAATAATTTCAACCAACCACTCAAAACAGAATTCAATAAAATTTCCCACATTTTGATGGGATCCGAAATATTTTTATCCCAAAATTTCTAGTCAGATTAAATACAATTTAAATATAAATTTGTATTACGTAAAAATCCAATGAAACATTGCGCGTGCAACAATTAATGAAATTAAAATTTTCAAAATCCAAAAATAATATTTTATAAACTAATTACGTGTTTGGTGCATTTTTTTATAGTTACTTCCCTATTTTTATAATTACATCCCATTGATTATTTCTTAAAGCCCATTGTCGTGTTAAGCCTGATGCATCCCTCCTAGGAAAGATTTGCAGCCCAGCGGGACGGAGAATAACAAGTTGACCTTGCTAGGGTATTTCTCAAAAAAAAGTATGGCTGGGCTAGCCATTTTCAGCTTGAAAAAAATTAATATCTGCGCTGGATATCTGGCCTGGGCTAGACGGGCCACAGCCCGCCCAGTTAATACCCTGCTCTCCTCTGAACAACAACAAAAATATCGCTCAAGAAAAACTCTGTAGTGCTCACACCTCAAAAACACAAATACTGCTCGAGCTGCTTGGTCCCAGCTGTCGGCCGCTCCTTGTGCAATTATCTCGTTTATTGACTACATAGGTTGACAATGGTGTGGGACCGTGATGTCAGGAAACCAGGAGGAAGCAAAAAAATACAGTTCTACGTAATAAGGAGGCACTTGCGTACGTACGGCTATGGCCCTAGTGGGTCCCTATTGTCATCCAGTCAAAATAAAGTCATCTCCTGAATCCTCATGTTCGTTGACCATGTTGACAATCCTCGGCGCCACGGCGAGCACAACAACTCGAAGAACGACGGAGAGGGCCTCGCGGGCCCTACGGATGGTCTGATACAGCGCCCGCTGCTCATTCAGGAAGCCAGGATCATCGGACACCTATGAGCACCTTCGAGAGACTGAGACAGCATGAAACGGTAAGGTCGCGCTTGGGAGCTCTGGTTTATTTCACACCTGTATTAAGATACAAGTGTAATTTACTCGTCATCGGAAACAATGCGTAAACTACAGGCATAATGAAACCGAGAGCCCGAGGTCTGTAACAAACACTGGCGAGTTACACGTGTAATTTGAGAGACCAGTGTATTTTTTACTAGTCGAAATCGACCAACCAAGTGCTTCGCCCGAGACCATCTGCTTTTATTTACAAGCATCAGTTTTACAAGCGGTTTTGGTTGGAAAACAACGATCCAATCATGGCCTAAGATGATGGGTTGGTTGGAAGATCATATGGTTTCACCTCTAACCTACCCGAGTTGTCGTATAGGCTATGAATGAAACATAAGACAATGAACTTCTTAAGCACAGAAACAACAGAAGAGGATGATCTTCTTAACATGCAAATCATAGGCATTAGCTTAACATGCAAAACAATATGAAGCATTATTCTCAGGAGGCATGGTGAACAGCTCGTGATGCCGCATGCCATAGCATTCCAAGCTCAACTTTGCAAGCAAACTCACAAGGCCTGGCATTACATAGACAACACTCAGAAAAAACTCTTAAAATACCTTACATAAGTCAACGTTCATGTTACTATGCATCTCAGCAGAGTAAATATTTACTTCTGAACTGAAGACAGGAATAGAAAAAACGATCAACGTTGCTCACAGCAAAGGGCGTCCCACTCAAAAATATCAAATGCATGTCTTCTGGCTAACACCAATGAGCAAAGTTTGACAAGGTTTTCCAATTCCAATATATTAAACTAATGTCTTCTTGCTAACATCAATGATTAAACTTTGACAAGCTTTTCCCATTCAAAATATGTAATGCCTATGATTGTGGAACGGGCGGGGTTTGTCATCAGTTTGTCATCTGATAGTCCGGTGGCTCAAGGTGACGACGAATGATTAGAGAACCATTCGATGTATTATGCATTATGAAGTATTATGGAGGACACGAACCATCTGAACATTTTGTGCAGTTCCACTAAAATCAAGCTGAGCATCCCTGTGGATTTCATATTTATATGCTGCAAGAAAACAAAGACACATCAGCACACACATGAATATTGGCCCCAGTGTCAACCCACCAATCGGTGGACTAACAAACTGAAAGTACGGTAAACAGATTACCATATACCCAGATGCCCCATCATTGTTGCTTAGAATGACATTGACAGACTTGGAGTCCTGTCATGGCTTCTTGTACTTGTTTGGGCACTTTTTGCCCAGTGCACTCCACGTGTTGTAGAGTTGCCTATGCTCTCTGCAGACTAGTCATGTCACCAGCGTCTACTAATACTCTGTAAAGCTTCTCAATCATTCCTTCTGTAATGTAGCGCAAACAGTGACTACTTCTTTCTGCAAAGTGGTAAAACCAACTGGACCCACTAATGCAGCAGTTTGCCTTAGACACATTGGCTCCTTTTGTGCAGTTCAACTAAAATCAAAGTCGGAATAAAACCGAGCTTTAATTTTGATATCCCTGTAAGCAACAATAGGTTTAAGGGAAACAATTACTAAGAAATAACGGTTGATGACTTGTACTCCCAGAAGAAAAACATCTACTGATCTACCTTATCTTAATGGGAAACAAAGCAAGAGAGTAGCAATTCTCCATCAGTGTGATTCATTCATATTAACTGAGACATTATCTTAACAATGCCTCGTTTCAACATGTATAAAGAATGACAAAGCAGAAAAGTACCATTCCTAAAACAATGTGACTGATTCATTTTAACAGAGACATTATCTTAACAATACCTTGGTTAAACATGTAGAAAGAACTACAAAGCAGGATAGTACCATTTGTAAAACACTGTAACTGATATATAATAACAGAGACAACATCTGAACAATACATTTCTTAAACATGTACTCCGTCCGATCCCTAACAGAAATGGTACTCCCGCCAATCCCTAACAAGTGTTGCAGTTTTGAACTAAGATTCAGTTGTTAATTCTGAGAGTGGCATTGCTTAATTTTACCAGTGGCATTAGATTAACAAAATGCATAAACAGTTCCAGGGGAGAGTGGGCGCAACAACAACATGTGCTTCCATCTACTTATAAAAGGGGTGATGCAGAGTTTGTTGTAACAAAGCAACAAGCATCATGTCTGGGTTGGTCCCATTTTTGTTCACTACTTAATGGGAAAAGACAGCAATACAATAGCTTCAATTCAACATTTATTCAAAACAGTACCAATACAAGTAGCACAGCATCTCAAAGTGCACTGCATGATCATGTGGATGAAGGCAGGTACCAACCTTTCATGACGCACACAAGATCACCTACGAATCTGCCAACATGAATAGGAAATCCAGTCTCGCTTTGTGCAGTTGCACTGAAATCAAGCAAAGTCGCCGGTGTGACATTTAAGTTTGCTATAACAACAAGTTGAATAGATATCCCTGTTTTAACAAAGGCAAAAAAGGAAACAATTACTGGCCAATAAATGAGGATGAAACAAACGGCGACAAAAAGAAGCATCTAACTTATCTTGATGGAAAACAAAGTAGGATAGTAGCATTTCTAAAACGGTTGCATTGATTCATATCAATAAAGACATTCTCTTAAAACAACATTCGTTAAAAATGTAATTTACTTTTAATAGTGGCATTGCTTTCCAGCGGCATTCTTAGATTAACAACAGCAAAATAGTTGTATGGGACATGCCAGCACCATGTGCGTCCACATGTATAAATAGGTGATGCAGAGTATGCAGCCAAGCAGCATATCTGCGTTGGTCCCATATTTGTTATCTTTGAACCTTTTTCCTATGTGAGGGCAGCAAATCTAGTCCTGCACAAACTACCCGACCCCCCAGTTTCTTTCCCTTTTCAACAAAGAGATCGGTTCCTTATAGATGTGTGTACTGGGTTACCCCATTTTCCCCTTTTCGACCAACAAAGTGGCTGGCTAGCCAGTCTATACTACTCTCCCTCCCTCCTTTCCTCATTGAACCACGTCCTAGATTCATGCTCCACCCCACCGCACCCTTCTTTCCTCTTTGAACCAAGACCTAGATTTGACTACAGAATCAAAAAAGATCCGCATGCAGCTAGAGCAATGACGGTTTCAAAGAAACTTATACCTTAGGGTCGTCGGGATGTGGCAAGGCGTGTGGCGGGAGGCCGGATCTGCCCACACTACGTACGGCAGCGAGGAAGAAGGGGTCGGTGGCCCTCCTGCACAGGCGCTGGGTGAAAGAGAACAGCGCAGCCGGCAGTGGATTGCCTCCCTCGCCGAAGGCGATAGAGTCAACGCTACA
Organism: Aegilops tauschii subsp. strangulata; assembly: GCF_002575655.3. Taxonomy (NCBI): domain Eukaryota; kingdom Viridiplantae; phylum Streptophyta; class Magnoliopsida; order Poales; family Poaceae; genus Aegilops; species Aegilops tauschii. The sequence goes on along the minus strand of NC_053037.3, from coordinate 515,519,144 downwards.
CCTCCTCCCCTTCCCGGTGCGACGGGATCCGGACGCCTCCTTCACCAGTTGTGAGGGGGGAGAGAGACAGAGGCCAACGCAGTCTTGTTTAGATCTGGTGAAGAGGGTGACTGGGTGAGAGACTGTGAATATAGCAAACCCTAGCAAAGGAACGCTAAGCCTCCAGCGTGTGTATATATATATATGTAGTGCGGCGGGAGTGTGGAGAGTGCAAACCCTAGCGAACAAGCGTTGAGGCTCCAGCTTATATAGTACTACATATATACTGTAGTACGGACTGAGCTCCGGTGCCTTAACTGCACCTGCTTTTGGCTGTATGACAGGTGGGCCAGCCACATTTTGGGCCCACCTGTCATAAACCCAAAGGCAGGTGCACTAAGTCAATGAAGCTGCGTCCATATAGTACTAGTGTATACTACTAATATATAGTGGAGTGGTTTTCTTATTCTCTCCATAACAATCGTTTTAAATTGTGTAAGTACGAAACGAAACTCTTTATTTAATGTACTAGTGAAGAAAACTACTACTTCCAATGAACTAACGATCCACGCGTCCTGGTCGCACTTCCTATCTGGGGCGTGCGGTACACTGCCCTCCCTTAAGTGAACAACCACACATGCGCCAAATTATCGGAAACATGTGAGAGTGTGTACAAATAAAGAATTTTAATTTCAATTATCGAAAAGGTTTGAGAGTATGTACAGTTTGCCCTCTCTCAATAATTATGGTTTGTTGTGTTCGGCCAAACTTGGTCAAACTTTACAAAGTTTGACTTCGGTTAAATCTAATATGCGGAGTAAATAAAAATGGAGGGCTACTACGTCCATCCGGGTTTTTAGTCCACACCATTTTTTTCATCAAAGTTAATAGCTGGACAAATAAAATTACAGGGGAGCTGAAGCAAAGTTGTGAGAAGGCTTAGAAATCAATACAAAACTTATGCTCAGTACCAACGTCGATCCTTCTTCGAGGAAACATTTGGTTCATAGCCAATTGTGTGATAAAATTGCACCAACGTGAAAGAGGACTACGTCTCCAACGCAACCAAGGTGAACTGATGAAGGATATCATCTTTGTGGGTAACAAGCAAAGAGCACTGATGGAAGACAGCTTGTTTTTCGTGGAAAATCGATCAGCTTCACCAGCCGATGCAACCATGAGGCACAACCATGAGCATCGATAGGTCATCGTGGTGATGCATCATCCATTTGGCATCAAGTTTGGGTGAGGAACCTATGAAGTTCGACAAATCCTCACTGTGGTCTGTTTCTTCTCATTAATCAAGCTCGAGGAAGGAAGAACCACGTGGCAGAGGACAGTGAGGCGGAACAACAATGGCCATCCAATTTTGTGCAGTTCCACTAAAATTGAGGAAGACATGCCCGGGTATGGAGATACGCATCGCTGTTTGCAAAAATATAAAAAAGGGATATAGTGTTGTTACTTTGTTTTGGCAGTGGTACAAGATTAACAACGACATCTCAATTGTCAATAAGAATTAATGAAAAGTACACCAACAAACAGAAGCATCATGATTACCTTGATGGGAACTAAACCAGGATACCCGAGAAAAAAAGCATTTCTTCATTTAACCAGTGATAGTATTAGATTAGCAGCAGCAATAGGAGCATATGGACAATGACCGCACAACCACCATGTACTTTTTGTCGAAACAACATGTATACCTCCACCGAGGCATAAATCAGGAGAACTTTTCGAGTGGCATTTCCTCTATAATAGTAGGTGATGTTGGACCAGCCGACGAACCCTAGCTACTATACATGGGGAGCTGGGGAGTAGTCGCATAGAAGAAAACCCGCATGCAGCGACCTGGGGAGCTGGACCAGTACAAGAAGTTATACCTCAGGTGGTCGAGATGTCGCTTAGGCGGGCGGGCGGGATCTGCCCCCACACGACAGCAGCGAACAAGGGCGCGGTTGACCTTCGTTCGCGCCATCACCGGCTCCGAGAGGACGGTGTGCATCGGCTTCCTCCATCGCCGACGGCGACAACGTCAACGCTGCACCTCCTCACCTCCCGCAGCGGACGGGATTCGGCCGGATCTGTGACCACTGGTGAGGAGAGAGATAGAGTGGACACTGTCATCTTGTTTTGATATGGATAGGGTGAGAGAGCGAGATGCGAGAAACCCTATCAAACAAGAGGCTATATATACAATGGAGTAAAAAAATCTCTCCATAGCAATGGTTTTAAATAGAATACGCACGTTCCTGGAAAAAAGAAACGAAAACTGGTGGACAATTTTTTAACGTACCAAGAAATAAAACTCGATAAAAAACACGCCCCCGCTTCCAAGTCGCGAGAGTCGTCGCACACACACACACATAGACATAGACATGCATCTGAGGATGGCTGGGTAAAACTGAATACGGATGGTTCCTTCTTGCCAGAGAACGGAACTGCTGGTACAGGCATGATACTAAGGGATCATGGGGGTTCTATAGTTTTCTCTTCATGTACTCCCTCCATTCCAAAATAGATGACTCAACATTGTACTAAAGTTAGTACAAACTTGAGTCATCTATTTTGGAACGGAGGGAGGCTTGTGTTATTGAGCGAACGCACTGGAAGCAGAATTGTTGGCCATCAAAGAGGGTTTGTCGCTTGCATTGAAATGGAGTAATCTTTTTTTTGACCCACACACCATAGAACAATCGTTCTATAGTAAATTATATTAATATAATAAAGTACATGGGGAGTCTAAGCTCCAAATATCAATATCGAGACCGACTGCCTTGAAGCTACAAATATGGTGAGGAATGAAGATCTTGATAGATCTCGGTTTGGTTTTTTGGTGCGTGAGATTAGATCGCTCATGGCACTCTGAAATACTTGTATTGCTCATGTTCGACCAAACAACAACATTGTCAGTCATACTTTAGCTCATTATGGTAGGACTAGTGGTCGTATCGTTGTTTGGCTAGGTTCAGGCCCTGATGGCATTGTCGAACTTTGTAACTCCGAGTGTAGCCTGGCTACGTGAGTAATACAAGTTTGTTCCCACAAAAAAAAGACATAGACATGCATATCCGTGTTTACGTAAAATTCCATCTCCATCTCCATCTCCAATCATATTTGTCCAACTGGCATATTATTTACGTTGTTAATTATATACCCAGAAATATTGACGTACAACATCTCTTGTTTGCGGGCGTCCGGACCGCTGCCACGGCCGCTCCTGACCAACCCGAACCCTCTTCATCACCCGCGCGTGCTTCCCGCCTGAAACGGTCAGTGTCACGCCCGCTCCTGACCAGTCTCTTGGCTGATCGTCCTAAGAATGCTTATATATGAATAAAGCTCTCTCATTTACCCGCAAAAAAGATTAAGCCATATTAACCGGAAAGGAGGGAGTATGGACTAGCACTACTTTTTGGTGTGTCCCGTCAACTCGCAGAACGAGGAGAAGCTTGCAGGACAAGGTGAATCTCGCTTACGCCTTTTGACTAATGCAACCTACCCTCGCCCAGGCGGTGGACATCCAGCAGTTCATTCGGTGTCAGATTGCCACAGGCATACACTGTAGTACCCAACATGCGGAGTACCATCATTGTTCGACTTCACGAAGAGGCGAAGAGCCCAGCGCAAGGTTTAGTTGTATGAATAGTACTGCTACTAGAACCGCATGGTGGAGCGTCTCTACTCTTATTTTATTTTAATCTCTAATAAAGTACACATTTATTCGGGAGAAGGGCGGAAAACGGCAGCCCAATGGTAGTGTTAAAAAACATCGAACATGTAATGATGATATCGATCAACCATGCTCGAATATATCTTGGCCTCCATGCGAGCCCGTCTGTGTGTTCTCGCTCCTCGTCTCTCTCAAGGAACAGCGGGTTGGCCATTTTGCCGTCAATTGAGATCGGTTTGCTCACACTCCGGTCCCACATGACAGTGATATGCCAAGAGGAAGTGCATTGACCGACTGGCCATACGCGTACTTGGTTTTGCACCTTCATACTACTACTCCCTCCGTCACAGTTTACAGGGCGCGCTTCATTCTGATGCATTTCTCTCCATGCATTTCCACCACCAAAGAGACTTTAGAGCGTATTGATGGTTGCTTCTTCCGAACAACTTACAATGGGAAAGGTGGGGCTTATGATTTGACTGCTCATTCCTACTCACTATTAGTGCGGCGCAACAACCGGGTTGAGTCTCCCATGCAGTTGTGCACTACTCCCTCCGTTCTTAAATATACTACGGAGTATTTGTCTTTCTTGAGATTTCAACGAGTGACTACATACGAAGCAAAATGAGTGAATCTACACTCTAAAATATGTCCATTTGAAATTTGTAAAAAGACAAATATTTAGGAATGGAGGAAGTATAATTTTGTGCATGGCACATGGACCCGGATGCTGAAGAGGCTTCTGGCAATGCTATCAAGATTCCAGCATTTGTTTACATAATTAACGTACTATACAAATAATTTTCTAGCAACATAAAATTGTACAATGCTCTGAGCTTTCAGCTTTTGTTTCGTGTGTCTTGCCATCGATGCTCTTTCGGAAACAATAAAAAACTAACTTCCTTGCTAATGCATCTCAATGATTAGCATATCAGAGCTAATATTTACATCACAACTGAAGACAAAGTTGTGAGAAGGTGTTAAATTAAAATTGATCCATGCTTTCATTGGCAGCAACGTCCCCCCAGCTCTGTCTAAATCTACAAGGCATATTGGAAAAAAAAAGTAGCTGTCTGGAGCATTGTTGACACCTGATTTTGGCAAGATACAGAGTGAAAGGGTTTTCAGCATGAGAAAGTTTCACATCGTCGAGTATAACAATTTTGATGTTTAGGCTATCGCCATTCGACCTCATCTCAGTGGCCGAAGTAGTACTCCGAGTGACAAAATTTAGTGTTCTGAGTGCTTTTCGGCCGATTACGCCATCTATATGACCTCAGATGAAGGAGCACTCTAAAGGAATTGTCTTCGTCTCGTCGAGGCAATTGATTCTCATATATAAATCATCTTAATCCGAGTTCATATGCAAAAGTTACAGTCAATACGGTTTGGACAAGCCAGAGGCCAAAATATTACGCTTGACACCAGACACATGTTGATGAGTGTCTGATGCAATGCGTGAGCAATTCGTCCCTTAACACGGCCTTTAATCGAAAAACCTTCAACACAGAAAAGTTTAGTCTCGTCGAGCCGATCGATTTTGATATATAATTCGTCTCAATCCGAGGTCGTATGAGAACTGGAGAGACAAGACAAGATCAGGCTGTGTTTTCAGTCGGAAATCCGAGTGAAAAAGTTTACCATCCGAGTGAAAATTTACCGGTCAAGTGAAAGTTTGCTGGCGGGATGAACTTATTATTATCCGAGTAAAATGATAGTCATCCGAGTTAAATTGTCCTCCAGGTGAAAATATTCCGAGTGAAAAGATTACCATCGGAATGAAAACTTGCCGATCGAGTAAGATAGTGCCTTCCGAGTGGAAATATAGTCATCCGAGTGGAAATATAGTCATCTGAGTGAAAGATTGTCTTCCGAGTGAAAAAGTCCAATCGGTCGATCCGAGTGAAAGTCTCTAATATCCGAGTGGATGAGCTCGAATCCGAGTGAAACTGAACATGTGCCCGAAAGATTATCAAGATGACCTCGGATGAAGAAGTGTTCAATACAGAAGTTGTGCGTATCATCAAGACGGTAAACTTTGGTTTTGGAGTCATCATCATCAGAGATAGTATATGGCCTACAAATTCACTACGAGACTCGGATAATCCAGTCTACTGCAAGACCGAGTCCGATTGGAAGGTAAAGATGACCTCGAAAAATATTCAAGATGGCCTTATTTGAAAAAGTGATCAACATGAGAGTTGTTCGTATCGTCGAGGCGCACAAGTTTGTTATTTGGGCCGTCCTGATCAGAGATCATATGCAAGCTCAGCGGCCCGCGCAAGAAGGAAGACAGAGTTTGGGCCACATTCAGACTGAATCCGACTTGGAATAGAACTAGGACTCTAGGACGTGAATTGATGTAATTTTTCTTGTAAGGAAAGCCTAGATGAATCCTTTACTTGTACGGGAAGTCCAGCCGCCTCTTATATATGTTGGGGGTGACGGCCGATTGAACAACACACAATCGAACAAATCAATATACTACTTTTTCATCTACGTTTTATCTCTCCACCGTTTTTGTCTCTCGTTCTTCGCTGTTCTTCGTGTTTGAGAGCTCCGAATCCCGAGGCTCTAGGGGCGAGCGAATCGACCTAGGGCAGCCCATAGCCGCCGCACTCCCTGACGGGGTCCCTCCCGGGGTGTGGGGTTTTCGGGTCTGCAAAAGCGCCCGTCGACTGTCTTGCGTATCGCGCTGTCGGTCGGGTCTCCTTCGACGTGAGCTGCGGTGCATCACCCCTGGCGTCGAGGGTACACGTGACGTGTTCGTGTGTCAACACACGTTCTGGCTACTCCGCTGGGGAACGAAGATCAATCATCATCATCCACCATGTCCGATCTTCCCAAGCCATCTGAGGTAGACGCCAATAACATCATTAAGCCTAGTCTTGATGAGATATCGGCTGATCATCTCCAAGTCTATGAGGAGTACAAGAAGGCGCGTGAGGAGAAGGACTTGCAGGAGTTCCTTGCAAAGTTCAAGAAGGATCGCCAAGGCATCATCACTCCGATTGAAGAAATCAAGTTCCCTCATCTTCAAGCCGAGCAGGTTAAACCCTCTGTAAGTACTGCCTTTTCTCCTGAGCAGTGGGCTGAGATTGAAATTCGTATTGCTGACGGTAGCAATCTAGTCTATCAAACTTCATAGAAAATACTAATGCTCAGAAGAATATATCACAATCGTCTAGTGGTAATGATGGTGTAGCTGCTAGTGTGCAAAACCCTAATCTGGCTTTACCTATTGCATCGGCGCCTCCCGTGCCGATGGCTTATTATCCTACCCAAACAAATCAGATTGTGACTGCACCCATCAACCCTATTATGAGCATGCCAAGTTCGGTGGCAACGCTGAACCAAACCCTACCTACAGCTACAACCACTCGACCACTACCAAATTATGGGTCGACATACATGCCACAATTCCTACCTACAGCTCGTAACCCTACTCCTCCTATGCCACTGCCACAAGCTTCATCGTCCACTATGGATGATGGTCTAGCTAATCTTAGAGAGGAGATGGCTAAGATGCTTCGAGAGAATTTTGGAGTTGAGTTACCTAGGAATCTGATTTACCAAAAGTTGTACCCCGAGTACTTTGATGCCATCCAGTGCCCTCCAGGATATAAAATTCCAGATTTTGTTAAATTTAATGGAGAAGGCACAAAAACCACATGGGAGCATGTTAGTCAATATTTAGCACAATTGGGTGAGGCAGGCTCATTGAATGAATTGAAAGTGTGTTTATTTCCTTTATCATTAACTGGTACCGCATTTTCATGGTTTTCTTCTTTACCCCATGGTTTCATGCGGGTTTGGTCGCAGCTAGAGCAGAAGTTTCATGATCACTTTTATAGCGGCGACAATGAACTCAAGTTGTCACATCTAACATCGGTTAAACAGAAGCATGATGAATAGGTCTCCGATTACGTCAAGAGATTCAGATAAACAAAAAAACCGGTGTTTTAGTTTGGTGATAACCGAGAGGGACTTGGCGGACCTAGTGCTGAGTGGTTTGAGAACTCCCATTAGAGAAAAGCTAGAAGGCTATGAGTTCTTAAATATTAACCAAGTCTTACAAAGGGCTTTGGCTCAGGAAAGCCGAAGCAAAGACCTCAAAGAAGTGCATAGATACAAAGCCGATCGTCCAAAGATGAATATGGTGGAATATGATAGTGATCACTCGGACGACGAGGGTGATGTTTTTGCTACTGAATTTGTTTGGCCATCTAAGGCCAAACCATTTACTTGCAATGATCTGAAACCGATTCATAAGAATCGTGATGAAGAGATGAAGTTTACTTTTAACATTGCTAACTGTGATAGAATATTTGATGCTTTGCTGCAGGCTAAGATTATTAGAATATCTCATACTTTACCACCGTTTGAAGAGCTAAAACGGCGTGCTTATTGCAAGTATCATAATTCCTTTTCTCATGCTACTAACGATTGCAATGTTTTTCGACGACAGATACAATCGGCCATTAATGACGGACGATTGAACTTTTCTGAGATGCAAGTTGATAAACAGCCTTTTCCAATGAATACCATGGATTTGGAAGGGAAGAAGCTACTCATTCGGCCGGAGGTAGCCGAATCTGCTAATAAAGCTAATGTCATTGTTGGTGAGCCCAGGAAAGACAAGGAGGACAACAAGGTCTTGGGGAGGCAGGTTGTGCTTGGTAAGCAACCCGATGGCAAGGAAGTGATCAAAATCACCATCAAGAATCCTACACTCGGGGGGCAACTACAAGTGCAAGAGAATGCTCGTGTGAGATTTGTCAAGCCCAAGAGCCCAGAAGTTGGCAAGTGGAAAAGGAATGAAGTTAAAGTGCAGCGCAAGCGGATCAAACCAACTTTTGATATGTTGCTGTCCAAATATGCCAATCAGTCCGCTGGTTCCAGCTCTAACCGGCCATCATACTTGAAGCGACCAAGGTCACCATCAGATGATATGTTCAGTCAGTATATGTAACCGAGTGGACCAACGGCGCTATTTCCAGAAGAGCAGAGGCAAACTGTTTGGGACCGACTTGAATACTCATATAATGGCCGACTGAACATCGGTAACTATCGGTCGGCTGGTCAAAACATGCGACCGGATGGAAATTATCCGAGTGTAAGAATGCACCCAGGTGGAAGCTATCCGAGTGAAAAAATGTGGCCAAGTAGATTCCATCCGAGTGACATCCATCCAAGTGGATTCCATCAGAGTAAAAAGGTGCGCCCGAGTGGAAATTTCATGCATCTGGAAAGTCGAAAAGAATGGCGTGTTAAATCACCAAGTGTTGCAGCAGTTGAGTCGGGAAAAGGCAAGGAGAAAATGGATGCCGACTCACTTATCTTGGGCACTGAAACATTTGCCATATAGCAGCCGATTGTGCACAGCAATCCGACTAAGCCGATACTTGCTATCACGCCAAAGCACTCGGCTAATGACCATGAAGCAAGCACCAGCCAAGTAAAAACGAGAGATCCTAAATACACTCAGCCAAAGTGGTGTCCTCCAGGGCTAACAAAGACACAAAAAAGGAAACTACAGAGGTTAAGGAGTCAAGAGATGGCAGAACAAGAGGTCGAGAAGCAAAGGGATAAGTTGTTCAATGACACTCGGCCTATGGTACCTAGAAAACAAGTGTGGAGGCCCAAACAAATACAAGATGCAGTGGCTTCTACACCTATCACAGCAGCACCTACACTACCAAAAGAAGACGACGCAATCATTGCATCGTCTATGTTACCTATTGCTTCCTCTTCACTCGGACAAATTTCAGAATCGGTGGATGCACTCGAGGAGGAGGCTGATATGTTGGACTATGAGTCTACGCTGGTTCATGAAGGTATGAATATCAATATGGTGTATTACTTACCTGCTGAGTTTCGTGCTGTAGATAAGGAAGGGGAGGTGGCTCAGCTGGATTTTGGCCCTAAAAATGCAATATTCGAGAAGCCAAAAGAACCAGTAACGCATCTGAAACCATTATATCTCAGAGGTCATATCAATGGGTCACCGCTCACTCAGATGCTTGTTGATGGTGGTGCTGTGGTAAATCTTATGCCCTATTCGGTCTTCAAGAAATTGGGTTTGCCTGATGAAGAATTGATCAAGACCAATATGGTGCTGAACGGATTTGAAGGCAAAGAGAAAACTGAAGCCAAAGGTGTAATGTATGTGGAGCTTACAGTCGGAAGCAAAACTTTGGCTACTGCATTCTTTGTCGCTGAGGTGCAAGGTAACTACAACGTCATACTAGGCCGTGATTGGGTTCATGCAAACCAGTGCGTGCCATCCACTATGCACCAGTTTTTGATTCAGTGGGTTGATGATGAAGTGGAAGTCATTCATGCAGATAACTCGGCTTGTGTTGCTTTGGCCGATGCATCGGTGGATTGGCAACATCCCAATACTACTTGCTTGACGGGACGTGACTTATTAGAGTTTGATTTTCTTAGCGCGACCAAGAATGGTTTTGTGCCCGTCTCTTTAAAGCCGACTGAATGCAATCGGCTCCAAGGTATGATATGTTTAAATGGATTCTAGCTCCGAGTGGTTACAAAAACGTCTTGTAAAATATCGGTCCAGCGAGAACGATATGTATGAGTCTATAGAGGAGTTGGATGACATGGATAAACTTGGACAAGGTTTTACATCGGCCGATCCATTAGAGGAGGTAGATATTGGAGATGGTTCAGTCACTCGACCGACGTTTGTAAACAAAAATTTGAAAGCCGATTGTAAGGCTAAGTTAATCGAGCTATTGAAAGAATATGTTTGTTGCTTTGCATGGGAATATCATGAGATGCCAGAGTTGAGCCGAGAGCTAGTGGAGCATCGGTTGCCTATAAAGGCCGATTTTAGACCTTATGACCGGATCAAGGAAGAGATCGGTCGACTGCTTGAAGCTAATTTCATTCGACCTTGCAGGTATGTCGAGTGGATTTCTAACATTGTCCCAGTGGAGAAGAAAGGATCCGGCAAGTTGAGGGTGTGCATTGATTTCAGAGATTTGAATAGGGCTACACCCAAAGATGAGTATCCTATGCCAATAGCCGATATGCTTATTAATGATGCTTCTGGACATAAGGTTATTAGCTTTCTAGATGGTAATGCCGGATACAATCAAATTTTTATGGCCGAAGAGGACATGTACAAAACGGCTTTCCGATGTCCTGGTTTCCTTGGTTTATTCGAGTGGACAGTGATGACATTCGGACTAAAAAATGTTGGCGCCACATATCAAAGGGCTATGAATTTAATTTTTTCATGATTTACTCGGTGTCATACTTGAAGTTTACATTGATGATATTGTTGTCAAATCCGATGCTTTTGAGTCTCACTTGGCCGATTTGCATTTAGCTTTTGAAAGAATGAAAAAGTATGGACTGGAGATGAATCCTTTGAAGTGTGCATTCGGCGTGTCAGCTGGCAAATTTTTGGGTTTCATTATTCATGAAGATGGCATAAAGACTGATCCCAAAAAGATAGAGGCCATACAGAAAGTGGAGGCTCCAACATGCAAGAGAGATATGCAAAAGTTCCTTGGCAAGGTCAATTATTTGAGAAGGTTCATAGCTAATCTATCAGGGAAAGTTGATGCATTAACTCCTATCCTTCGGTTAAAGAATGATGCTGATTTCACTTGGGGGCAAAATAGCAAGAAGCATTTGATATGATCAAGAATTATTTGTGCACTCCTCCGGTGATGAAAGCACCCAAGCATAGGGAACCCTTCAGACTTTACATTGCAGCAGAGGAAGGAGTTATTGGTGCTGTTCTAACTCAAGAGACCGAAGGAAAAGAGCATCCATCACTTATTTGAGCCTCCGCTTATTGGACGCGGAGACAAGGTATACATTTATTGAAAAATTATGTCTATGCTTATATTATGCTTGCACAAAATTGAGACATTATTTAGTACCGAGTGCTTGCATAGTAGCTTGTCAGACCGATGTCATTAAATACATGTTGCATAGACCAGTTCTTAGTGGTAGAATTGGCAAGTGGGCTTATGCTTTGATTGAATATGATTTGGCTTATGAATCTCTAAAATCCATGAAAGGCCAAATCGTTGCTAATTTTATTATTGAACATCGGATTGATGACAAGCATGATGTTGGTATAAACCTTGTCTCAATAGTACCATGGAGATTATATTTTGATGGTTCAGTTTGTACCAATGGCCAAGGTGTTGGTATTGTTTACATATCTCCTCATGGTGCTGTTTTTGAAGCTTCATGCCGCTTAGAATATTTTTGTACAAACAATCAAGCCGAATATGAAGCATTATTATTCGGCCTAGAGATGTTACTTGCTATAGGTGTTACACATATTGAGGCTTATGGTGATTCGTTACTAGTGGTGCAGCAAATATCCAAAGTCTTTCAGTGTTTGGACGAATCACTTAATGTTTATCTTGATAAATGTCTAGATATAATTTCTACTTTTGATTGCTTTAGCATTGCTCATATATCTAGACATGACAATTGGAAAGCAAATGAATTGGCACAACAAGCATCCGGATATCATGTTGATCATGGCATTTTCATATCTCTCAAAGACCGATGTCTTGTCTTGCCAATATGGGAGAGGTCGAACCTGAACCCACTGATTCGGCCATTAACAAAAAGTCTAGTGCAGGTGACAATCCCGACTGGAGGAAGCCCATTGTTGATTACTTGTGCAATCTGAGTGAAAGGGTGGATAGGGATGTTCGGCGTATGGCTTTCAAGTATACAATGAGAGATGATGGTCTTTATCGCCGAACAATCGATGATGTTCTTCTAAAGTGTTTGGATGAGGACCAAGTAAGAGTTGCTATGGGAGAGGTACATGAAGGCATTTGTGGCACTCACCAGTCGGCTCCCAAGATGAAATGGTTATTGCGACGTGCTGGGTTTTATTGGCCGACTATGATTAATGACTGCTTCAAATATTATAAAGGGTGTGAAGCTTGTCAAAAATTTGGTGATATTCAATTGGCTCCTGCTGCTATGTTGCATTATCAAGCCGTGGCCCTTCAGAGGATGGGGTTTAGACTTTATTGGGCAAATTCATCCATCTTCCTCAAAGGGGCATCGGTTCGTATTGGTGGCAACTGATTATTTCACTAAATGGTCTGAAGCAGTACCTCTCAAGAACATGACACATACAGAGGTAATTCAATTCATAACTGAGCACATTATTCATAGATTCGGTATTCCTCAAACATTAATAACAGATCAAGGTTCATCTTTCATCTCACACCAAGTCAGAGAGTTTGCCGAATCTTATAACATAAAGTTGCTCAATTCCTCTCCATATTATGCCCAAGCTAATGGACAAGCTGAGTCTAGCAATAAAATTTTAATCAAACTCATCAAGAAGAAGATTGAAGATAATCCAAGGAGATGGCATGAGTTGTTATCTGAAGCTTTGTGGGCACATAGAATTTCAAGGCATGGTGCTACGAAGGTAACCTCATATGAGCTAGTATATGGTCAAGAGGCCGTTTTACCAGTGGAAGTAAATTTGAATGCTTTGAGAATAGCCAAACAAAATGATTTATCGGCAGTAGACTTTTATAACTTGATGATGGACAATATTGATGAGGTTGCCGATAAACGTTTGGTTGCTTTGAAGTCAATAGAGAGAGACAAGTTGAGGGTTGCGAGAGCTTACAATAAGAAAGTTAAGTTGAAAATTTTTCAAGTTGGTGATCTCGTCTGGAAAGTAATTCTGCCGATTGGTTCAAGAGATAGAAAATTCGGGAAATGGTCTCCAAGTTGGGAAGGTCCTTTTAGGATTACAAGAGTTGTTCCCAGAAACTCATATTTGGTGGAATCAATACAAGGGGCATTGTTACCTCGAGCTCTCAATGGCAAATATTTGAAGAAGTACCACCCGAGTATGTGGCAGGAAGCCTAAGTAGGCAATGGCCGATATATGATTATCGCCCTTAGCACAAACATGGCCGATACATAATTATCGCCCTGAGAAAAATAAATGGCCGATGGAGTGTTGACATCGTCCTTAGAATGAACACTATGCATATTATTTTTCGGCGTGCAAGCTTTGCCGAAAAACAGGGGGGCATGTGTTGACACTTGATTTTGGCAAGATACAGAGTGAAAGTGTTTTCAGCATGAGAAAGTTTCACATCATCGAGTGGAACAACTTTGATGTTTAGGCTATCGCCATTCGACCTCATCTCAGTGGCCGAAGCTGTACTCCGAGTGACAAAATTTAGTGTTCTGAGTGCTTTTCGGCCGATTACGCCCTCTATATGACCTCAGATGAAGGAGCACTCTAAAGAAATTGTCTTCGTCTCGTCGAGACAATTGATTCTCGTATATAAATCATCTTAATCCGAGTTCATATGCAAAAGTTACAGTCAATACAGTTTGGACAGGCTAGAGACCAAAATATTACGCTTGACACCAGACACATGTTGATGAGTGTCTGATGCAATGCGTGAGCAATTCGGCCCTCAAGACGGCCTTGAATCGAAAAACCTTCAACACAGAAAAGATTCGTCTCGTCGAGCCGATCGATTTTCATATATAATTCGTCTCAATCCGAGGTCGTATGAGGACTGGAGAGACAAGACAAGATCAGACTGTATTTTCAGTCGGAAATCCGAGTGAAAAAGTTTACCATCCGAGTGAAAATTTACCGGTCGAGTGAAAGTTTGCTGACCGGATGAACTTATTATTATCCGAGTAAAATGATAGTCATCCGAGTTAAATTGTCCTCCAGGTGAAAATATTCCGAGTGCAAAGATTACCATCGAAACGAAAACTTGCCGATCGAGTAAGATAGTGCCTTCCAAGTGGAAATATAGTCATTCGAGTGGAAATATAGTCATCCGAGTGAAAGATTGTCTTCCGAGTGAAAAAGTCCAATCGGACGATCCGAGTGAAAGTCTCTAATATCCGAGTGGATGAGCTCGAATCCGAGTGAAACTGAACATGTGCCCGAAAGATTATCAAGATGACCTCGGATGAAGAAGTGTTCAATACAGAAGTTGTGCGTATCATCAAGACGGTAAACTTTGGTTTTGGAGTCATCATCATCAGAGATAGTATATGGCCTACAAATTCACTACGAGACTCGGATAATCCAGTCTACTGCAAGACCGAGTCCGATTGGAAGGTAAAGATGACCTCGAAAAATATTCAAGATGGCCTTATTTGAAAAAGTGATCAACATGAGAGTTGTTCGTATCGTCGAGGCGCACAAGTTTGTTATTTGGGCCGTCCTGATCAGAGATCATATGCAAGCTCAGCGGCCCGCGCAAGAAGGAAGACAGAGTTTGGGCCACATTCAGACTGAATCCGACTTGGAATAGAACTAGGACTCTAGGACGTGAATTGATGTAATTTTTCTTGTAAGGAAAGCCTAGATGAATCCTTTACTTGTACGGGAAGTCCAGCCGCCTCTTATATATGTTGGGGGTGACGGCCGATTGAACAACACACAATCGAACAAATCAATATACTACTTTTTCATCTACGTTTTATCTCTCCACCGTTTTTGTCTCTCGTTCTTCGCTGTTCTTCGTGTTTGAGAGCTCCGAATCCCGAGGCTCTAGGGGCGAGCGAATCGACCTAGGGCAGCCCATAGCCGCCGCACTCCCTGACGGGGTCCCTCCCGGGGGTGTGGGGTTTTCGGGTCTGCAAAAGCGCCTGTCGACTGTCTTGCGTATCGCGCTGTCGGTCGGGTCTCCTTCGACGTGAGCTGCGGTGCATCACCCCCGGCGTCGAGGGTACACGTGATGTGTTCGTGTGTCAACAAGCATGCAACATGCCGATCATTTTGTGCAGTTCCTGTCATGGAATTGTCACGGCAGATGCCCTCGAGCTAGGACTTAGTCGCGGAGCCATCGCAGCTAGGAAGCTTGAAGGAGTTAAGTGGGACAAGGAACACGAGGGTTTATACTGGTTCGGCCCCTTACGGTGAAGGTAAAAGACTACGTCCAGTTTGAGGTGGTATTGATTAGGGTTTCGATGACCAGGGAGCTTAACTGCTATGCCTGGCTCTCGATGAGATCTTACTTGTCCCTAAACTGATGTCGGGTCGTCCCTTTATATAGGGAGGCTGACGCCCAGCAGCTCTCAGAGTCCCGGCCGGCTCATAAGAGTGTCCGGCTCGGATTCTCAACTATTCTTGCCTTACACTACAAGTTTACCATAATAATGACTGTAACTACGGGCTTTAAGCCATATCCGGGTCTTAAGCCCATCTTTGGCCCACCGTCTTTAAGCTTAGCACTGGGCTTCTGGCAATGACCTTTATGAGTAACCCGGCCCCTCCTGGCGGGTGACTCTAAGGTCTATATCCTCAACATTAGGCCCCAGATTGATTTGAGCCGGCTCATGTCAATCTTCAATCCTTTCGACAGAAAATCCCCGGCTTACAATTGTGTGAAGGCCATAACCCGGCGTGACGTCATCCTCTGGACTCCGGGTAATCCGCCGTGACATCATCTTCCATTAAACCCGTTTTTTACTCCGCCAGATCCGCAACGGATCTTATCTTTACTGTCATCCCGAAAATCGAGGCGTTTCGTGGGGAGATAACCACGCCGTGGTCTCCTTGATTCTCGCGCCCACTTATGAGCTCGCCCTTATAAATAGGCCGGCCCGACGGGCCTTCAGCCACTCTTCTTCCTCCTCGCGCCACTGTTCCTCTGCTCGAGCTCGAACTCCACCGCCGCCGCCGCGCCCCCGGTCTTCATCAACCTTGGCCGCTACATCACCCTGACTCGGTCCAGACAAACGGCGGCGACCCCCGCACCTCTTCAGCACCGGTAAGTCCTCACTACCCCGTAGAACAGATCTGCAGTAGGGTTCATCCTTGTTCGTCTGTGTTCGTCGCCGTCGCCCACAAGCTCCGGTAGTTCTCATTGTTACTGCCCCTGTTTGATCTTAGCCTTGTATAGAACCACTGCGGTAGATGTTTAGCATCCATTTCACACGCAAGTAGACCCCTCCTTCACTGCATAAAGGCCTCATTCGAGCTCAAGAACTCCCCTGCGTCTGCTTTTAGGTCTAGAAATTTTCTTTTTACCCGACCATTTTGATCCAAAATATTTACCGCAAAGTGTGAAACATGTTTTCACCACACTTAGTAAAAAACTGCACTCATTGAGTCATGGCGGTTTATATTTCCGGCTTAAAGAAAACCCGCCCCGTAGAATCTTCCGACTCAAAGGAAACCATGCGCCATAGAATTTTCCGGCTCATCTGTGATAAGGCCATAGACAAATTGAATTACTCTTGACATCTTTTCTGCGGCTTAGATAACTCAATGTACTCAGATATATATCATTAGGCCCCTCCGTAAGCCGCCACTTAACACTGAACTATAACTTTCCTCCGGCTTATACTTAAACCGGACGTTTCCTTTTATCATAGGCTGCCGACTTTCACCATGCCTCCCAAAGCTCCTAAGGCCTCCATCACTTGCAATTGGATGAGGTCCAACGTCACCAATGAGACCTTAGCGGATTTTGTCAAGTCAGGCCACCTGCCCAAGAAGGATGTCATGTCCTACCGTGCCCCTGACCCGTCAGAGGAGATACCACAGCCAAAGGACGGAGAGGTGGTAATTTTTGCGGATCACATGAGCCGGGGCTTCGCACCGCCCGGCTCAAAGTTTTTCAGAGACGTTCTGAATTTCTTCGATCTGCGGCCTCAGGATATAGGACCCAACTCAGTGTCATATATCTGCAACTTCCAAGTGTTCTGCGAGGTTTACCTTGGAGAAGAACCTAGTCTGCTGCTCTTCAGAGAGCTTTTTTACATGAACCGTCAGAATGAGTGCGCCAATGGGCCAAGTCTGGAGCTAGGTGGCATCTCCATTCAGCGGCGGAGGGACTGCCTTTTCCCGTACGCAGAGCCGCCAAGCCACCCCAAAGACTGGAATCTGACGTGGTTCTACTGCCAAGACACGTCACCGGCTGATGAAAGTCCGTTGCCCGGCTTTCGCCCCTCGCGTCTGGAGTCAGCACACCCACTGTCAGACAAACTGACTCAAGCGGAGCGCCAGCCTCTGCTCCCCACCATAAACAAGATCAAGGCTCTTCTGGGCAATGGTCTCAACGGAATCGATCTGGTCCGGGTCTGGATCTCCTGGCGGGTGATCCCATTGAGCCGCCGCCCCGGCTTAATGTGCGAGTACACGGGCCGAAAGGATGACCCCCAGAGACACAGCCGCAATGACCTTCCTGAAGATGTTGCAGAGGAGATGACTAAGGCTCTCTTGAATGAGAGCCTGGCAGATTGCGAGAGGACCGGGTTAGCCCCCTTCTGCAAGATCAACCCAGCCCCAGCAGTAAGCCACTGATTTGAACACTTTATCTTTGTCTATAGATAACCTTCATCTGAATCTTTTAAGAAATCATCATTGTATTTTTCAGGCTGATGACAAATTCTGGCGGGTCAAATATGACCATGAGGCGGCCAAGAAGGCCAGAAAGGCGAAGAAAGCCGCTCCCCGCAAGAAGGGAAGTAGGCCAACTGCTTCGGAGCTGATGCAACTAAGCGACAGCTCCGAGTCAGAGGTAACCCCTGAACCTGTAAGCTCTTGTTGTGTTTATTGTTTATTTCTTGTCCGCCTTACCAACACTTGTTCATCAACAGGATGACACCGGAGCAAGTAACCCGGTGGTTGAAGAGGTGATGTCACTTTCCTCCGACTCGGAGCCCTTGCCAAGGCTGAAAGTCCGAAGGGTAACCCGGAAAGTAAGCTTTTCACATCCTTTTGCTTATCAAGATCCTCAATTTATTTTGAAGCAACAGACTCATGAGAGCCGGCGGCACACCCGGACCAACAAGGACGCCGACCTCTCTTCCAGCTTACCAGACGCGTCGAGGAAGCGCCGGACCGAGGTGATCTCAACTTTGTACCCTTTTCATCCTTTGGCGGGTGTTATACGTCAACCACTTAATTCCTCTGACTCAAATTATCAGGAAACTTCCCCCTCTTCTGGCGACTCTATGCAGTCAAGCCTGCCGGCTTTCAAGACCGTGCCCGGGTAATGATAATCACCTCATGTTGTACTTTGTCTTTACTTACACTATTGTGCTTAACCTTTCTGTCTTTTCAGTGCCCAGGCCAAGCTCACCAAGAGGGCGAAGAAGACTAAGCCGGTCGAAGAGCCGGAGTTGCCTGAGCCGGAGGTAGTAGGTCAAGAACCGCCAGCTGCCTCTGCTCCCGAAGCCACCGCTCCAACCGTCAAGGCAACTGTAGAAGCTTCTGCTAACCCGGAGGCCCCCAGCCCGGCTCAACCAGCAGATGACCCGGACGTGGTAATCACCCGGACGGAGTTTGTTGAGCCGGGGAGACCTACTGCGCTGGCCAAGTGCTCCGCCAAAGGGGAGCTGCTAGAATCCCGCCAGGTAAATCTGGACCTCACCGACTACGCCAATTTGAACATTGGAGAGATCGTCTCCGGCTTCGTCAGCCAAGTGCACAAGAGCCGGGACGTAGAGATTGCCATGGTGAACTAGATCCAGCAGAAATCTGAGGTATTATTCTTCTGTCCTCTTACTTACTGCATAGTTACCTTTACCATGCTAGCCCCCAAGTCAACGACTTATGACTGAATATGTTGTAGACTTAAATTTCGGCTTATCCAATTGAACCGGCAAGTTGTAGATAGAAACGTTCAACACGCATTAGCCCCCAAGTGCCAAGTGTCTTTGCTTGGAAAACGCTTGGGACTTTAAATTTGTATAATAACTGCTCATGCTATAACCCGGAAATTTATGCAGGCTGCTAGCAAGAAGTTGGAGGCTGATATCGCTGATCTCAAGAACCGGCTGAAGATGCAAGAAATGGAGACCCGGAAGGCAAATGCCAAATTTGTGTCCAGCATCGCCGCGCAAGAAAAGCTGAAGACGGAGTTTGACGCTGAACGGAAGGCTTGGGCCGAAGAAAAGGCCGCGCTGGTGACCCGGGCTGAACAGGCGGAGAAGGCTCTCTCCGAGAAGACCGCCGAACTCTCCGGTTTAAAGCGCCAAGTGTCCCAGATGGTGGCCGCAATCTTCGGTAAGTCATCCGCCGGCTTTCGTCCAGTTTAAAATTTTAATGCCTCAATACTCACCCTTGTCGGCGGCTTATCCTATTCTGTGAAACAGGTCCCAGAAGTGCCAACCTCAACCAGAGTGTGGTAACCAAGCTGAAGGCCGTGTACACCCTGGTGGAGCAATTCTACACCGGGTCACAGCGTGCCTTGGCTGTGGTGGCCCTATCCAACGAGGTGCCGACTCGCCTGGCGGAGGTTCTTCGCCGGCTCGCCGTTCTGCCTCAACGTATCCAAGAACTGCGACGGGCCTCTGCAAGAGCCGGATCAATCGCTGCACTGAGCCAGGCCAAGGCGTTCCTTCCAGAGTTAGACCCGGCAGACATCGCCCTTGGCTATCCAAGTCTGAAGGAAGACGGCACGGCTTTCGACCAAAAAGACTTCGCCGCCTGCGTGAAGATCATGCGCCCGGTGGCAACTCTTATTGGAAACGACACGGATCTGACCAAGTACCAGCCGGGTTACAATGCGGAAAATCAGAGGATTCCGACCCCTCGCTATGAAGCCCTCAGCTTAATCCCGCCGGCTCGTCAGCACACCTTCGCCCCGGAGATTGACCCGGCCGGGTTAATTGACGAGGAAGCTCAATTCGAAGCTCTGAGCGGCATCGACTGGAAGTCGTCGACTTTCCAGACCTTGGGAACAGCCGGAGGAGAAGAGAGGGACGAGCCGGAGACTTCAACCCAGCAAGCGTCGTAACTCTGCTGGCGGCTTATCAAACAATGCCTCACCCTTTTGGACTCAATGAGTCTTGTAATAGAGTAGGACCAACACTTTATCTTTGTCGTGCCATCGTGCACGTATTGAATCCTGAAGTCTATTGAAGTTGTCTCTTTTATATTTCTCCGGGTCATTCATTCTCCTTAGTCTCAAATAGTTGCCTTTAACTATCCTGCATAAAAGGACAAATCACAAGTCTCTAGGCGGCTTACCG
Organism: Aegilops tauschii subsp. strangulata; assembly: GCF_002575655.3. Classification (NCBI taxonomy): domain Eukaryota; kingdom Viridiplantae; phylum Streptophyta; class Magnoliopsida; order Poales; family Poaceae; genus Aegilops; species Aegilops tauschii. The sequence continues at coordinate 515,498,494 of NC_053037.3, read as the reverse complement.
CGCTGAGAATCATAGGTTTTAGATATATAACCCGGATATGAATCAAAAAAGATTGGCCCTCAAGTATGTCCTTAATACAGCCGTAATAACACACTTAGCGGCCTGCAAGCGTACTTCCGGTTTAAATAACCCGGATAATAAGGTTGATACCTCAATGCTGGTTTACCTGTCTGGCTAACACCAATTGTGTTCAACTAACACTGTAAATCAAAGTTAAGCCGGCAAAGTGAGACCCGGCCATACACACTTTGAAATATTCAGAAGAAACGTGCTATAAAGCAGAAGAACTTAGGGGCTTCCGGTTTGAATACGACCAGAGACCCGGCCCAAAGGGGTTATGCTATGATTCGAATACGATCATATAGCCCCCAGTGGGTGTGGCGATGCCAATCAAGAGGGTACCGACAGCTATGTTCTCTTTGGTTCGAATACGACCCATGTTTGAACAGGAAGCCCCCAAATGACTTTAAGAATTGTTTAACGACGCTGATTCGAATACGATCCACGTCGGTTCTCAAAGGGGTTAAACTATGATTCAAATATGATCAAAGAAAACTCCCCAATGAGCTCGGCACTTTGCCAATCAAATGGGTATCGACAGCTATGTTCTCTTTGGTTCGAATACGACCTATGTTTGAAAAGGAAGCCCCCAAGTGACCTTATTGCCTGCAGCCAGATTCGAATACGATCATAAGCCGGATCCTCCTTCAGATTATCATGTAATCTTGCAATGAAAACAACACGTGCACATATGGAGGAGAAAAAAGGACAGAGGTCCTGCTTTATTGCTTATCATAATATATACATGACTTAGAGAAATATGTACATCATGAGAGCCGGTGGCTCAAGTGTAGTAAGGCCGAAGCTAAGCTATGTTCCACGGCCGACGGGTTTCTTCCTCCGACTTACGTGAATCTTTGTGCTCCCGAATGTCAATGAGGTAATATGACCCGTTGTGCAAATTCTTGCTGACCACAAAGGGCCCTTCCCAAGGCGGGGATAACTTGTGCGCGTCTGTTTGATCTTGGATGAGTCGGAGCACCAGATCGCCTTCCTGGAAGACCTGGGACTTAACCCGGCGACTATGATAACGGCGCAGGTCTTGTTGGTAAATCGCTGAGCGAGCTGCTGCCACATCACGCTGTTCGTCCAACAAGTCAAGAGCATCTTGGCGCGCTTGTTCATTATGCGCCTCAACGTAAGCCGCCACTCGAGGTGAGTCATGACGGATGTCACTGGGGAGGACTGCCTCTGCCCCATAAACCATGAAAAAAGGCGTGAAACCTGTAGATCGGTTAGGAGTAGTGTTGATGCTCCATAACACGGAGGGCAACTCCTCCACCCAACAACCCGGCGTCCGTTGCAAAGGGACCAAAAGCCGGGGCTTGATGCCCTTCAGAATCTCCTGATTAGCTCTCTCAGCTTGACCATTGGATTGAGGATGAGCCACTGAGGAAACATCAAGTCGGATATGCTCTCGTTGACAAAACTCTTCCACAGCGCCTTTGGATAGATTGGTGCCGTTGTCAGTTATAATGCTGTGCGGAAAGCCAAAGCGAAAGATCACCTTTTTCATAAACTGAACTGCCGTGGCTGCATCACACTTGCTAACTGGCTCTGCTTCTACCCACTTGGTAAATTTGTCAACTGCCACCAAGAGGTGGGTCTTCTTATCTTTGGACCTTTTAAAAGGCCCAACCATATCAAGCCCCTAGACCGCAAAGGGCCAAGTAATCGGGATCATCCTCAGCTCCTGAGCCGGCACATGAGCCCGTCGTGAGAACCTTTGGCAACCATCACATTTACTGACCAAATCTTCCGCATCAGCATGAGCCGTCAGCCAATAAAAACCATGACGAAAAGCCTTGGCCACAAGAGATTTTGAGCCGGCGTGATGGCCACAATCCCCTTCATGAATCTCACGCAAGATCTCTTGACCTTCCTCAGGGGAGACACAACGCTGGAATGCTCCCGTAACACTGCGGTGATGCAACTCGCCATTGATAACGATCATGGACTTAGCCCGCCGGGTTATTTGCCTGGCCAAATTTTCATCCTCAGGCAATTCTCCCCGGGTCATGTAAGCCAGATAGGGCATTGTCCAGCCGGTATGATATGGAGAGCCGCCACCAGTCGTGCCTCCGGGTCAGGGACAACCAAGTCTTCCTCTGTAGGCAACTTAACAGAAGGGCTATACAGGACATCCAGGAAAATGTTAGGCGGCACCGGTTTTCGCTGAGAGCCCAGCCGGCTTAAAGCATCAGCCGCCTCGTTCTTCCTACGATCGATGTGTTCCACTTGGTAACCCTGAAAGTGCCCAGCAATGGCATCAACTTCGCGGCGATAAGCCGCCATGAGAGGGTCCTTGGAATCCCACTTTCCTGATACTTGTTGAGCCACCAAGTCTGAGTCGCCGAAGCATCTTACCCAGCTCAAGCTCATCTCTTTAGCCATCCGAAGACCATGGAGCAAGGCCTCGTACTCAGCCACGTTGTTAGTGCAAGGAAACAGCAACTGTAGCACATAATGGAACTTGTCACCTTTAGGGGAAGCCAACACGACTCCAGCCCCCGAGCCCTCCAACTGCCTGGACCCATCAAAGTGAATAGTCCAATATGTGTTATCCGGCTTCTGCTCGGGCACTTGTGACTCTGTCCAGTCATTGATGAAATCCACCAAGGCCTGAGATTTAACAGCAGTGCATGGCACGTACTTGAGACCATGAGATCCAAGCTCTATAGCCCACTTAGCCACCCTCCCTGTGGCCTCTCTGTTTTGAATGATATCACCAAGAGGGGCAGAACTGACCACAGTGATAGGATGACCCTGGAAATAATGCTTAAGCTTCCGGCTCGCCATGAACACACCATAACAAGCTTCTGCCAATGCGGATACCGCTGCTTGGACTCAATGAGCACTTCGCTGACATAATAAACCGGCCGCTGAACCGGATGCTCCTTACCCTCTTCCTTGCGCTCCACCACCACAGCCACACTGACAGCTCGTGTGTTCGCCGCCACATATAATAATAAGGGCTCTTTATCAACCGGAGCAGCAAGGACTGGGGGCTCTGCCAGCTACTTCTTCAAATCCTCAAAGGCAGTATTAGTTGCATCATTCCAGACAAAGCTATCAGTTTTCTTCATCAACTGATATAATGGCATGGCCTTCTCACCCAAACGGCTTATAAACCGGCTTAAAGCAGCGATGCGACCCGCCAAGCGCTGAACATCATTTATACACGCCGGCTTAGCCAGGGAGGTGATGGCCTTGATCTTCTCCGGGTTAGCTTCAATGCCTCTGTCAGAAACCAAGAAACCCAAGAGTTTGCCTGCAGGAACACCAAAAACACACTTGGCCGGGTTAAGCATCATCTTGTAAACCCAGAGATTATCAAAGGTTTCTCTCAAATCATCTATCAGGGTTTCCTCCTTTATAGATTTAACCACAATATCGTCCACATAAGCATGAACATTGCGCCCAATCTGCTTATGAAGACAGTTCTGCACGCAACGCTGATAAGTCGCCTGTGCACACTTGAGTCCAAAGGGCATGGACACATAGCAGAAGGCTCCAAAGGGAGTGATGAACGCCGTCTTCTCCTGGTCCTTAACTGCCATTTTAATCTCATGATATCCGGAATAAGCGTCCAAGAAACTTAAGCGCGCACAACCGGTCGTAGCATCAATGATTTGATCAATACGGGGAAGGGCAAAAGGATCAGCCAGACACGCCTTGTTTAAGTCCGTGTAGTCCACACACATCCGCCAAGTGCCGTTCTTCTTGAGCACGAGCACCTGGTTAGCTAACCACTCTGGGTGAAAGACTTCAACAATAAACCCGGCCGCCAAGAGCCGGGCCACCTCTTCACCAATAGCTTTCCTCCTCTCCTCATTGAACCGCCGAAGGAACTGCCTGACCGGCTTAAATTTCGGATCAACATTGAGAGTGTGCTTAGTGAGTTCTCTAGGTACACCTGGCATGTCAGAAGGTTTCCATGCGAAGATGTCCCTATCCTCACAGATAAACTCGATGAGTGCGCTTTCCTATTTTGGATCCATATTGGCACTGATGCTAAATTGCTGAGATGAATCTCCTGGAACGAAATCAACAAGTTTAGTCTCATCAGCCGACTTAAATTTCATTGCCGGCTCATGCTCCATAGTCGGCTTTTTCAGAGAGGTCATATCAGTTGGGTCAACATTGTCTTTGTAAAATTTCAACTCCTCTGTTGCGCAAACAGATTCTGCATAAGCTGCATCGCCTTCCTCACATTCCAAGGCCACCTTCCGGCTGCCGTGAACCGTAATGGTCCCATTATGACCCGGCATCTTGAGTTGTAAGTATACATAACACGGCCATGCCATGAACTTGGCGTAAGCCGGCCGCCCAAATATAGCATGGTACGGACTTCTTATCTTGACCACCTCAAAGGTCAATTTTTCCACCCTGTAGTTATTCTCATCTCCGAAGGCCACTTCCAACTCGATCTTGCCGACTGGATAAGCCGACTTACCAGGTACCACACCATGGAAGATAGTGTTTGACTGGCTGAGGTTCTTATCAACCAACCCCATACGGCGAAAAGTCTCATAATAGAGGATGTTGATGCTGCTGCCTCCATCCATGAGTACCTTAGTGAACTTATATCCTCCCACCTGAGGAGCCACCACTAAGGCCAAGTGACCCGGATTGTCCACCCGGGGAGGGTGATCCTCTCTACTCCATACTATAGGCTGCTCAGACCACCGCAAGTAGCGTGGAACCGCCGGCTCAACAGCATTCACAGCCCTCTTATGAAGCTTCTGATCTCGCTTACACAAACTGGTGGTAAATACATGGTACTGTCCACCGCTAAGCTACTTTGGATTGGTCTGATAACCCCCCTGCTGCTGTTGATGACCCTGGCCAGACTGTTGATTAAAGCCCCCTTGACCGTTCTGAGGATTAGAGTTTGAGCCGCCGCCCGGGCCATGAAAACCGCCGGCGCCTGAGCCGCCGCCCGGGCCATTGTAATTCTTAAATGCCTTCATGATTGCACAATCCTTCCATAGATGAGTCACTGGCTTCTCTCTAGAGCCATGCCTTGGACAAGGCTCATTCAACAGCTGCTCCAGCGTCGGGCCTGACCCGCCGCCTCAGGGAGGGGGCCTCCCCTAGCGTCGCTAGTTATTACCTTGTGAGCTGGCGTTGGCTACAAACTCTAGGCTGCCATCGGCCTTGCGCTTGCCTCCTCCTTGGTTCCCCGGGTTATGCTGAGGACCCTTGCCATTGCCGTTCTTCTTTCCCTTCCCTGTCCTTTCATCATCTGAAGCGGGGTCCTTGGTACCATCAGAATCGGCATACTTGACAAGAGCCGCCATCAGTGTACCCATATCATTGCAGTCGCGCTTAAGCCACCCGAGTTTCATCTTCAGGGGCACAAAACGACAATTCTGCTCCAACATTAAGACTGCAGAGCCGGCATCCATCTTATCTGATGATTGTATGATCTCTTTGACCCGGTGAACCCAATGTGTCGTGGATTCACCCTCCTGCTACTTACAGTTAGTCAAATCCACAATTGACATAGACTGCCTACAGGTATCCTTGAAGTTTTGGATGAAACGGGCTTTCAGCTCAGCCCAAGACTCGATGGAATTCGGTGGTAGCCCTTTCAACCAAGTGCGGGCAGTCCCATCTAACATCATGGTGAAGTACTTGGCCATTGCCGCCTCACTGACCTCCAGCAGTTCCATGGCCATCTCGTAACTCTCGATCCAGGCTGCGGGTTGTAAGTCTGCCGTGTAATTAGGCACCTTCCTAGGGCCTTTGAAATCCTTGGGTAGACGTTCATTGCGGATAGCTGGCACTAAACAAGGGACACCCCCAGTCCTGGTAGGGATACCCACGTCGACGGAAGCCGTCGGGTAAGCCGGGGGAGTCTGGTAAGCCGTCAACTGAGGCACCTGCTCCGCCTCTTGCCGCGCTCTGTCCTGGTCTGCTGCGTGAAAGGCTCCATTATGAGCCGGGCCGTGGCCAGGGGGCGGGTCATGGCGTCGGACGTTGCTTGAGCCGGTCGCTGAGACCATGTGCCTGCTGTAACTCGGGCTCCGGCCTGGATGAAGGGTCGAGTGGATCCTGTCCCGGCTGTAGGAGTACGCCTCTTGCTGCGCCAGTGCTGTCTGAAGGAGTCCCCTGACCCGGCGGGTTTCAATAGCCGTCGGAGAGTCGCCGTCAACTGGGAGAGCCGCCAGCCGTGCTGCCGCGGCGACCATGTTCTCCAGCGGGTTATTATAATGACCCGGGGGTATTGGCACGTACTGAGGCAGGGCAGGGGGCACCTGGGGAGGCCCCATCACTTGTGGCTGAATAGGGGTCCCAGACCCGGGCACTATGACCCCTGGCGGGTTACTAGACCCTGCACCTGGCGTGTTGAAGAGGTTGCGTGGATCGTAAACCGGAGGGAGTCGAGATTGGGCCTTTTGATGCCTCCTTCTCATGACCTCATTGGACGCGTTCTGATCCATCATGAGTTGGAAGGACTGCGCCTGGATCAACTGAGTTTGAGCATCGAGAGCCGCCCTCTCCGCAGCCATCCTGATCCCTTCCGCTGCCAGATCCTCCTTAGATTTCACTAGATCCAACTTTAACTGTGCCACCTCCGCATCATGCTGAGCCTGATCCACCGGGTCAACCGTGGCAGTTAACAGGGCCGTCATCTTGTCCGTGAGATCCATTAGCACCTGAGCCGGCGAGGGCACCGGGTTTCCCGCTCCAGCAGCAGGGTTCTGAACAGGCTATGCACCGGCCATAAAGACTCCAACCTGACTTGGCGGCTCAAACGGGTCCGGAATACTGTCACCATCGGAACAACCCATGAGCCTGCCATCTTGAAGTTGATACAACGAGTTTGACTCATCGGTGGACGACTCGACGTCAGAGCCGGCGGCCGCCTCATCACCAGATCCAGATCAATCAGAGGGCCCTCCATGAATACATCCCACAAAAGCATCCCAGATCGGCGCAGAGTTCCGGCTCAGGGCCCGGCTCACCAATCTTGCCAATGAAAACATGAATTCCGCCGAAGGGGACCCGGTACCCGTACTCAATTGAGCCGGCGTCGGGGCCCCAATTTGCATCGTCGATGTAGAGCTTGCCGCGACGACTCTTGGTCATCCGGCCCACAGCGTATCCCTTGAGCCCTTCGAAGCTGCCCTTCAAGAACTCAAATCCACCATGCGCTGGCCCCACGGTGGGCGCCAACTGTCGTGGAATTGTCACGGCAGATGCCCTCGAGCTAGGACTTAGTCGCGGAGCCATCGCAGCTAGGAAGCTTGAAGGGGTTAAGTGGGACAAGGAACACGAGGGTTTATACTGGTTCGGCCCCTTACGGTGAAGGTAAAAGCCTACGTCCAGTTTGAGGTGGTATTGATTAGGGTTTCGATGACCAGGGAGCTTAACTGCTATGCCTGGCTCTCAATGAGATCTTACTTGTCCCTAAACTGCTGCCGGGTCGTCCCTTTATATAGGGAGGCTGATGCCCAGCAGCTCTTAGAGTCCCGGCCGGCTCATAAGAGTGTCCGGCTCAGATTCTCAACTATTCTTGCCTTACACTACAAGTTCTACCATAATAATGACTGTAACTACGGGCTTTAAGCCATATCTGGGTCTTAAGCCCATCTTTGGCCCACCGTCTTTAAGCTTAGCACCGGGCTTCTGGCAATGACCTTTATGAGTAACCCGGCCCCTCCTGGCGGGTGACTCTAAGGTCTATATCCTCAACAGTTCCACTAAAATAGAGCTGAGCGTCCCTGTTCCAAAGATATTAAGTGTGATTATGATAATAGAGGACTGCTGATGAAACAATAAACACACAGATAGAAGCCGGTCACCTTTGCAGTCTCTCTTAAGACTAACTAGTTTAGTTGGAGAAGATTAGGCTCGGAGTTGGATGAGGAGGATAGAGCAAAACCAATCTCCCTTTGTGCAGTCGCACTGAAATGTAGAGACGTTGCCCGTCTGACATTTTAGTACAACTGCACAAAACACTCTTAAGAAAAAAGTGATTTGTGCAGTTCACCAAAAGGTCGCAATAGCAATGAGGTGAAATGGATAGCCCTGTTTGCAAAAAAGAGGTAGAAAGGAAACAATTACTGGCCAATAACAGTTGATGACACATGCGACGACAAAAAAGAAGCATATTCCTTGTCCTAAGGGAAGATAACAACCCGGTTGTGTTTGTCTAAAACGGTGTAAGGACGAGATTGCAATATGGAAAGTACGCCGGACAAGCTACGTTTTGGGCAAAGAACTATGGAAGATCCACATGCAAGATTTTCCACATGCAGCGACATGGGAAGGCTAGCAGTGGAGCAAGGCTGGAGGGGATACCTGGGGGTCGTCGGGATGTAACTAGGTGAGCGGCAGCAGGCGGGATCTACCCATACTACGGCAGCGAGCAAGTGGCGTAGGCCCTACCGCGCCGGAGCTTGGTCAGAGAGAACGGCGGGTACCGCAGATCGGGACGTGCTGCCTCGGCGCCGTCGAACGGAGAAACGATGCACATCCTCCCTTTCCGCCGGCGGACGAGATGCGGCCGGATCATTGACCAACGGTGAGAGAGAGAGGCCACCGCCGTATTGTGTGAGATACTCTGAAGAGAGACAAACTCAGGCAGGCAGGCTCCATTGTATATAGTGGAGCGGACTACCTTTTTCTCCATAAAAATCATTTTATATTCTCTGTACGTGCCATTGAGCGATATAACTTTATTTAAAAATAACGCGCCAACGCATCAAGTCAAACTTTGTTTCGTGCACGCGTGGTACACGACCTCCGTAGGTAAACAACCGCTACACGCGTTCAAATTAGCATGTGGGCTGCCATTTCGTACAGAAATGAGCTCCACCGTGTACCCGCGCGGGTGTGGCTGGGCACGAAGCGTGAGTACGTGCACCTATTCTCTTCGTGTACGTACACCACCTACGTGGGGTTGTGTGAGAGAGATACAAACGTAGAGAGATATAGTGTGTGGGTTCGTGAGTGTTTTTTTGGGGGTGTCAATCAAAAAATGTAACATATGCAATGTGTGTGAAATAGAGTCCTGGATATATCATATATATAGAGGGGGCGATCACGAGAAGAGAGTGGAGGTATCATCGGCTTGTATCCATAGAATCAAAGAGAGGGATGATGTGTGTGTGTGTGTGCGCGCGCGCGATCGATAAAGAGTGCCATCGAATTTGTGTGTGCCCACGTCAAAGATATAGGGTGGCTGGCCTACTGGAACGTGAGAGGGGACAGGTGCAGTTTGTCTCTATGGCATGGATACCTACCTACAGTGCTCGACTATCGGTGTGTGGTGGGGGAGGCCTTATTAACTATAGAGGTACAATGGCTGGTATATGTGTGGAGGAGGAGAGAGGCCTACCTTATGTATTAAGGGAGATCGATCGCATCCATGCATATGTGTAGGAGAGGAATAAGGTTGGGAGAGAGACAGAGCTAGAGTGTTGGAGGGGGTGGTAGTGGAGTTGCTTCTAACAAATGGTGGGAGAGGCTTGCTAGACAAACGGAGGGCACGCCTGCAATATCAATAAGAGAGGGGATGGCTGCCTGTCTGTGCACGTGCGTGTGAGAGACGGGTTAGGAGGCATGCACGAATGATGAGGGGGGACGATATGGCTGTGGTAAGCAGACGTAACTACATAGGAAGATCAATCGTCCTCTGTCAGAGAAAGGAGAGACATAACTTGTGAGGTACGTCGATCAATGGGTGGGGGGGAATAGTTAAAGTCGACCTAGGTATATGTAGGGAGATCGATCGGTATACATGCATGTATGTGTTAGAAGCAAATAAGGCCCGGGGAGAAGGATAGAGAGAGAGAGAGGGATGCATCTAAGAGGTGGTGCGAGAGGAATACTATATCGAGGGGGAAGGAATGTGCGAGTACGAGATCGATGAAAAGAGTGGTGGGAGTGAGGCATGGACGGTGAGAAGAGAAGAGGGGAAGCTTGTGTTTGTGGTAGGCACACCTGGCTAGAGAGGCATATCGATCGATGTGTGCCGTAAAGAAGGAGCTGGGGGGCCTACACACACCATGGGTGAACGACCTAAAGTGAAAAGGCGAATTTGCGCGATGGAGCTAGAGAATGCCGAGGGAGGGTGAGAGGGATGCGGGCGTGTGCATGCACGAGAGAAAGTTAGCGCTAGCTACAAAGATAAGAGGATTGTGTGGGTCTAAAAGATGAATAGAGATCATAATTCATTATAAAAAGCGAATTCGGATATTTGAAGAATTTATTAGTGTTTTAAACCGACACATGCGTGAATATATATAACGGTGATCCACATGGTGTGGTTATGAACAGGTTATACTACATATAATATATTTTATCTCTACTCTTATAAAAAAAATAGAGTTGTTGATGATGGTGTGCCTACCATCCTGCAATATAGGCCGTCCGATTTATATCTCACGGATAGGAAGGAAACTATGGCAATTTTGAAAAAAGATACCCACACCCCTCTCCATATTTGCAAATAAGGCCTCCCCTTGATCATGTTGATGTTCCGTGGAACGCATGGGCATCTTGCTAGTACTACATATAATATATAGAACACTGATTATAATTTGGGCTAATGTGTGGCTTTTGCAGCTCAGGGCTAAATACTTGTCATAATGTAGGGGGCGGGGCACTATACTTTGTGTGATAAACACGGTGTACGTATGGAACATGGTTTAGATTATGAATATATATAGTTAGTCATCAAATGTACTATTATTTGGAATCAAGACCAAGTGTATTCAAAAAATTGAATTCGAGTTCATATAGTACACATAGTTCATATATATCTCTATAGTAATCATGTGGTGTGTTGTTAAGGTAATACACGAATGATGGTTGAAGTTGGCAACAATCATGATTGTAGATTCTTATTGAAATAGAGAAACGAATTCAAATTCAGTTCGAATTGCAGCGGTAGTACAAACATTTGGAATGCACTAAAATGTTGGTATGAGTAGGTTACATGCATTATACAGCCAGCGAAAAAATTTAATTGGACATAACATGGATTCATACTCCCTCCTTCCATCTATATAGGGCCTAATGCGTTTTTTAAGACCGCCTTTGACTATTGACAAGATTAATAGTACATGACATGCACAATGTGAAAATTATATCATTGAAAGCTCCTTTCACACACGAATTTAACGGTGTGCTTTGTGTAAGTTGCATGTCATATATTATTGCTCTAATATTTGGTCAAAGTTAGCCTCGAAAAACGCATTAGGCCCAATATAGATGAAAGGATGGAGTAGCTTTGAATAGCATTTGTATAGTAAAACGGGACAAGACTCTCTCTTTGTGTGGTGTGAATAGTTTTATTTTTTTCGTTTTTTTCGTTGAGGGAAGTGCGAATTGATTTGGTACGTACAAGTACAATATTACACGTTAGGCTTGTCCCTAAAATTCAACCCGCGCCTTGTTATATCCTGAAAATTCTGATATCGTGCTCCCAAAACTGGCGCCTTCACAACCCGCGCCTTGCTATCCCAAAATTACAACGCGCGCGAAAACTCCCTCCAGCTGCCAAATCCCGACACGCAAAATCCCCCTTCTAACCCTGAGCCGAAAGGGCCGCTAGTTCAAATCGGTGGGGGTACTTTTGAAACACATCCTACATTTTGGACAAGCGCGTCCCTAAGTCATGGTTCCCCCCTCCCATCGCCTCCTTTTCGCCATTCGAAATCCCAGGCCGCCATAACCTCTCCGCTCCAGCCGCGAAACCCCACCCTCCTTCGTCCACCACCTCACCGCTGCCCAGCCGGAGCCTCTTCCCCGACGACGTCGTCCACCGCAACAGCTCGACGTCCCTCATCCACCTCCCCGGATGAGGATCCGTCGTCCATCTCGGCGTCCCGCCGGTTCAGCCGCCCCGTCCTCCACCTCCAAGGAGCTGCTCCGACGATTGCCTCGTCTATCACGGCTGCTCCATCCCCACAGCGCCGCCTTAACCTGCTCCACTGGAACCGCAGCATCCTCACCGACTCCTCGGACGAAGCTGAGGCCAACTCAATGCTACCAAAGAGGTTGTACACTCATTGCATTGCACCTTCTCCTTAACTCGACCTTCCGGCACCGACGGTGCTCCATCCCGCACCCCCATGGAGCGGCTACCTCGAAGCCGGCGCCGCGGGCGACATCTCCACGGCGGCTCTCCCCCAGTGCGAGGCCCCTTCGGCGGCAACGTCCATACCAGCCAGATATGTTGCTGCTGCTCCGGCTCTCGCTCGCTCGCTCACGCTGCTGCTGCTCCGGCTCTCGCTCGCTCGTGTTGCTGCCGCTGCTCTCCCCCTCACTCGTGCTACCCCTCTGCTCCGATTTAGCTACACTTCAGTCGACTGAATCGACTTCTGGGTCAGTCGATTTTTAGGGGGGGCTCGCCGGAGTTAAGGAAGAACCACCCGCAGCGGGGAGGGGGCTCGCCGGAGAGGTACCCCACTATCTATCTTAGGGTTCTGAGTGGGGGTGCTACCTCTTGAGCACTGCGTTGGTTTTCCCTTGAAGAGGAAAGAGTGATGCAGCAAAGTAGCGTAAGTATTTCCCTCAGTTTTTGAGAACCAATGTATCAATCCAGTAGGAGGCTACACACGAGTCCCTCGCACCTACACAAACAAATAAATCCTCGCAACCAACGCGATAAGGGGTTATCAATCCCTACACGGTCACTTACGAGAGTGAGATCTGATAGATATGATAGGATAATATTTTTGTTATTTTTATGATAAAGATGCAAAGTAAAGAAAGTAATAAAAATGGCGCTAGAAATAACTTGTTGACGGAAGATTAATATGATGGAAAATAGACCCGGGGGCCATAGGTTTGACTAGTGGCTTCTCTCAAGAGCATAAGTATTTTACGGTGGGTGAACAAATTACTGTTGAGCAATTGACAGAATTGAGCATAGTTATGAGAATATCTAGGCATGATCATGTATATAGGCACCACGTCCGAGACAAGTAGACCGACTCCTGCCTGCATCTACTACTATTACTCCACACATCGACCGCTATCCAGCATGCATCTAGAGTATTAAGTTCATAAGAACAGAGTAACGCTTTAAGCAAGATGACATGATGTAGAGGGATAAACTCATGCAATATGATATAAACCCCATCTTGTTATCCTCGATGGCAACAATACAATACGTGCCTTGCTGCCCCTACTGTCACTGGGAAAGGACACCGCAAGATTGAACCCAAAGCTAAGCACTTCTCCCATTGCAAGAAAGATCAATCTAGTAGGCCAAACCAAACTGATAATTCGAAGAGACTTGCAAAGATAACCAATCATCCTTAAAGGAATTCAGAAGATTCAAATATTGTTCATAGATAAACTTGATCATAAACCCACAATTCATCGGTCTCAACAAACACACCACAAAAGAAGATTACATCGAATAGATCTCCACAAGAGAGGGGAGAACATTGTATTGAGATCCAAAAAGAGAGAGGAAGCCATCTAGCTAATAACTATGGACCCTAAGGTCTGAGGTAAACTACTCACACTTCATCGGAGAGGCTATGGTGTTGATATAGAAGCCCTCCGTGATCGATGCCCCCTCCGGCGGAGCTCCGGAATAGGCCCCAAGATGGGATCTCACGGGTACAGAAGGTTGCGGCGGTGGAATTACGTTTTTGGCTCCGTATCTGGTAGTTTGGGGGTACGTAGGTATATATAGGAGGAAGGAGTACGTCGGTGGAGCAACGTGGGGCCCACGAGGGTGGAGGGCGCGCTTGGGGGGGTAGGCGCGCCCCCTACCTCGTGGCTTCCTGGTAGCTTTCTTGACGTAGGGTCCAAGTCCTCTGGATCATGTTCATTCCGAAAATCACGTTCCCGAAGGTTTCATTCCGTTTGGACTCCGTTTGATATTCTTTTTCTGCGAAACTCTGAAATAGGCAAAAAAAACAGCAATTCTGGGCTGGGCCTCCGGTTAATAGGTTAGTCCCAAAAATAATATAAAAGTGAATAATACAGCCCAATAATGTCCAAAACAGAATATAATATAGCATGGAACAATCAAAAATTATAGATACATTGGAGACATATCAAGCATCCCCAAGCTTAATTCCTGCTCGTCCTCGAGTAGGTAAATGATAAAAACAGAATTTTTGATGTGGAATGCTACTTGGCATAATTTCAATGTAATTCTTCTTAATTGTGGTATGAATATTCAGATCCGAAAGATTCAAGATAAAAGTTCAATATTGACATAAAAATAATAATACTTCAAGCATACTAACTAAGCAATTATGTCCTCTCAAAATAACATGGCGAAAGAAAGTTCATCCCTACAAAATCATATAGTTTAGTCATGCTCCATTTTCGTCACACAAGAATGCTCTCATCATGCACAACCCCGATGACAAGCCAAGCAATTGTTTCATACTTTAGTAATCTCAAACTTTTTCAACCTTCACGCAATACATGAGCGTGAGCCATGGATATAGCACTATGGGTGGAATAGAATATGATGATGGGGGTTATGTGGAGAAGACAAAAAAGGAGAAAGTCTCACATCAACGAGGCTAATCAATGAGCTATGGAGATGCCCATCGATTGATGTTAATGCAAGGAGTAGGGATTGCCTTGCAACGGATGCACTAGAGCTATAAATATATGAAAGCTCAACAAAAGAAACTAAGTGGGTGTGCATCCAACTTGCTTGCTCACGAAGACCTAGGGCACTTGAGGAGGCCCATTGTTGGAATATACAAGCCAAGTTCTGTAATGAAAAATTCCCACTAGTATATGAAAGTGACAAAACAAGAGACTCTCTATCATGAAGATTATGGTGCTACTTTGAAGCACAAGTGTGGTAAAAGGATAGTAACATTGTCCCTTCTCTCTTTTTCTCTCATTTTTTTTGGCCTTCTCTTTTTTTATGGCCTTTCTCTCTTTTTTTTATTCCTCACTTGGGACAATGCTCTAGAAAATGATGATCATCACACTTCTATTTATTTACAACTCAATGATTACAACTCGATACTAGAACAAAGTATTACTCTATATGAATGCTTCCGGCGGTGTACCGGGATAGGCAATGAACCAAGAGTGACATGTATGAAAGAATTATGAATGGTGGCTTTGCCACAAATACTATGTCAACTACATGATCATGCAAAGCAATATGACAATGATGAACATGTCATTATAAACAGAACGGTGGAAAGTTGCATGGCAATATATCTCGCAATGGCTATGGAAATGCCATAATAGGTAGGTATGGTGGCTGTTTTGAGGAAGATATAAGGAGGTTTATGTGTGAAAGAGCGTATCATATCATGGGGTTTGGATGCACTGGCGAAGTTTGCACCAACTCTCAATGTGAGAAAGGGCAATGCACGGTACCGAAGAGGCTAGCAATGATGGAAAGGTGAGAGTGCGTATAATCCATGGACTCAACATTAGTCATAAAGAACTCACATACTTATTGCAAAAATCTACAAGCCATCAAAAACCAAGCACTACGCGCATGCTCCTAGGGGGATAGATTGGTAGGAAAAGACCATCGCTCGTCCCCGACCGCCACTCATAAGGAGGACAATCAAAGAACACCTCATGTTTCAAATTTGTTACATAACATTTACCATACGTGCATGCTACGGGACTTGCAAACTTCAACACAAGTATTTCTCAATTCACAACTACTCAACTATCACAACTTTAATATCACTACCTCCATGTCTCAAAACAATCATCAAGCATCAAACTTCTCTTAGTATTCAACACACTCATAAGAAAGTTTTTACTATTCTTGAATACCTAGCATATTAGGATTATTTAAGCAAATTACCATGCTATTTAAGACTCTCAAAATAATCTAAGTGAAGTATGAGAGATCAATAGTTTCTATAAAACAAATCCACCACCGTGCTCTAAAAGATATAAGTGAAGTACTAGAGCAAAAACTGTGTAACTCAAAAGATATAAGTGAAGCACATAGAGTATTCTAATAATTTCCGAATCATGTGTGTCTCTCTCAAAAGGTGTGTACAACAAGGATGATTGTGGTAAAATAAAAAGCAATCATGTGGTGAATAAAAATATAGCTCCAAGTAAAGTTACCGATGGAAGTAGACGAAAGAGGGGATGCCTTCCGGGGCATCCCCAAGCTTTGGCTTTTAGGTGTCCTTAGATTATCTTGGGGGTGCCATGGGCATCCCCAAGCTTAGGCTCTTGCCACTCCTTGTTCCATAATCCATCAAATCTTTCACCCAAAACTTGAAAACTTCACAACACAAAACTCAGCAGAAAATCTCGTGAGCTCCGTTAGCGAAAGAAAACAAAAGACCACTTCAAGGTACTGTAATGAACTCATTCTTTATTTATATTGGTGTTAAACCTACTATATTCCAACTTCTCTATGGTTTATAAACTATTTTACTAGCCATAGATTCATCAAAATAAGCAAACAACACAAGAAAAACAGAATCTGTCAAAAACAGAACAGTCTGTAGTAATCTGTAACTAACACAAACTTCTGGAACTCCAAAAACTCAGCCAAAATAGGACGACCTAGACAATTTTTTTATTGATCAGCAGCAATTGGAATCAATATTTTATCACGTTCTGGTGATTTTTAACAATTATTTTCGTGAACATAAAGTTTCTGGAATTTTCTGCAAGATCAAATAACTATCATCCAAGAAGATCCTGTAGGTTTAACTTGGCACAAACACTAATTAAAACATAAAACACATCTAACCAGAGGCTAGAACAAATATTTATTCCTAAACAGAAGCAAAAAAAAAACTAAAAATAAAATTGGGTTGCCTCCCAACAAGCGCTATCGTTTAACGCCCCTAGCTAGGCATAATAGCAAGGATAGATCTAGGTATTGCCATCTTTGGTAGGCAATCCATAAGTGGCTCTCATAATAGATTCATATGGTAATTTTATATTCTTTCTAGGGAAGTGTTCCATGCCTTTCTTTAATGGAAATTAGAATCTAATATTCCCTTCCTTCATATCAATAATTGCACCAATCGTTCTAAGGAAAGGTCTACCAAGAATAATAGGACATGAAGGATTGCAATCTATATCAAGGACAATAAAATCTACGGGCACATAGTTCCTATTTGCAACAATAAGAACATCATTAATTCTTCCCATAGGTTTCTTAATAGTGAAATCCGCAAGGTGCAAGTTTAAAAAGCAATCATCAAAATCACGGAAACCTAGCAAATCACACAAAGTTTTTGGAATCGTGGAAACACTAGCACCCAAATCACACAAAGCATAGCATTCATGATCTTTAATCTTAATTTTAATAGTAGGTTCCCACTCATCATAAAGTTTTCTAGGGATAGAAACTTCCAACTCAAGCTTTTCTTCATAAGATTGCATCAAAGCATCAACGATATGTTTGGTAAAGGCTTTATTTTGACTATAAGCATGAGGAGAATTTAGCACGGATTACAGAAAGGAAATACAATCTATCAAAGAGCAATTATCATAATTAAATTCCTTGAAATCCAAAATAGTGGGTTCATTAATATCTAGAGTTTTGATCTCTTCAATCCCACTTTTATCAATTTTAGCATCAAGATCTAAAAACTCCGATTTTTTGGAACGCCTTCTAGGTAAAGGGGGATCATATTCAGTCCCATCATTATCAAGATTCATGTTGCAAAACAAAGATTTAATAGGGGACACATCAATAACTTTTAGATCTTCATCTTTATTTTCAAAGTTTTCCGGCTTAGCGGCCATCTTATTAACTAAGGTAGCCTGCTTATCCGATATTTCAGCTATTAACTTCTCAAGATAAGCAATTTGGGATCTCAAACCATCAAATTCTTTAGACATATCATCGAGCTCTTTATTCATATAACCCATAAAGCTTTTTTGTTCCTTAAGCTCGTTTCTAAAGAAATTATTATGCTCAGACTGTAAGACCATAAAACTCCTGACATTGCCTTCGATCTCTTCCAACCTTTTAAGGTGAAGATCACCAAATTTAGGCAGAGCCGTCGTGACAAGCAAGCAATCCAACACACGGGCAAACAAGAAGCAAGCGAAAAAGAGGCGAACGGAAAAGAGAGGGCGAATAAAATGGCAAGGGTGAAGTGGGGGAGAAAAAAAGAGAGGCAAATGGCAAATAATGTAATGCGGGAGATAAGGGTTTGTGATAGGTACTTGGTATGTTGACTTTTGCGTAGACTCCCCAGCAACGGCGCCAGAAATCCTTCTTGCTACCTCTTGAGCACTGCGTTGGTTTTCCCTTGAAGAGGAAAGGGTGATGTAGCAAAGTAGCGTAGGTATTTCCCTCAGTTTTTGAGAACCAAGGTATCAATCCAGTAGGAGGCTACACACGAGTCCCTCGCACCTACACAAACAATTAAATCCTCGCAACCAACGCGATAAGGGGTTGTCAATCCCTACACAGTTACTTATGAGAGTGAGATCTGATAGATATGATAGGATAATATTTTTATATTTTTATGATAAAGATGAAAAGTAAAGAAAGTAATAAAAACGGCGCTAGAAATAACTTGTTGACGGAAGATTAATATGATGGAAAATAGACCCGGGAGCCATAGGTTTCACTAGTGGCTTCTCTCAAGAGCATAAGTATTTTACGGTGGGTGAACAAATTACTGTTGAGCAATTGACAGAATTGAGCATAGTTATGAGAATATCTAGGCATGATCATGTATATAGGCATCACGTCCGAGACAAGTAGACCGACTCCTGCCTGCATCTACTACTATTACTCCACACATCGACCGCTATCCAGCATGCATCTAGAGTATTAAGTTCATAAGAACAGAGTAACGCTTTAAGCAAGATGACATGATGTAGAGGGATAAACTCATGCAATATGATATAAACCCCATCTTGTTATCCTCGATGGCAACAATACAATACGTGCCTTGCTGCCCCTACTGTCACTGGGAAAGGACACCGCAAGATTGAACCCAAAGCTAAGCACTTCTCCCATTGCAAGAAAGATCAATCTAGTAGGCCAAACCAAACTGATAATTCGAAGAGACTTGCAAAGATAACCAATCACACATAAAAGAATTCAGAAGATTCAAATATTGTTCATAGATAAACTTGATCATAAACCCACAATTCATCGGTCTCAACAAACACACCGCAAGAGAAGATTACATCGAATAGATCTCCACAAGAGAGGGGGAGAACATTGTATTGAGATCCAAAAAGAGAGAGGAAGCCATCTAGCTAATAACTATGGACCCGAAGGTCTGAGGTAAACTACTCACACTTCATCGGAGAGGCTATGGTGTTGATGTAGAAGCCCTCCGTGATCGATGCCCCCTCCGGCGGAGCTCCGGAACAGGCCCCAAGATGGGATCTCACGGGTACAGAAGGTTGCGGCGGTGGAATTAGGTTTTTGGCTCCGTATCTGGTAGTTTGGGGGTACGTAGGTATATATAGGAGGAAGGAGTACGTCGGTGGAGCAACGTGGGGCCCACGAGGGTGCAGGGCACGCCTGGGGGGGTAGGCGCGCCCCCTACCTCGTGGCTTCCTGGTAGCTTTCTTGACGTAGGGTCCAAGTCCTCTGGATCATGTTCGTTCCAAAAATCACGTTCCCGAAGGTTTCATTCCGTTTGGACTCCGTTTGATATTCTTTTTCTGCGAAACTCTGAAATAGGCAAAAAAACAGCAATTCTGGGCTGGGCCTCCGGTTAATAGGTTAGTCCCAAAAATAATATAAAAGTGAATAATAAAGCCCAATAATGTCCAAAACAGAATATAATATAGCATGGAACAATCAAAAATTATAGATATGTTGGAGACGTATCGGGGGCGGTGCTCACCGGCGGTGGGTGGGCGCGGTGGGTGGGCGCGGTGGGTGGGCGCGGTGGTGGGGCGGTGGCGTGGGGATCGCCGAAAAAAAAGCTTGGCGCGGGGGGATGGGGCTAGATGGCTGGCCGGGGAGGCGGCGGACCGGCGGTGGGGAGTTGTTTCGGGGCGGCGAGGCGGCGGCGGACCGGCGGTGGGGAGTTGTTTCGGGGCGGCGAGGCGGCGCGGGGTTCGGCCGGTGGTGGCTGGCCGCTCAGGGGGGGTGCAGGTTGAAGATGAACTACAGGCGCTCCCTAAACTATCCCATGTGAAGTGCCTCTTTGCTACCATAGTGTTCAGTTTCGACAGTAACATTCAAATTCCACGGTAAATTTCAGCTTCGACAGTTAAGTTCAGAGTCAACAGTTTTTACCTTGTCTATTATAGCCAGGTGGTTTTTGGTGATGTAAATTTTACATATATCACTTTTTGGTAATGCATTTTACATCATTTATTGGAGATGCTTTTAGAATCCCACTTGAGATTAACAATGGCAAACCCTTCCCCCCCCCCTCTCCAGACTGTAATCCAGAGGAAGATATTTGTTCTGAGGCGGATTCAGACGCAGCTGACCACTCCTATTTACCCCCCAAGGTGTTTGCTCTAACTTGGCATGATGATGTTAGTCATATCATGCATATGTTGCCTTGTAGTGCCTACTTTCGACATCATATATGTCATCTGCTTAGTTTAGACATGTTCTGTAATGCCACCTGTTTACTTTCAATATCATATATGGGAATTATGCAGTCTCATGTCTTTTAGCCAGCCATAATATATGTGAAATGTGCAATGCCATCATGTTTAACCAGGCATCATATATTTGAATGATATCTAGCCCATCCTTTTCTTCATTAAATTTCCATTTGTCGACAATGTTTGTACATTAAACTACTCTTTCTGTGAATCAGCCATTTGAGTGGGTGATGGACAAATCTGGAGTGAAAACAAGGCCTTCAGAGCAAACAGTGCTACCTGTCGAAGCAGATCTCTTGCTGGGTCCCGATAGCTCCTCAGAGATGGATTCAGAGACAGATGACCAGTCCTATTCCCCCACCGAGGTGTATGCTCTAACTTGGCACAGTTCTACTGCTCATATCATGCATATGGTGTCTTGCATTGCATAGTTTAGACATCATATACACAATATTCAACACCATGTTCTTAGTTCAGACATCATATATGCGAATGCCCTCTACTTAGCATATAAATCACATATGTGAATTAAATCATGCGATCCTGGTTACATACATAACATGTATGTGAATTATGTCATGGGATCCTGTTTAGTTAGTCATCATATCTTTGAATTATGTTATGATATGTTGTCCAGTTTAGATAGACATCATATATGTGAAATTATGTCATGCTATCCATTTTAGTTAAACAATATACATGTCAACTATTTAATGCCCTCTTTTTTCCACACTATCTATTGCATCTGTCTCTCATACAATGTATGTACATTCAACTATGTTTCCTGTTTATCAGCCATTTGAATTGGAGCGGGTCATGGCAGTATCTAGCGGAGTAAAAACACGGTCTTCAAATAAAACAGTGCTACCTCTTGGTGGAGATAGCACCCCGGTTGTACATGCACGAGAACCAGCCCTACCACACATAACCCAGACTCTCACGGATTTTACCCCTACTGCGATGGACAGAGAACCAGCTTCACCCAATCTAACCCCAACCCTAGCATATAGTAACCCAGTTCCTGTTGACACAGCACCATCTCCACCATAGAGCTCCCAAACAAGAGCAGTTAGTAAGGCAGCTCCAGTGCCCAAAGCGCCAGTACTACCAGGGCAAACCCCAACTCCACCAGTTAGTACACCTATTCCTGTGGAGGAAGCACAACCAGCCATTCATAGTTTAGCATCTATCGCATTTGATGTTGTTAAATCCTATGTGTGTATCTTCCCATCATGGAAATATTATACTAAAGATGAAGGACAATGTCAGTTGCAGGTGTTTGTCCAGGAGTTATGTGTAAGTAATGTTATTCATGGCAATTACTTTGCTTTGTCACATACATTCTACCTCCATGATGGTTATAATACAGCAAATTTTCCCATTTTTCTCTATAGAGAAGGACCGATTTGGAAACTCAGGATGAGGTAACCTGTGCTAATACCTCTGCTATCTTCAAGAATGCTTGGTGGCAGTATCGGAATTACCTGAAGAAAACGTACTTCACTGGCAAAGAAACTCATCAAATTCCCTTACGTTCTCCTGAGACACATTTGCTGGACGATGACTGGGAATGCCTTGTTCTTTACTGGTCCCGAACCAAGAATGTGGTAAGGTCTATGAGCTCATTTTATTTTAAGTACTATATGCTTGTGTCTTACTGTACTCTGTTCATGTAGAACAAGTGCTTAAACCTGAAGAACAACTGTTCTCATTTAAGATTCCATTGCTATCGTGCATACTGCTTTGCTCTTGTATCACTGTATTTACTCATACAAACTTATTGCTAAATTGAACGATCCAATGGAAACTCCAATGGCACAACAGGTATGTTTACGCATGTATCTTTAACAGGTTTCCTCTTATAAATAGCTCTGTTGATTTCAATTTCAATTGTGTATACATTTGACTTCTCATATCATGCACATTACTAGCATCATAACAGGGCCAATAGTGTTGTTGTACATGTAGACTCGTGGTACCCATCTGAAATCTTGTTGTGCCGTGTAGTTTCCCACGCTTTGTATTATTTCAGTGCTGCTTTCTCTTGGACTGATATGATTTGAACCGTGTCTCTATTTTGATTTGGCAAGACAATGCAGTGACCATAGGACATAGATATATGTTTGTTTGATGCTTTTATAATGTACTACTTGGCAATAGAAGACTTGGTAGTTTAATCTTGTCCACCTTACTAATGAACTGGTTCACCGAAATGAGTTTCATATACTACTACATGCTAAACCTGTTATGTGTCTGCTTGTTTCTTCTTTTAGAATGCTGACAGAATACTGGGTTAGAGTGCCTTATTAAGCAATGATAAAGGAAGTAATGCAGATAAGGTTTAGGATCGTGAGACATCCTTGTTGATCTCCAACAAAGGTGATAAAACAGCTAAGGAAAACTATCTTGAAGACAGTGAGGCAACCCCAAAGTCCTGTCTTGGTTTAGTGTTCGAGTTACTGGCCACTACCGCTTGCACAAGCTATTCAAACTCACTGTCTAAATCAGTTCGGTTTCTTGAGTCTCAACTACAAGCTGAAAGACATCGATCAGTTGTGCTGCGACAAGAGCGGAAGGACTACGGAAGTCCTTGGAGCATTCAGATGCATACTTTCTGGTGCAACAGCAAGCGTTGGAGGATTTTAGCGCCAAATAGGACAAAGCTAATAAGCTTGTTAAGCTTATTGCCAGCATGGTGGATACCCAGGATAACGTTTCTTGAGCTCTTTTGAAGTTGTTTCAGTTATGGACTTGTTTTGTTGCCGCGTTTATTTGCATTGGTGCCCAATTTTGACGGCCAGTGTATGTAATATGTTGCTTTGTTCCCTATATTTGCACTGGTGCACTACTAGGGAAAAGCCTAGCAGCAGCGCGGGTTTTGGGTGTATCAGTAGCGCGGGTGCCTGCGCTACTAATACGGCGCCACAGCTAACTTTTAGCAGTAGCGCGTGTTGACACACGCTACTGCTATACATGGTTACTTGTAGCGTGCGTTGCAGACAGCGCTACTGCTAATTATCTGTAGCGGGTCTTATACCCCGCGCTACTGCTATTACTTTCAAAAACAAAAAAACTCGATCTTGTGCGTGTTGTCAATGGCAGCTGTGGTTCGATCTAGCGACGATTGGCGTCACCGGAGGCATGAATGGACAGCGGAAGACCAGATCCGGCGGTAGCTTTTGGAGAGGGCCCGTTTCTATGGCAGAGCCAGACTGCGGCGTGGGGCTCCTCTTCCTGACCATGCCAGATAGCTCCGGGTCGTCCATGGCGACGACCTGCACGGGCATGGACATGGGAGGGTGAGTCAAACCAGAGGAAGAGAGAGAAAAGGAAAACCAAGGTAGAGAGGAAGGTGATGGAGGGAGTAGCGGAGCTAGTCACCGGTGGTGAGGTGCTCCGGTGTGGTGGCGCGGGGCGGCGGCCTCCTAGATGTCAGTGGAAGACCGGCGAGCTCCTAGACGCCGGTGGCGCGAGGCGGCGGCCTCTTTTGGCGCCACGGAGGAGGATGGGCGCATGGGCAAGAGGTCCATGTGAGAGCGTATGGAAAGTGAGAGGAGAGAGTGGCGGAAGAGAGGAGGGATTTGGGGGAGGAGATGGGGATTCGGCCGAGGATATGGCGACTTCACCTACCTCATACTTAGTAGTAGCGAGGGGTATAAAACCGCGCTACTACTATCAACTTAGTAGTAGCGCGGGTTTATACCCCTCGCTACTACTATGGCATGTCTCGGGGGGCACGGTAGAGACCGCTTAGTAGTAGCGAGGGTTAAAAACCCGCGCTACTACTATCAACTTAGTAGTAGCGAGGGGTAAAAACCCGCGCTACTAGTAAGTAGCAGTAGCGAGGGGTATAAACCCTCGCTACTAGTAAGCGTCTGCCTATAAGCTTTTCCCTAGTAGTGGTGGTGAACTTTGATGCCCAGTGGATGTAATATGTGTAATAGCTGTAATAGGCTAGCGTTAGTTGCTTGCTTATTTATTTCCTTATTGTCTTGTTTAGTTGTTTGCTTGTAGTCACTGCAGTTCTTTTTCCGCGTTCTTCTAGTGGCCACAATAACCTATTTGGTAACTAGGCCACAATAAGCATGGCAACACACGAACTGTTGTAACCATGGGCCTCCTGCGGGCCGTAGGATCCGTGGGCCTTCTACGGGCTGTAGGATCCATGGGCCTTCTACGGGCCGTATGATCCATGGGCCTTCTACGGGCCGTAGGATCCATTGGTCTTCTACGGGCCGTAGGATCCATGGGCCTTCTACGGAGCGTATAATCATTTCGCAAAACATGGGTCGTACTATTCGTGGACCATAACGGGTCGTTAATAGGCCGTATTTGATAACGCTATGAAAACAGCCCAACGGGTTAACGGGCCACAAACGGGCCGAATGTAACCATGGGCTGAATTTGGCCCACAAACGGAACAGGCCAGTAACGGACCGTAACTAACCGAATTCTAGAAATGAGCCCAAGAATAAATGGGCCCTTATAAGGCCAAAAGTTAACACGGGCTAGAAACGGCCCACGGAATAATGGGCCGCTAATGGATATAAAGCGATACACTGTTCATTATGGGCCAGTTTCATCTCGGGCCTTTAATGGGCCGAGAGTTACAAAGGGACTCATATGGGCCGAAAGACATCATGGGCCATACATGGGCCAGAAGTTACAACGGGCTGGAATCATATTGGACGGCCCAGATGAAGCTACTGGGCTTAATTCCGATAGGCCATAACGGGTCGGGAGTTAGCGGGCCGTAAATGGGCTATATACGAACAGGTCATTAACAGGCTTTCCATGGGCCAGCCCGTTACCTTTTGACCAAGTCAAACGGGCCAGCCTTTTCACCGGAATGGGCCTCTGTTGGGCCGTGCCACGTGTCGACGTATCATAGGCGCCTCCTGTCCAATGAGTGGATGACATCTGTCCCAACGGTGAGCCAACACGTGTTTCCTCTAGCCAATGAGAATTTTACACGTGGAAAATCCCCATTGGTCCGGGCTTTTAACGGGTTATCGGATCCAAAATCGGACCCGGTAGCTTAACGGCGACCTGTTACGGTGGATGCCACGTGTCGGTCACCCTTGATGAAAGCACTTCTATGACGCGCGATTTATCGTCATGGAAGTGGACACTTCCGTGATGATAATTTTGGTAATGTCACGGAACACTTCTACGACAGCACAGGTATGACTATCTTGATTCTGTCATAAAATCGTCATGGATGTACATGCATGACAGAAAACGTGACCTACTGTGACAAACACGTATCATCACGGAAGTGTATTTTTTGTAGTGTAAACTATGGAGGGGGGCACCGCACACGGCTAAGAGAACAACTGTTGTGCTTTGGGGTGCCCCCTGCCCCCGTATATAAACGAGGGGAGGAGGAGGCCGACCACCAAGGGGCGCGCCAAGGGGGGGAGTCCTACTAGGACTCCACTCCTAGTAGGATTGCGCCCCCCCCCCCTCTTTTTCCTTTTTCCGGAGGGGGAAAAGGGGGGAAGGGAGAGGGAAGAGGAGAAGGAAAGGGGACGCGCCCCCTCCCCTAGTCCAATTCGGACTCCCTATGGGAGGGGGACGCGGCCACCCCTTGTGGGCTGCCTCCCCTCTCCCCTATGGCCCATGTAGGCCCAATAATTCCCCGAGGGGGTTTCGGTAACCCCTCTGTACTCCGATAAATATCCGAAACGTCCCGAAACCATTCTGGTGTCCGAATACCTTCATCCAATATAACAATCTTTACCTCTCGACCATTTCGAGACTCCTCGTCATGTCTGTGATCTCATCCGGGACTCTGAACAATCTTCGGTCACCAAAACACATAACTCATAATACAAATCGTCATCGAACGTTAAGCGTGCGGACCCTACGGGTTCGAGAACTATGTAGACATGATCGAGACACATCTCCGGTCAATAACCAATAGCGGAACCTGGATGCTCATATTGGTTCCTACATATTCTACGAAGATCTTTATCGGTCAAACCGCAATAACAACATACGTTATTCCCTTTGTCATCGGTATGTTACTTGCCCGAGATTCGATCGTCGGTATCCTCATACCTAGTTCAATCTCGTTACCGGCAAGTCTCTTTACTCGTTCCGTAATGCATCATCCCGTAACTAACTCATTAGTCACATTGCTTGCAAGGCTTATAGTGATGTGCATTACCGAGAGGGCCCAGAGATACCTCTCCGATACTCGGAGTGACAAATCCTAATCTTGATCTATGCCAACCCAATAAACACCTTCGGAGACACCTATAGAGCATCTTTATAATCACCCAGTTACGTTGTGACGTTTGATAGCACACAAGGTGTTCCTCCGGTATTCAGGAGTTACATAATCTCATAGTCAGAGGAATATGTATAAGTCATGAAGAAAGCAATAGCAATAAAACTTAATGATCATTATGCTAAGCTAACAGATGGGTATTGTCCATCACATCATTTTCTAATGATGTGATCTCGTTCATCAAATGACAACACATGTCCATGGTCAGGAAACTTAACCATCTTTGATTAACGAGCTAGTCAAGTAGAGGCATACTAGGGATACTCTGTTTTGTCTATGTATTCACACATGTACTAAGTTTTTGGTTAATACAATTCTAGCATGAATAATAAACATTTATCATGATATAAGGAAATATAAATAACAACTTTATTATTGCCTCTAGGGCATATTTCCTTCAAAGATCCCGTGAAGTAGGACCTGGGAAAACAAGCCACTAGTTAACTGAGGAGAGTAACTTTACTAACCCACTCCGTCGGAGATGCAATACTCTCGAAAACTATATGGTAGGTTGATTTTTGTCTTAGTGTGTTGAAAGTTTGTATAAGCAAGATGCTATCCTAGAGAGCGATTTTTGAGGAACACACCTATATGAGCCCAAATGTTGGTCACATTTTATGAGATTGGGGCGATCTCTAGCAAGTTCATGAATAGGCCATGAGTGTGACTAATATGCTCCACCAGAAGGGTCAACCTTTAGCAGCCTTATACTGGTAAGACATTTGGTGAAACTTCTTTACGCCAAACTGACAATTCAGGGCATAGTCCATTGTTTAGTTGTAGAGGAGTGTAACTACTTGCTCTAGATGGAGTTCAGTCTTAACAAGTCTCCACTGAAATACTGGTATATCAAAACAGTGTTTGGAACAGAGGATGGAATGAGCCCTCGAGAGCTGATGGGGGGTTGTTGAAATATGGGGTGGGCTTTAGGCCCATCCAACAATTTCAGAAAAATCTCTAAGGGCCCATGTAGATGTCATGACAAGGGATGCAGTGGAAAGTTTAGTATCACCCCGCTGATAGAGGAAGAGTTGGACCTCCTTATAAGGGATTCTCTTCCACATGCCATTGGAGCTTGAGAAGAGAAGTGATCCCCGCTCACTCCTCCTCCGCCGCCAGCCTCGCCACGTGTTGTGTTTCATGTTTCATGTTTCGTGAATGAGCCAAGCCAAGCTCAGACCTATGTCATGCGTGCGTTTATTTTTGCTAGAGAAAACGAAGAGCCTGTAATAGACGCACCACGAATTTGAGACGTCGAATCATGCGCTGTCACTGACTCGGACATGGGTCCAGCCCACGTCCTACTACCTAGCCACGCCTATATAGTGGAGGTGTCGGCAACCCTAGCCATAACTAGAACAACATAGCGCATCTGCTCTGCCTCCACACGCACCGCCCACTGTCGTTCCTTTAGTTGTTGCCGCCGGCGATTCCATCCCATCCACTACGTGTAGATTGATGGGAGAGCAGGCCTTCGAAACCCTGCCTCTCGAGGTCCTGTACTGGAGAGGGGCAATTAGGGGAGCGTCTTCTACATGATTGTTCGCCGCCGTTCGTCTATGTCCATGTCGCCTGCGTCGTCATCATGGCCATCGAAGCCGACAAGCTCGCCGCCGAGAAACTTGAAGCCGAGAAAAAGGCCGCCGAGGACACCGCTGCCGCCGCCGCCACAGTTTCGGCCTGACCTACTGAAGGGCATAACTCATTTATCTCGCTCATGCTTATTTCTGTGTTACCCATACTAGCGTTATGCGTAGATGTGCCTGTTGTTTGCGCAGTATGTGCTTGCGTGATCAAATATCAGCATGCGTTTACTTATTAATATCATGCTCATCATTTATCTCTGAATTAATTCAATCCAAAAATCATGCTCATGATTTATCTCTGGATTAATTCAATCAAAAAATTGCTAATATATCCAACACATATGAACTCTCGTCGGTCTCGTGTATAGCTTGCAAAAACGTCTTTTAACGGGACACAGGGGGTACAGCGCTCGGGTGCAGTGTACGGACACAGAGAGAGTTTATCAATCTAACTTCTCACTGTGAGCGAAGG
Organism: Aegilops tauschii subsp. strangulata; assembly: GCF_002575655.3. Classification (NCBI taxonomy): domain Eukaryota; kingdom Viridiplantae; phylum Streptophyta; class Magnoliopsida; order Poales; family Poaceae; genus Aegilops; species Aegilops tauschii. Next base: position 515,469,582 of record NC_053037.3, on the reverse strand, counting down.
AGTTTCAGTTCACACTTCTCAACCGAGGAGCTGCTGCCCGAGGACCCCGCGGCCAAGCCCCCTTGGCCCTCCACCTCCTCCTCCCTGCGCCGCCGCCTCAGCGTGCGCCTCGGCGAGATTGGCGTGCGGGCCACCGCACCCGACGCCCACCACAAGTCGTCGTTCCACCACCGCCTGCCCCGCCGCGGCACCCGGACGACACCCTCGAACACTCCACGGTGCCCAACGCCGACGCGGATACGGCCCCAGGCCCGGCCAGCGCCGCCCGCGCACGGCCTGGATCCCAGCGCCTCACGGGGCTGACGGGTACGAGCTACGAGGAGGAGGGTCAGTACTACGATGACACCGACCAATTTGACTCCGCTGCGGCTAGGTCCCCGGTAATCGCGGGGCTAGCGGCGACGAGTGGTGGCGCCCCACAAACGGCTCAACGGTGGCCACGATGCTTGCGATTATTTTCTCAAGTTTTCATATACGTTTCTTAAAACATTCCAGGCATTGATTTCCTTTAACAATTTACATGTCATGTGTTTCATACAATGCACAAGTGGAACTGTTGTGGTCTTTAATTTCTATGTATGAGGAGTACATCATCGACTCACTATACTAGATGCAGTTAACCTTCATAGTTCCTTGTTGCAACTGTTGTTCATGTGAAGCTTACCATATATTATGTTTCAGGTAGAAAATTTGTTGGCTCAAGATCAATTGGGACTGTTTGGATCGTTGAATTTAGGAATATATGAGGCATTTGAATTAAGAGATGGAGGATTTGCTAACGTTGCGAAAGGTGCTCTCTAGTATTCATAACTGACAGAGATTTCTTAGAACTTGTGGCATATGGTGTTTTCTATTAACAGCCAACAGATATGTGTGATTTTATTGGGTGGACCTCCCAATTAACGTGTCATCTTTTGATTGGCTGTCTGTACAGTGTAATTATTCTTATTTGTCAGCACTGATTGGGAATGTATGTATCTCAACCTCTCAAGTAATATATACTATATTTTTCTTCTTAACATTGTGCTGACATAAAAGATAGGTTGCTTAGTTGATGATGAGCTATATTACATGTTCCAACTGAGCCATTTCACATGTATCATTGTGGCTGGTGCAACCAAAAGGACTCCGCTGGCCTTTGTGTTGACGTAGAAGAGCTCACTCCCCTCTCTTTTATCATGATGAATTCTCTGGTCGTGCCTTCTTCTTTGCTTTCATCCATAATACTATTGGACAGATTCCCTTGCACTTGCTTTCTCTGAAATAGAATTTGCTCTATTGATTGAAGAATTGAATCTGATTTAGACCAAAATTTTAGCAAATCAAATCATCTGACCTCATATTATGTGCATTTATCTTTCCCGACAGATTCATCATACATAGAAAATAAATTGATAATGTTTAGACTAGAGGATGGTGCTTTCAGTATATCAATTTTAATTACTACACTGCATCACCACCTGACCAGAAGAAAAAAATATTAAACGTAACAAGGTCATGGCAGCTCTTCCTGAACTTAGGGATATTGCTCCATGCATCCTTTTAACTTATTTTGTGTGTGCCAGAAATAACGCAAAATTCTCAGGATTCTGAATGGATTCTTTTTTTATAGTACATTACTGATGTATTTATCTGCTGTTATTTGCAATCAGTTGTGTTTCTTGCATGTGGCTTTGCAGTACCATCCAATGCAGGGCTTTACCCAGGGATAGCCCAAAAATAGAAAACAATGTATCGTATTATTGTCATTGAAAGTTTAGATGTATTTCCCCATGCTAATTTGTAGTATAATTTGTGCTTTGTGTGAACAGAGGAGCCTAAAAGAAAATATACAGCCATTGACGTTCATTGTTATAAATCTATAAATTTGAAACAAATAGTTGCATCCATGTTACTGTTATCTGCCGCTAAAATTATAGCTTTTGTTTTTGTCATCTTTACACATCCTGACTCCGATTCAAAGCGCGCAGGTGGTGTACTTTGCTATTCACAGTTAATAAATATCTTGGTTTTGTTTATTACACATTACTCTATTAAACTCATTGGTTTGAATTTGTTCGTTCTATGGATCCTATTTCTGCCATTGCTGGTACATATTCACATAACGCAAGTTGACAAGCTCCAACTGGATAATCCAGATTATATAGTCACCATACTTAGGACTGTGTTCCTTCGAATTTAGAAAAGAAGATGGTGTTCAGTCTGATATATTACAGAACTATGAGAATTTGCCACTTATATAAGATGGACAGTCAATTTGAAGTAAGCTTCAGTTCTGCAAAATAACCTTTTTAGCCTGCAGTCTACTTTGGTAATAAAATTTGTCTGTCATTTTAATTATTTATATCTGGAAGGGAGATTTCTATCTTTCGCGATCATCAGTTTGAATCTGAGAAAATATATCTAGAGATCTAGATTGATACAAGTTTTTTTTTTACATGTCAACTTCAACTATATCTGCTGTCGACTATAGTATAGATTTTTTTTTCTTCCTCTAGAAACCCTTAAATTGACCAGTTTTCAGTATTTTGTTATTTTGTGCTAAAGAAAGTGAAGAAATGATTTTGGTTTTATTCCTGTTTTTTGCTGTTCCTTGTGTTGCTAGATTTTTTACACTACAGTAGTGATAAGCCATATAGCAATTATGGAAAAGATTTTATGCGCTACTGGGCAGGTTTGCAAAATGATGGTGATATGCGATGCTGGAGCAAGGAGCAGAGAGATTTCAAAGGGACGTGCTGACGCAACACGCAGGTGGATCTGACGAGTGGAGCGAACAGATGTTGCGGATGGAAGCAAGAGAAACTTAAGCTGCTGATAATGAAGATGAAAGAACAAATGAAGCTGCTATGGAGGAAAATTAAAGCAAACTGAAGAGTATATAAAGGGAAAGGGAACAAAAAGAAAAAATAAGCAATGTTTTGATGCGTGTGGGGGAGTTTTGCTACTGAAGCTTGCAGCATTGGAGTGTCCAGCAATCAAGAGGAACTTTTGTTGTGTTATTGACTTTGCGTTGGTTTTTGAGTTGTTGGCCTACGATTTAGACTAGCTAGCTCTTTGGTTCTCATCGGTTGTCGTTTTACTTGTGCTGTTTAGCATTTTGCGGCAGCTGACTTCTTTATCTTTGTAGCACCTGGATGCTGTTACTTTTGTTCCGTTATCGTCTGATAGTGGAACCCAGTCCCTTGTTTTGGGTGTCATATGGAAAAAAACATGGATAGCGTGAGGGCCTGAGAAAACCTGTTGTCCTTGGGAGATGCCAGGGAGTATTCTTCAACAGTTGATAGTTTTACTTGCATTTTAGCAAGCTCAGTCTTTTTGGTATACCTTTCTATCATCTGCTATCCAGTTATTAGAGGTGTGATGTGTTAATTCTCTGAGCACGCCAAGTTGTTCTTGGAAGTTACAACTGAAGGGCTTGGTTTTCCAGATGAGTAAAAAATGACAGAGCTCTTTTTTCTCAGAATGTTATCTTTGTAGTGGCCTGTTCAGAAACAAGTAATGGTCACTGCCATTTTTGTATTTGAGTACTGTTTGTAGTTTATATGTATCAATGTATGAATTCAATGAAAACATATGTGTTATGTTGTGATTCGAACCGCCAGAGTTATTACTTGGTTTAGACCTGGGTGCTCATCATGCGTCCAAATATTTGTAGGAATTCCTATCATTCGATTGAAAAAAAATGATGGCCGCAGCGATGCGCGTCATCAATGATCTAGTAAGACGTTACGAAAGCGCATTGTGCTGATGGTCTCATCTGCATGCACAGTGACATTTCTTCCCCTATCGGAATGAATTACAATTATTTGTACAAAGGCTCCGAGACATCAGTATCTTCAACAATGCATCTCTAAAGAGAAAATTGGACTCGTTTTTGCAGTTCAGCACAACTCATTACGAGCAAAGAACTTACCAACATAACACCGCAAACATGGTAAAAGAGCATTCCAATCTACTCCCACTTAGTTGGACCCTGAATCAATTAGGAAGGATAACAACACTGCAAACCGACAAGGATAAAAAGGAATATAGTTACCTCATGAACTTTTGTAACATTCAGTCTATGTACTCAGAACTTAAAACTACAAGGACCGAAGAAAATACATTGAGAAGAAAATCAATGTAACATTCAATCAAGTACTCACAACTTAAAACTACAAGGACCGAAGAAAATACATTGAGAAGAAAATCAATGTAACATCCAGTCAATGTACTCAGAACTTAAAACTACAAGGACCGAAGAAAATACATTGAGAAGAAAATCAATGTAACATTCAATCGATGTACTCAGAACTTAAAACTACATACAAGAACAGAGGAAAATATATTCAGAAGACAGCACATACGAAGTTTCTATACACCACATATGTTCATACTCCACACTTCCCTTGTTTGTATGACAAAATGATTAGAATCAACACTTGCGAGGCCGATGTATCGTCCCTCCGGTTTTGTATGGTCACACTCTACGCTTTCCTTCTCTGTATGGTCAAACTCTACACTCTGTCACTTCCCTGCAGTTCTTGCAGCAATCGTGGTGAGGCAAATGCCTTAGGAACTGTAAGGAACAAGGGCGGTTCCCGAACTGAGCGTACAAGAGTGAGAACCGATGCCAGCTATTCTTGCAAAGAGGTTCGACACTATGTCAACTCACTGCCTCCTGCTTTGCAACAAAAAACTCACTGCTTCCTGCAAAGATCATGCATTGATAGTGAAACAATGTTAGCACACTTCAATTACCAAGAGACCAGAACAGATATAGAGTAGGAGTAAAAACGAGAAGCTTATAACACTTTACCAAAATGGAAGACCCTATATGTATAGCAGCAGCAGCGCCCAAAATGAATTTGACAGTTCTAGTGGCCTCTGGTGCTATAATAAAGCAGCTGTAGAACACCACAAGGGCGGTGATGGCCAGCATGCCAATACGGTCAGCAAGCCAAGCATACCAGATTAAGACTCGATACTGGCTATGCTTGCACAGAGCACCGAAAGCTACCATGCCCCAAAAGCAACTGAAGAGAACGTGAAACCACCATCTATCGTCGGGTGACATGCCCTTTGTCAGTCCATCAGCTCCCAAGTATGGCAGTAGGGTGAGTGAGCCGAATAGTGGGTACCCCAAATAGTCTCCAAGGTCGGGGTCCTGCAAGATATCATAATATCCTCATTTCAATCAGGCGATACTACACCAAATTTGGGGTGGATTGGATGGCCATGGCGATGGGAGTGAGAGGAGGGAGCTGCGCGCGGTGTACCTTGTGTTGCCGCTGAGGTTGTTCGGGTGTGCCTGTGGACGAGGAAGATGAGGGACCGGGGAGCAAATGCTCATTGAGGCCGCCGCCCTCGTTCTCCTTCTCCTTCCCCTTGTTGCGCCACCCGAACAGCAACATCCAAGCTCGCCCCTTCAAATCCCTCGCCGCCGCCTCCCCGAATTGCTTGACCGTGCGCTCTAGCTCGCGAGCTGTCTCTGCTAATAGAACCAGTGCTTCCTTGTCCGCGATGGCGGCGTCAGTGCTGGCCTCCTCGGCACGTTGAGCCACATGGGCGGCGGCGACGCTGACCGCGTCGGCTGCCGTCTGCCTCTTCTCAGGATCGGATGAGGCGAGGGACTGTGAAGCCTCCCGGAGTGATTCAGGTTCCTGACGAATGAGGTATCTAGCGGAGGCGTAGGCCACCCTATCCGCCACCCAAGAGAGGTAGGTGGCGTCGAGGGGCGACCGAGAAGCAGCTTGCCGGACCAGGGAGGCCGCGTTGGCCACTTTGTCGGCGTTGGATTTCTTGATTGCCGCTTGGCTGAAGTGACTCGCCGCTCGCTGCAAATCCAGAGCGGCCTGCGCCAAGAGATCCTGTTGAGCTCCTCCGGCTAGCATCCCGGCGGCGATGCCAATCTTGTCTGCCGCATCGGGCGTCTTCTCGGGTTCACATCCCATCAGATGACAGGACGCCTTCATCAATCGCTCGGCGTCGTAGCCCGCGGCCGCAGCGGCGTGCCCCACCATATCCGCGATCAGGGAGAGCTTCTTGGCGTCGACGGACCGGGGGTCGATCGCCGCATCCCGGGCCAAGATGGCCGCGCGGGCCACAAACGCCATGACTCTCCTTCTTGAGTCGCCTCTCCGCCGGTCCGCCCCCGGTCTTTCTCGCTTCCTCGCCCCGCCTTGCTCCTTAACCCTAGCGGCTGTTCTTGAGGCGCGCTCCGCGGCGGCAGGTGGCGAGCTCGCTCGGTAAGTCGTCCGCGCCGCGCTCGCCTCTCCGCCTCCGGTCTTCCTCCCTTCCTCGCCCCGCCTTGCTCCTCAACCCTAGCGGCTGTTCTTGGGGGCGCTCCGGGGCGGCAGGTGGCGAGCGAGCCCCGTAAGTTGTCCGCGCCGCGCCGCGCCTCAGTTCGATTCGTCGCGGCTGTGGAGAGGTGGGTGGGGAGTGGGGACGAAGACGGAGAAGACGGCAAAGGAGAGCGGAAGGTTAAGAGAACAGAGGGCGGGGGCGGCGAGGGGGGCGGAGGAGGAAGAGGCGGCGGTGGGGTGGTGGGAAGAAGGGGCGGATGGGCGGAGGCGGTGAATTTAACCTCCGAGATCAGCGTGGCAGTCCACTTCCTTTCTCCATATGTTTGTGGACATGCATCCGAATCCGATGTTGTAATGTAGGGTTGCATTCAACACGAGAGAAAAAAGAATATGGAAATGGCTAGATGTAAGTCGTCTGATTTTTGAATTTGAGTCACTCGATTGTTACGTGAAATGAACCGCACGCAAGGCATGCAGATTTAGGGCATCTCCAACGCTGAATTTGCGTCAGTCGACTGAATTTAGCTATTGTGAAAAAATATATACTATGCCATTAGGCACCCAAGGTTAGGGTATCTTCAACGCTGACGCGCAAATTTGCTCCGGTATCCTTCAGCGGATAGAAGGGCCCAGTATGCCGACACAGATGTCGGAGGCGGTCATCCAAAGCTAGCCGCATATGCCCACTTACATTTCAAACTAATGTTTCAACTAAACGGACGGAATTCATAGCAAACACGACGGATTTCATCAAACTTCGGATAGAAAATAGCACAGATCAACCATACATAGCATGCAAATATGTATATTACAACAATAGTTCCAATTCAATGAGATTAACCGGATGTTCAACAAGTTTTTCATGAACAGATCCTGTCGTCCCAGACATACTGTCCCTTCAGCTTCACCCAACAATGTGTGTGCATGAATGGCCGTCCCTCTGTCATGTGTTACATCACGGCAACGCGTGCGAGCTACATAATGTGTAGACCAACATTGAGTGAAAATTAGCTCAATGGCATTTGACCAAACACCTACCGGGCATCGTGTCCACCATGGACGACGTCGACAGGGGGCGGAGTGTACCTGACTACGGACAAGTCCTGGGTGGATGATGCCGTCATGAAAGGCGAGCGGGCACGTCGGTGCTGGTTGCGGAGGTCTGGCAGTGCCGGTGTCCCGGTCGGAGAGGTACATCGGCGACGGCGGAGAAGGAGGGTGCGAATGCAAAGTAAGAGGGAGAAGGGGCGGAAGGAAGAAAATGGAACCGGGAGGAGGGATTTAGTTGGCCGGGGGTGTTGGAGTCCTACGTGGCTACTGTCCGGACTCCCGCAAAACCCCCCACTTTGCTTCTGGTTTGCGAAAAAGTGTGTCTGGACCGCTTGATGGACCGATAGACGCCCGCGTTGAATGGCACAACACATCCAGAGAGCGTTGTCCTGACGTATGCGGCCCGTTTGAGGGTCAGCGTTGGAGATGCCCATAACAAGGTTTTCCTTTTTAGCATCTCTTACTACCACTCCGATTAGCACTCATAGAAGCATCTCTAACAGATCTCGTCTTCTAGAATTTCAAAATGCATCTTTTATCTCGGAAAAAACTAGTTTTAATTGAATTTTTCTTTGTCTAATAGATCCCCTACAAGTTAACCCCTCAAAAAAACTATTTTACAAACTCATCCAAATGCTTGCTCACGCAATTGAACAAAATCATCACATTTCAAAACAAATATAAAAAATTCAAATGCATCACACCGTGATTAAACTATGAGCATAAATAAAGTTCATATGATCCATCAAAAAACTAAGCATAATCATAATTTGTGTCAAAAGGCACCGAATGAGCAAGTTCATTCCGAAAAATCACGAAACACACGATAGACCAAAAGACATCATAGTTCACAAAGGGCCTTACGCACTTGCATCATCCCCATCGGCACCACCATTGCCGCCGCCGCCACCACCACCAAACTTAGTTAATATGTCCCCATTGACTCTCAATATTGTCTTGTCATCTCATTCATCTTGATAGGATTCATGAATAAGGGCCGCATGGCGTGCATAACAAAACACGGGCAAGTCATGCGCCATGGCTATATCTTGGGCAAATCATATACGACGCCTTCTGCACCCGACAGTGTGTTTTGCAATTTGGCGCACACCCTCCCACCCTTCTAGGCTCGGGTCATTTTTGTTTCTTTTTATCCCTTCGAACCACTGCAACAACACACTTTGTTGTGCCCACTTCATTCTTTTTCTTTCTAGTTTTTGGTTCTATTACGTTGTTTTTTCTGTGATTTTTTCTTTTTTCTTTCTTTTTGTATATTTTCTTAATTTGAAAATCTGTGAACTTCTTTCAGTTTCCTAATTTTTTTTCAAAACTGATGAAGTTTTTAAAATTGTGAACTTTTTCATCAAAATTGATGATTTTTTTCAAATCCTTGAAAATTTTCCCAAATATTTTTTTTTCCAAAATGAATGAACTTTTTCCAGAATCAATAAACTTTTTACAAATTTTTGAACTTTTTCTCAAAATTGATGAAATTTCCCATGGTTATGAAACTTTTTCAAAATCAATGAACCTTTTTCCAAATTTGATTAAGTTTTTTCAAAATTGATGAACCTTCTTTCAAAATTGATGCATTTGTTTTGACAAAAAATTAAAACCGGTGAACTTCTGTCAAATTTCTGAACTTCTAAAAAATGATTAAAAAAATCTCAAAATCGAAGAACTTTTATTCTATTTTGTTAACTTTTCTCACTTGCGTGAACTTTCTTATTTTTTACGAACTTTTTAAAATTAGTAAACTTTTTTTCAAGTCTGGTAAAATTTTCAATTGTTTGTGAATTCTTTTCAACTTTTACTATTCTGTTCTCATTGTTTTATGAATAATTTTTCTAAAGTCAACAGTTAACCGGTCAACAGGTCAACATGAGATCTTCCGATCGAGCGAGCACAACGACTGCAATGATCGTTTTTTCCTACGGGAGCGCAACGACCGTTAGCGGAACAACCAGCCATTTTTTATACGTTTAATGGGCCAGCCAGCTTGGAGTCGTGCGTGGGAGGTCCTTATATCTCGCCTACAGCGAGATGTAGCCTGTCCACGCCTGAAACTTCCGCGGAATACTACAGTACCAGGGCGGCCCTGTACTGTAGCATATTTTCACTGTGTTGCACTGTTGTGCATCGGTTTTGTTTTCGGTTTTAGCGTTTTTGTCTTTTTCTTTCGCTTTCTTTTCGTGTATTCTTTGGTATTTTTCCTTCTTGTTTTTGCGAGATTCTTTGGTTTTTTTCCTATGGTTCTTTTAATTTTTTTCTTTTCGTTTATTCTCTCGGTTTTTGTTTCTTTTCGTTTATTCTCTCGGTTTTTGTTTCTTCATGGGGTTCTTCTGGTTTTTCCTTTATTTTTCACTGGTTTTGTTCATTTCATTCATGGTTTTACCCTTTTTTCTTTTTTTTGGTTTCTCTTTTCTTATTTCTCCAGTTTTATTAGTTTTTCCTATTTTCTTTGTTTCTTGGTTTTCATCAGTTTCTTTGTTTTCCCTTGTTTCTTTCTCGGTTTTCATTGCTTCCATAAATTTGTGTTGATTTTTTTGGTCTTCATTTTCTCCTTTTGGTTTTCTTTTTTTTATTGGGTTTCTTTGTTCCTCTTGCCGGTTTTCATCGGTTTCTTTTTTTTCAACACTTGCCAACACTTTTCGGTGCAAATTCTACATCCTTTGTATACATAAGAAACATATTTTATATACACGTTTAACGATATTGAAAAATATGATTAACATTGTTTGAAAATTAATATTTTTATACACATTGCACATTTATAGTATATATCTACTATATTTTATACACACGTTAAACATTTTACAGATACATGATTAACATTTTTTAATCATAGTCAACATTTTTCAATACATGGCGAACAACTTTTAATGGAAAAAACATTTTTTACACACAATATACATTTTTTCTGTACTCAAGGAACATTTTTTTATACGCATTTAACATTTTTCTAAAACATGAACAACTATTTCTTCATGCACACTCTATTTTTTCTATCTATATTTCGTATACATGACAAACATATTTTCTATACACATTTAACATTTTCCAAATACTAATCATCCTCAAATGTATGATAATGAAGTTGAAAAAAAAACACATATTGCATTAAGACAAACAAACACTTTTGTAGACGAAACAATATATGGTACACTACAATCATATCTACACTACTATGAAGTGATTAGGGGTGAATGACGTGAATTTGAATGGAGAAAAATGGATAGAAAGAAGACCTGACGATGAGATCCACGGAGAAGATAAAAACCATGAACCACAATTCCATAGGTGCAGTGATCCATCTTGTGGTAGACGACACAGATACTTTACAGGAGGTCGACAAATTCTGATTCCGTAGGTGTCGTAATGTGGTTGACGGCGTCGATCCTATATAGGTGGTTGACAACAATGTCGTGACCAGTCCTAAGAAATCCATAAAAAGGGCAAACAGGTGGAGGAGCTTGGATCAGCAGCCGAGGGAACGCCTTGTTGATCTCGTATATATGTAAAGAAACAGGGGGTGTCATTATGGAAATTAACACGTGGGATATGAAATACAAGGTTCATAGAAAGATAGTGGGGACTGGGGAGAGGATATGGTGGAGAAGACGAAGTGGGGGAGGAAGTGAATCGTTTGAAACATGGAAAAAGTTTGTCCCATTTTTTAGCGTCAAGTCACTGCACCAACAACCCAACAACCCAGTTATGAACATCACGTTCCAGAGCCTGCCATATGTTCCAGTTGTTGCGGTGGAGCATAGGAAATGTCGTAACTCATGAGCGGGAGAAGCTGAAAGAAGCAACCCTACCCTGTCCCATACTGCATCAGCTAGTTTGCATCTAAGGACAATGTGATCTACCACTACTTCTTTAGCATGTTATCTTTAGTATTCGGTCTACCCCTTAGAGCGATCCAAAGAAAGACTCTGTGTTTTTGGGTATGATACAATCCCAAATGTAGGGGAAATTGGACAGACAACCCCTCGAAAAGTAAGTATGCACGACAACTTCCCATTGGTAGCAGTTGGTGTTCTGGTGTCACTCTTGGAAGGGTCAGGCTGCACCAATAGTAGGAATCCGAGCAAGGCCTCCAGTTCGAGTGTGGCAGTAGTAGATAGGTTGGGGTGTAGCTAAAGTGCCCACTGCCCATCTCTGAATTGCGAAGCAACGGTGCATTGTTTGGAGAAAGCAAATGAAAACAACACTCGAAACTTGTACATCAACCTGCCACACTCCAGTCAGTGGTCAAACCAAAAGGAAATCCGTGTGTCGTCCCCCAAATCACATTTCGTTGATCCGAAAATGTATTGTAGGGAGGATTTCAGGCATTTCCACATCATGGTGTCTCTGCAGCGTTTCAAGAATGACATATCATTTTGACAGTAGTGTGCAGCAAACCAATTGTAACACATAACCTCACTGCCTTGTAGAATGTTAGACATAAGTTTGCAGACCATGCCCATATTCTGTGAAGGGCCTGGTGCAAATGGGCTGGGAGTTGAGGACCTGGTGGGCTTGTATTTGGATCTGGGCAAACGGTAAGGTAAGCGGGTTCACCCGAGAGTGTAAGAAGCGGCCCAACATATGGAACTAAGCTGGAAGGGACAAAGGTTTTAGGAGGGTACTTGCACTCAACCGAGGGCAGAAGCGGGAGAGCGCGGGAGCATAACTCCCTAGAAATGGTTTTGGGCGAGAGCTTGAAGAGGATTGAGCGATAGTTATGATGCTCAACCTCCCCTAGCGTGAGACCAATGTAACACCCACGATGCGGCTATATCTCCCACGTGTCGAGGCACGACTTAGAGGCATAACCGCATTGTGGTTTTGTCGCAAGAAGGGTCATCTTCACACAATCCCATGTAATGAACAAGAATGGGATAAAGAGTTGGCTTACAATCGCCACTTCACACAATACATGAATAAATCATACATCAATCAGAGTACACACATAGGTCCGACTACGGAACCAAAAGAAAAGAAGACAACCCAACTGCTAGATCCCCGATCGTCCCAACGGGGCTCCACTACTAATCAACAGGAAACGAAACAACCCAACGAACAAGAGCTTCATCGAGCTCCCACTTGAGCTCGGTTGCGTCACCTGCACTGGTATCATCGGCACCTGCAACTGTTTTGGAAGTATCTGTGAGTCATGAGGACTCAGCAATCTCACACCCGCGAGATCAAGACTATTTAAGCTTATAGGAAAGGATGGGGTAATGAGGTGGAGCTGCAGCAAGCACTAGCATATATGGTGGCTAACATACGCAAATAAGAGCGAGAAGAGGAGCAACAGAACGGTCGTCAACTAGTAATGATCAAGAAGTGATCTGAACTCCTACTTACGTCAAACATAACCCAAAAGCCGTGTTCACTTCCCGGACTCCGCCGAAAAGAGACCATCACGGCTACACACGCGGTTGATGCATTTTAATTAAGTCGAGTGTCAGGTTCTCTACAACTGGATATTAACAAATTCCCATCTGCCACATAACCGCGGGCACGGCTTTCGAAAGATAATACCCTGCAGGGGTGTCCCAACTTAGCCCATTATAAGCTCTCACGGTCAACGAAGGATATTCCTTCTCCCGGGAAGACCCGATCAGTCTCGGAATCCCGGTTACAAGACATTTCGACGATGGTAAAACAAAACCAGCAAAGCCGCCCGATGTGCCGACAATCCCGATAGGAGCTGCACATATCTCGTTCTCAGGGCAACACCGGATGAGACATCCTACGAGTAAAACCAGACCTTGAGTTTCCACGAGGGGGCCCCGCAGTCTACTCGGTTCAGACCAGCACTTAGAGAATCACTGGCCCGGGGGTTTTAAAATAAAGATGACCCTCGGGATGCGCGACTTCCAAGGGAAAAAGGCTAGGTGAGGCAAATGTAAAACCAAGGTTGGGCCTTGCTGGAAGAGTTTTATTCAAAGCGAACTGTCAAGGGGGTCCCATAAATCACCCAACCGCGTTAGGAACGCAAAATCAAGGAACATAACACCGGTATGACGGAAACTAGGGCGGCAAGAGTGGAACAAAACACCAGGCATAAGGCCGAGCCTTCCACCCTTTACCAAATATATAGATGCATTAATAATATAAGAGATATAGTGATATCCCAACATAAACATAATCCAACATGGAGCAATCTTCATCTTCACCTGCAGCTAGCAACGCTATAAGAGGGGCTGAGCAAAGCGGTAACATAGCCAAACAACGGTTTGCTAGGAAGGGTGACAAAGGTTAGAGGTTCATGGCAGTTTGGGAGGCTTGAAGAGCAAGTGAATAGGTAGCGCAGCATAGCAATAGAGCGAACAACTAACAAGCAAAGATAGAAGTGATTTCGAGGGTATGGTCATCTTGCCTAAAATCCCGCTGGGAAGAAGAACGAGTCCATGAAGAAGACAAACGGACGTAGTCGAACGAATCCTCACAACTCCGGAACAAAACCGAAGCTAACGAGGGAAGCAACCCGGAAAGAAACAAACAACATAGTAAACACACAATCATAAACATGGCATGATGCACAGTCAAGTATGATGCATGTCCGGTTTAAATGAGGCATGGCATGGGAAAATGCAACAAACAATACTACAAATTAAGTGGAGCTCAATATGCAACGAGTTGCATATTGACGAAACACCACATTCAATTATTTAGTTCTCTCACATTTATGTACCCAACAATATTAAATGTTGATTAACATGGCAAGAGGTGAAGCATAAGTAAGACTATCTATCTAGGCAAGTTTAAATGAGGCCGGAACAACAAACAACAATTCTGGAAAATCCCCATATGTCATTTAGCAGTTTAAAGCAAACAACAATTTTAACCATTTAAATGTTGTTATCATGATGCGGATGACAATGCAAGTTTTAAGCAATTTTATGAAAATGTTGACATGAGCATGTTATGAAGCATTTGTCGCCGTGGTGGAAGAAAAAGGGTGCCACGGCGGTGAAACGGAAATGGTGCCACGGCAACATATCGGTTCCGATAGCTCACGGAGTACCGGTGCAAAAGAAGTGGGCGTGAGCGTGTCATGCAAGGATGGTGGGGTGCTCCCGGATTCCGGGTTCCCACGATACGGCGGCATGGCAATCGAGGAACGTGCAAAGACCTCTCTCGGAAATGGTGCAAACATGAGCATCTCTTACAACACACACGCATTCGTTCACGGGCGTCGTCTCGGGGTTATACCTTTGAAGCGTGCGTTTCGGAATGGATCAAGTTCGGTACGATGTAGAGGAAGTAGTCGTTCACGGGTCGTCGTGGGAAGTAGTTGTACACGTTTCGTAGATGAACTTGGCGTAACCGTGCGGTAGTCGAACTTGGCGACGGTAGTGGTACATGTTGTCTTGTCGAATCCGAGCGACGGTAGTCGTACACGACATGTCGTGGAAGTAGTGGTACACGTATCATAGGAACTTGACAGAATCCAGTCCCCGGGGTCGTCGCGGTACTTCTAGCTCGTGTAACTCCACCGTTCGTTGCGTAATCGTACATGGGTCTCGGGTCTTGGTCCTTCTTCTTCTGCTTGCTTCCGCCGGACTTGGCATGCTTGGACGATGGCAGTGGAGCCTGCAGCTCTAGGTCGAGGGAAGGGTTGCGACGTTGATTAGTGAACAAATACTGTGGATAACTTGCGGGCGTCCCCGACGTAGGAAGAAGTCGGCAATGCCCTGCAGGAAGCCATGCCTTGCCTGCGGCGGTGAGGTCGAAAGAAGGCACGATCTGTCGCCGTCTTCCACAGGCACGGGAACAACGCCACGTACGAGCCCGCGTCTCCCTCCGAGCCGCTCGACAGAGGAGGCGAGGAGGGGACTCCGGGAGCAGCAGAACAAGAGGCCCCAGGCAGCTGCTGCGGGAGGCAGAGGCGGAGGCTCCGCGTCGACGGCCGGCAAGAGGGAGCCCTCCCCTGCGCCGCGCCCAGAGAAACCGGAGGCCTAGGGCTCGGGGCCGGCACAAGGCCACGGCGAGGAGGCGGACGAGGAGGTCCTGGCACGGTGGTGAGCTTGAGGCTGGCGACGGAGAGGTGCAGGCGCGAGCAGGAGGTTGGCCACGCGACGGAGAAGGACGGCGGGGACATGCGAGCTTGGCGAGGCCGAGGCTGTGAGGCGGGGCGTGGCGGCCATGGAGGTGGGGCGCAGCACGGCTGCAAGACGACGGCGGCTGCAGGGCGCCGGCGGTGGGTGTGGGTGGCGACGCCATGGGAGCGAGGAGGAGGTCGGGTACTGGCGCGCGGAGGGAGATGGGGATCGGGCGCGAGGAGAGGGAGGGGGTCGGGCACTGGCGGCGGTGCGGGAGGAAATGGGGATGGAGAGAGGCTAGGGTTAGAGCTGGGCGCGGCTGGGCCTAGGTGGGCCGCGGGGATGGGCCGGCCTGGAGTTGGGAGGCCCAGCTGAGCTCTCTTCTCTCTCTCACTCTCATACTCTCTTTAACATAAAAGAAATAGAGAGATAAAGAGAGGGGTTAGGGAAAGATTTTTCGCATGGGGGTAATTTTCCCGGGCTCATAAAAATGTGCTTGTTCCAAGAAAATAGAAAAGTCCAAGATTGAAAGATTTAAATTCAAATTCATTTGATTTTAATTCAAATGATTTGAATAGGAAGTGAGGGTGGGAAGGTCCAAAAATGTTCGGATTTTTGCTGGAGCTCCGGAAAATGAAGAAAGAATTTAGGGCAGAGTTTGGAGACCAAACTTGAAGCAGAAAAGGCACGGAATTATTATGCAAGTGTGTTATGATTAATTCCAAAGTTAATGGAATATTTTAATATAGCTCTCTAATAATATTGGGAGGATATATGTTATAAAGAGAAATCACCATGTGCATTTCCCTCGATTTAAATGGATCGAAGATCCATGCAATTTTACTTGGTTGATTTTTTTTAAAAATTAATGACATGATGGCATGATGACATGATGCAATGCAAAAATAAAAGAGCAAGCACAAATGAAACACACAGCGATCACGAAATATGGAAGTCTTCTGAAGCGTCGGTCTCGGGGCGTTACAACCAAAGCAAGGGAAGTGTCCATTGTACGTGCCCCACCCACAACAATGACACTGGATGAGGACCTACGAATTGAAACTTAAGCACATATATAATATATTTTATTATTATATAGTTGTAGAAAAATTGTTTAATATAAGCACCATGCATCATGCATGTTAAGGTGGGTCTTTTCCCATGCATGGTGGCATAATGAGTTGCCATAATTGAATGTTGAGAGAATTTAATTTAACTGGGGATGCATGATGGCATGATGAGTTGGCATAGTTACATGTAGTTGAGTTTGTGGGGATCAACTACTTAGGTATATAGGACTAAGCCTCCATGTAGAAAAATAAAGTAATACTAACCCCTGAGCCCTACCACTTAACAAAAGAGTTAAATCATTTTAGGAAAATGACTAGACATTGATGTGTGGGGTCACACTCTTTTGGTCGGGTCCCATGTGTACGTGAGAGAGACTTTTCTTTTTATTTTTGTTTGAATGGGTCCAACATGTAAGTGGTATATGGAGAGAGGGCTAAAAATGTCGAACGAACATCCCGAAAATGGTTAAACACCTTTGACTGGATGAAAATCGGCACAAAAAGGACATTTATGAGGAGACTAAATGGTATAGAGGGGTAAATTTGAGTAGGCTTGGAAATTAGGGGTATATCCGAGTAGTGAGTTTGAGTTAAGGGATGCAATGTATTTGGCCGTAATATATTTCTCATCGTTTAGAGGGAAAGCACCTCACCGTTGCGGCCACTGCCTCGGCCGAAGATGTCGGCGCACACCGACGTCGGCGGCCCAACAATACAAGACCACCACCACCAGGACCACCATGGATAGGCGGGGATATGAGGGGTGGACGGCCTTGGCGTTGCCGACGACGCCATGCATGTCGGGAGGGTGTCGTTTAGCCAAGAATGCAACGGAGGCGTGAAGACGATTCGGTGCTGACCCATCACGTTGGAGAGGAGGGAGTAGATGGAGTGATAGCTAGGACGGTCCGGTGAAAGGTAGAGTAGCGACATGAGGCAACATGGGGTGGCTGACACCAATAACCAGGCTCGGCAGCGGCAGCCATAGGTTTTGGAGTGGAGAATGAAAGGGCAGTAGGGATAATGGTTGTATATAAATGGTCGCGTTAAGCTTACCACTGATGAGTCGTTAGGTACGGCTCGTCGGTGTTTAACCTATATTATAGGTGGCATAACCTGCCAGTGTTTCAAATCGACCAATTTCAGATTCTGGAACCGGCCAGAAAATGGCTTGTCAGTGATATTTACCCTGCCAGGTAGGGTTGCAAGAAAAGCTCGAGGCTCGTGACCTGCTCGAGATTGACTCTTTTTTTACTCGACTCGAGATCGACTCGAAAAGAAACAAGCTGAGTTTGAACACTTTATGTAGCTCGATCGAGAAACGAGCAGATCTTGAGCCAATGTTGGCTCGCTCGATTTTAGCTTGATGGCTCGATAGAATATCATTATGTTAAATGATCATGCCATATATTAAATGGAAATAAGATAATTTATTACCATATATGTTGTCCATAATTTTTCTCCATTTTATTTACCTATGAACATGGAAAGTTAAGTAAGTGCAGAGAAGATTTAGGCCTAATTATGGCACGTGGTCGGCTATGTGTTAAATATCCTATATTCTTGGCAAAGGTTCCCAACGTATTCACCTTAATTTTTTTTGTTTTTCATCCACGGATTTATAATTTTTACCATCTCATGTAGCTCGAAACTAGCTCGAGATCGACTCGAGATCGTTACAAGCTGAGCATAAGTCATGTTCTACAACTCGATCATGAGCTTCACTTACTTTGAGCTTGCTCAAATTTTTATATGAGTTGAGTTGACCCAACTTTAACTCGCTCGAGCTCAACTCGTTTGCAGCCCTACTGCCAGGCCCTGAACGCATCATCATAGATGCCTTTCGGATTTCGGTCCATGTTAACTTACATCTCTGGCGCGTGGCCAGTGACCGTTCAGTGATGAGGGTCAACAGTATATGTCAATTTATAGTATTGCCTCCTCGACAACTCCGACTCCCAAACGACATGGCGAGTCACAAAAACCCCTTGAACACGCCGGAAGAAACTGACTAAGGCCAACTCCACCGCGCGACCTCAAATGAACGTCCGTTTTGTTCGGATTCTGTCCGTTTGGGTAGGGTAATGGGGTCGTGTTCGGGCGTGTCTTAAGATGCGGTGGCCGTGCGCCCAGCGCGCGGCCGCATCCGTTTGCCCAATCATGTCCGCGTCTATTTTAAAAAAGAGCAACGTTTCAAATGCCAAGCCCTAGTTCATCAGCCAGCGGCCCCAGTTCATCACGCCGGCAACAGAGCCAGCGGCCTACACGTCCATCGCCGGCATCAGCTAGCGGCCGACAACACAGCCAGCCTCCAAAATGAATAGGTGTCCTCTTCGACAACACAGCCAGCGGCCGCAACACAGCCGGCCTCCAAAATGAATGTTTTTCTCGCCGGCACACAGCCAGCGGCCCAGCGGGCGGGCGGCACCCATGCCAGCCTCCAAAAAGAACGGCCACGGCCGATCGAACGACCTAGTCCAGGCCGTCGGCGTCGAGCATCTCCTTCTGCCTGGCCCCGAACCAGGCCCTCCTCTTCTCGCTCATCTTGGACAAGTCCACGCTCATGATCGCAAGGGGCACCTCCTTCGCTTTGGTGGCGATTGGTGGCCTCGATGTCGAGCTGCCTCTGCCTGGCCTTGACATTGTCGGCCTCGATGTCGAGCTGCCTTTGCCGGGCCGCCTCTTCCATGTCAATCTTCCTCCTCTTGGCCGCCTCCTCCATCTCAAGCTTCTTTCTTTGAAGGTCTAGGTATTGCTTCATTTGCTCGTCCTTGCTTTGCCGCTTCTTCTCGTCCCTCACATCCTTTTGAGACATCATGCCATGCAAAGTGTCATGCAATGCCATGGATGAGGCATCACGTATGTCGTCAACCTTGGAGTTGGTCTTGCCCCTCGGCCTCTTCAACGCCTCGCCATCTCCACCTCCGGCGAACTTGGCCGTCTTCATGTCTCTCTTCCTTTGAAGTTCACGGTATTGGTCCTTGAACTTAGGGCAATTGTTGATGATCGTCCAACAATGCGTAAGAGTGAATGGCTTGTCATTGTGCCGGGCCTTGAATGCCTCCAAAGATTGAAATGCCTACACCACATGATCAACAACAATTGAACAAGACGCGGGGGGCGACATGGTGCCCGTGCTTGTTTCCTTTGCATCTCGACAGACAGCCGGCCGCCGCTGCTGGACCCAGGCGTGACGTTGAGGTCGATGACGGACGAGGGGGCGGTGTGGACGGCGCGATCACGCCAACGTCCGGCGACCCCGAGAAACGGGTCTGGTCGTCGTGCCTTGGCGGAGGAAAACCGGGCGACAAGGGCGTGGTCCGCGACGTCGGCGACTGGCAGTGCGGAGGCTGGGCGACCGACGAGCCTGTGCTCGCCGGGTCGACGGCCGTTGCAAGGAAACCGGCCGGACGGCCCATGCCAAGCATGAGGAGGGTGTGCGCTTTGTTGACGATGTCCTCCTTCTCGTCGACCGCGGCCTTGCGCCGCGCGGCCTCCATCGCATCGCGCTCGGCGGCGAACTTGGCTGCGGCGGCATTGACCTTGACGACCGCTCTCCGGCCCCTCCTCTTCGCCGATTCCGCATCCAACTTGGCGATCTCCTCCGGCGTGCACTCCGACCGCGGCTTCCTTGGCGCCTTGGCCGCCTTCTTCCTCACCTTTTCGGGCGGGTCGACGGCCAGGCCGCCGGAATTCGGCTGGGCGTCGGCCATGGAGGGGGGAGGGAGGGGGCGGCGGGAGGGACGTGGGAGGGTTTGGGGGAAATGGCGCCAAATGGGGTGTGGGGGGGTTGCTTTCTCCCTACGACATGCGGGCCAGGGGAGGACAAGCGCGCGCGTCCCGCCCGTCCGCGCGCTGTCCGTTTCACCCCAAAATCGGCGCAAACATGGGCCGGGATGGGTCGAAAGCGGACACAAAACGGATAAAAATCTGTTTGCGTCCGCGCGCTGGACTGTCTGATTTGTCCGTTTTACCTCAAACGGACGGGGACGGATAGAATGAGGTCGCGCGGTGGAGTTGGCCTAATACTGCCCAACGGCGGCCCAACATTGCCAAATAAAACGCCACGCGCCACTGACCCATGGCTCTCTAATCCCGTCGAAACAGGCAGGGGCAAGGGCAACAGATAGGCATGCACGTTGATCTTTTTGTGGCGTCGGAGGTCGGGGTTTCTTTTTGTGGCGTTGGAGGTCGGGTTTTCAGCAATGCTTGCTTGCTTCCTGCCATATGGTACGTTGTCATTGCATTCCCATACTCAATCTGCGGGTATGTGTGTACCACATCTACTATATATCACTAAGCTCCCTAGGGGTAAAAGGGCTCACAATCAATTGAGGTGTCCAATTAAAATTGAGTCATCCGATTTTGATCAATTTAACAATTTCTCAAAGCTCTCATTCAATTCTTTTATGCTATACACTATGCTTCCTAATTTTAAGTCCCGACAATTAACTGAGGTTGTTCACTTTAGAACTATGTCACCTGATTTTGACCGGGTCAATAATTTCTCAAGGAGCTCTCCCATTTAATTATTTTAATTCATCATATTCCCTAATTTTGAAACTCTTTTTATTTTATTGAGATATTTAATTTTAAATTTGGTTACGATTTTGATCGGGCCAATGATTTTTCAAATAAGTCAACACCAATCAGCTAGAAAAACATATCCACCCCATGCATCCTCTTACCACTTAGAAAAAAGAAGCGTCATCATGTGATGATACTATAGCACCAATATAGTACATGTAGCCATCGACGCAGAAATTTACCCACAAAGGTATGAGTTGATTAGCGCATAATATAGAATCACCCTATGAAAGGCCCACCAAATAACCGCATCATGAATAAACATAAAAACACTCCATCGTCTCCGCATCCGCCAAACTAAATATTTCAGTTTCAAAATACAAGTGCTATTAGTTCTTTGAAAAGTCAAATTTCTTTAACTTTGACCAATTTTTATTTTTTTTGCGAGAGAACTATGACCAAGTTTTGAGCCAAAAATATCGACATCCATAATATTAAGCCAAAAAAAATTGGAAACTCATTTCATGAGTGAATCTAATAACCCCAATTTGATATTACGGATTTTGATATATTTCTTCATAAATTTGATCAAACTTAAAAAGGTTGGATTTCCAGAAAAATAATACATCTTATATTTTAAAACAAAATGAGTAATTTCTTTTAAGAATCTCAACAACGCCAACGGCGCAGCAAAACGCGTCGAGCCCTTCTAGTTTGTGCTTGCTATAGCCGGTGCCGTTTGGCGGATTCGCCTTTGATCTATCCAGCCAGCCAGCGCGCGCCGGGACTAATCAATTCGCTGACACCGTGTGGCTGGCACATCACACGCTCGTGCTCGTTCAAATCCCGTCTCTCGGGCCTTCCGGCGCCGGCGCGTCAAAAGCAGTGGAAGGGGTTTCGATTCAGAGCGCTGCAATGCAAATATGCAATGCAATGCATGTCCAGCTGTGGCCCGCCACAACTCACAAGCAACAGTCCGCCACAACTCACAATGCAAATATGCAATGCAATGCATGTCCAGCTGTGACTTAAGTTAAAGTGACACCCTGACTGACAATAACGTTTTCTCTACAAGAATACGTACTGTACTCTCTGTAGGTTAGCCATAAAGCAACGGATCTACTGTACTAATCGGTCGCCGTACTCCATGGCGCCAGCGGTCTACGGGAAGGGAGGGGGGCACGTGGGGCCCCGTCCCGACCGTACGATGCGCCAGACCTGTTCCTGTCATGATGGCGCTGTCTCCCTCTCTCTCGGATCGCTCGCACCGCAGTTTTGGAACCCGCGACTCGATCCGATTCGAACCTTGCAGGGAGGGAATGGGACGGAGTTTCCCGTTCTGCCCTCCGCCGATGTGCCACCCCTTGGCTTGTGCTCAGCAAAATCCAAGCATCTTTAAAAAATTATTAGAATCTGGTTCTTTTATACACTCTCCGATCATAAATATCAGAAGTTTTGGATATTTTAATATAAACTCCGCATAACCTTTTCTTTTGACTAAAACTACGCACAAACTAAAATGAGTGAACAACACATTAAAACATGTCTATGTACATCAGATTTAGTTTTTTTTTAAACATCTTATACTTGTAAGCCGAGGGAGTAGTACTACATAACACTGATTACAATTGATTTTGGAAACCGCTATATTTTTTTAAGAATCATCAAAGAAGGAGTCCCTCCATCTAAATATATTGCTCAAAGTGGCTATAATGCCAGGAGAGTGATCCAGTTTATAAGGAAAACCGGATCGAAAACCTTAACAAATTGACCCCGTTTATGAAGAAAACTGAGTCGAAAACCAGACAAGTAACAAGCGTTACAAGGAAAGGAGAGGAACAGGACGCCCAACATAAGGCAAGACCTAGCTAGCATACTAACAGGACCAAGTAGATGAGGGATGCGTCGAGGGATCACAATACCAAGGCTCTACAAACAGCCTAACGCACCGCACCGGCATGCGTATCAAACCCCACGGCACAACA
Organism: Aegilops tauschii subsp. strangulata; assembly: GCF_002575655.3. Taxonomy (NCBI): domain Eukaryota; kingdom Viridiplantae; phylum Streptophyta; class Magnoliopsida; order Poales; family Poaceae; genus Aegilops; species Aegilops tauschii. The sequence goes on along the minus strand of NC_053037.3, from coordinate 515,446,621 downwards.
GAGGAGCATCCACAATCAACGAGTGCCAAAGCTTAACACGAACCTTGTGCCAAAGCTTAACACGAACCTTGACTGAGCGCTCCGCCACGGAAGTTCAAGACGATTAGCAAGTCGGGGAGGCGTCATTGCGTCGTCATTGAGCAAAGGTGAGCCAAGACGAGACCAAGAGCCCGAGGCTAGCCTCAACAGAACTGGGTCATGAGCATGCATAGAAGCAGGCCGGAGACTACACGTAGGACAGCCGAAGAGAAACACCTGCAGAAGAACACACCACCATCGGTCCTGAGCAGGCCGCACCACCACCACCAAATGCACCACCCACAACCACAAACAACAGAAGGCGTTGTTTGGGTCTCCAAGACGACGCCTCCAAGGAGGTAGTGTTGTCGAGCACTCAACACCGTCATCCGATCCGGCAAGCCCGATCTTGGGTTTTTACCCGGAGACCACAAACAAAGAACTGTAGGTGCTGTAGCTCCACGACGGCACCTCCTACGAGGAAAACGACGTCCGTAGACGCCGCTGCCGCCGGCATCAGCAGAGCCGATGCAGGGTTCTCACCCGGAGTTTGAGCACATCCCTACAGCAAGACGGCAGCCGACCACCACCGCCGTCGAACCCTCCAACGATGAAGAAGCACGACGAACCGCCTCAGCCAGCCGCACCTCGCGGAGACCACCGATGGCCAAACTCCACACTAGACGCCAGATCCACCAATGGCCGGCCGGACGCAGAGCCACCGGACGCAACGCGAGCCATCGTGCCCCACCCAGCACCATGCTGGCAAGGAGCAGAGGGGCGCTGCCCGAGGCCAAGAACCACCATGGTTCCGGGCTGCAGCCATACATCAGGCACGCCGACGCGCCCCACGCGCGCCACCGCACGCCTGCCGGAGGCCAGATTCGAAGCGCCCGCAGTGCAGACTGAAGGCGGGTTGATCGAACCTTGCTGTTGCAGCACCTCCACCGCCCACCACCCCTCCTCCACGCGCCCGTCAGAGACCAGAACCAAATCAAGAACCGACTGCAGCAGCACCGCCACCACCCACCAGCAGCACCCAGGACACCATCCTCTGCCCCAAGCCGGACCACCACGGGCCAGACCATCCGGATCCAGCCAGGCCAGCGAACCACCACCAGCAAACCGCGCGAACCACCCCCAACGGCAGGCGCGGGCAGGACGCCACAAGCTTGAGCCCAGGCCGGACCACCCACAGACAGGACGCCACTTGCGCGTGCCCAGGGCGGACCAGTGGAGCACGGGAGCCTGGCACCGCGCGCCCGAGGCCGAGGAGAGTCCCCAGCGCCGCCACCTCGTGCAGGGAGACCCAGATCCGACCACGGCAGCCGCCGCAGAGAGTCCAGCCACCGCGCGACGCGGCCACCGGCACCTGCTCTTTATTAACACGATGGTTCTCAAATCTCAACCGGTTCCGACACGTAAGAGAGAATCACGCTAATCAACAAACTCGTGCTCTTATATAACACTCTTACGGACCATGGCAATTCCATGAGCTACCGAATTAGCATATCTACTATTTTTATAGCTCTGAAGGCTCTCCTTCATGCCACAACTTCTTCATTGAAGTCAACAATAGTTGATTTGTACTTGTACATGTGACAAGGCAAGAGCAAAACATTCGGCATACATGCAACTAGTCTTGACAATTTTGGATATCTTGAGGCGCCATGAGGAATTTTTACAAAGCCTGAAGCAGCTTAGCTTACTCAACGGAAGAATGGATAGGCAAACACATCACAAGCCGACCAAATAACCCCTCAACACGAGTCTCTTGCCACCCATGCACATGAAGCCGGAGGAGAAATGGGGGTCAAAACTTAGGCCGGCGTTTACATTTACCCAATAAACTTAGGCCGGCGTTTACATGAAGCCTGGAGTAGTCATACACATCATGAATGCTCTCCACCATGCCCCGGGCTTCTTTCTTAAAGTCAACAAAAGTTGACCTATGCATGTGAGGAGAGAGCAAACGCTCGACATACACAATCAACTAGTTACAAGAATGACATGCATTGGATATTTTGGGGCACTATGAACGAGAGTCCTCTTCTGCTCATGAGCACATATGCACATGCTGTGAGTAGTAGATTAGAAAAAAAGGGTTAAACCATTTTAAAAAAGAATCTTTTTTAGGCATCGCACCACACCACACGAGAACCCGCTAAACCCTGTCAGCAACGGCGTCCCCTCTCACCCTTGAGGCCGCGTGGAATTGACCGAAGATGTCGAGATTTTCAGCCGGCCAATAATAGCAAACCTGCTATTTTTTTTCCTGATACAGACGTAAACACTCATATATGCGCATACGCTTACCCTTATGAACGCATACACACACATCCTATCCTTACCCTTGTGAACACCTCTCAAAACACTGACCCTGATGGGCTAGGAATAACACTGTCTACCTAATCATCGCAACCACAGGTTCGCCAAATCTTTCCCTAATATTAAAGAGAGGATTGTTTCTCCACTTTTTTTGGTCTAGCATGGTTTCGTACGTCAAGTCACAAAATTCGTACGTCGCTCCTGATTTTTTTTTAAAACCATCCACACGTCCTTCCTGAGTTTTTCCTTTTAGAAAAAAGTAAAGGAAAAAAGGGGACCCAGCCACTCGCCCTTACCACGTTTAGTGTTGAGAAGCAGCGCTACTCTATAAATGCACATAGGATATTCCTGATTTTTTTTGGAAAACCAGCCAAAATAGGAGGCCCGAGGGAGAATTGAACACGGAACCTTTAGTTTGCAGGCGAATGTGGTGACAAAATTAGCGCTGGGCCATAAATATGCACTGAACATTTTTTAGTATACGGTGAATATTTTTTTCAAATGTAATTTTTTAACTAGCAACAAAATTCCGAAATGTTTGAAAAAAGTGAATTTAAAAATACACAATGAAGTTTCTTTTTAGTATACAGTGCACATTTTACAAATACACACTGAACATTTTTAAATATACAGTGATTTGTTTAAATGAACACTGAACAAATTTCCCATACATGATGAACTTTTCTTATATATAGTGATGAGTTTTCAAATGTATGGTGAACTTTTTTTCTATACGGTGAACTTTTTTTATTTCGTGAATTTTTTTAAGAACATGAATACATTTTGGAATTACGAACTTCTATTGAAAAAAGATATGAACATTTTCTAAAAATTTGAAGAAATTTTGAAATTCTGAATGAAAGGTCCGAAAAAGTCGGCCATCTAAATGCCATTTTCAGCGAAGCAACAACGTTTTGATGCTCACAAGGGTCAAATAGAATCGGCGGCGTTTCGTACACCAAGTCACAATTTGTGTACGTCATTCCTTCTGCGAAGAAGTCTTGGTGAACACTCTTCTCTCATGGACCCGGGCCTACTGGAGTTCCATTTTTTTGGAAAATCAGCAAAAAATACGTGCATTAGTGGGATTCAAACTGGCTACATGAGATGCAAATCCCATCACATTAACCAACTACGCCAGCCGACTCTCATGGAATAAAATGAGCTATATCATATTTATACACTACAACAGATAACATTTTTTTCGTCCCAATCCCAAACAATTCACACTCACACTTGCACTTGCAATACTGCATCTTGTTTGTTTTTTTCTTCAAGTAATTGTTGACAAAATTCAGATTGCAACCTGAAAGTACTATGAGATCTAACTATAGCTTCACCAATCAACCATTACTAATGGATTCAAACAACATGTTGGCGCCACATATCAAATTAAGACAAGAGTACACACAAGTTGATAGTGTGCATATTCATTTACTGAACCTTGTGCAGTCTAAGTTCATATATATTTCAGCGACGCAGCCAGAACAGAGAATTAGACAACTACTGATTTGGTTGAGTTGGTAGAGCCAATCAGGGCAAGAAAGCGCGGTTTCCACACAACTAGCAAATGATAGATCTTGCTGTGGCAGTGGGCGCATGCAGCAAAGCGAACATGTCATGGGAGTGGGCGCATCCCCTAGAATCATCAATTGATATTAGTTGCTCGGAGTTGTAGGCGAGTTGGGCCTTGGCGGCGACCGGCTGGCATGCTACCGAGTTAGCGCTCAATGTGGTAGGGGATAAGTGTCCAACATTGTCGTTAGCCGCACATTATCATGTTCAATGTTCTGAGCTGGCCTCCTAAAGAACCCTACCACAGAGTGATTGATCATTTTTTACATTAGCGACCTAGACCGTAACCCAGTTCCTTGATCTGGACAACCTTCGTACAGGGCCACGGATGTTTGCTCCATAACGAAGCCCGAGGGTTGTGCAGGAGAAATTATATGGAGCATGTGCCCGAGGGACACAGAGGGCACCGCTCAACCCCACCTCAACATATTAGTATAAACATTCCCTTGCATTGGGGCAGTTTAATCCATTGGGCTGGTGCGATTCAATGACAGGTGTGTCATGTGATGGTCAAGCTCATCGCCTTGGGATTGATCACGTCTAGATGCATTATGATCAAATGGACACCGGGGTACCCGTCAGTGAGGGTGAAAATTAGGAAAAGCCATGATAGATGGATGCCGTGTTAAAATAGAGGACATGGATTTGCACGACGCGCGAGGTGGAGTCTTTGAGTCATGATTATTAGGCTAGATGTCTGTGATATTATTATTTTTCTCCCGTTGCAACGCACGAACATTTTTGCTAGTTTTTTTTAACGCAAAGATACATGGCACTGCCCTAGCCACGTCGGGGCCAACGCTACCATCAACCAAAAATACAAAAATCAAACCGGCGGGGGGCGGATTCGTAACTTCCGCTGACCAGGCAAAGCCCTGGCGGCAGCGCAGGCCCCGAACAGGCAGCCGGCGGCCTCCCTCCCTCGCGCAACGTGCCCACCTGTCAGATTCCAGAAAAGAGCAACGAGCAGCCACCTTCTTTTTCTTTTCTTTTGCCGAAAAGCCCCTCGAAGAATTCCCCCGTTCGCACGCACGGTAGAGAAACCGCAACGCGCTTGCCTCTCCTGAGCTGTGCCCGTGCCCGTGCCGCCGCTATGAATGTTCCGCCGCACCTCCAGCTGCCCGCATTTTACTAGTCCTCCTCCAACCCCCTCCCCCCAGCAGCGGCGAAGGCGACAAGGAGCCGACGAGGCGACCGTTGCCCCGTTGTCGCCTCCAGCTACCCCCACCCACCCGCCCGCCCGCACGCCACGCAGCCGCCGCCCGCCGGCCACCGGATTCGCCCTCTCTCCCTCTCCCTCTCCCTCTCTCGGGTGGTTGGATCCGTCGTCCGCGGTTCGTTGTTCTCCCTTGTGTTCCCCTCCTCTCCTCCGGGCTCGCTCCTTGCCTCATTTGGTCTGGCCGCGATCTGAGTTGCGTAGGGAGGACAGTGGTTCTGAGGAAAAAGAGTCGATCTTTGGCAGGGGCTGGATTCAGCCGGGCGTCGGCGGCTGTTCTTGGCGCCGTCGATCCGCGGCTCGGAGTTCGCCAGAGGGAAACGCCGCGTTCTTTGCCGGATTTGACCCGGGGAATTCGCTGCTTTTTTAATAGTCCCAGCACCGGCCTGGACTAGATTTGGTCAGAGGCGACTCTGACGCGAGGGGAATTCTTGCCGTTTCTTGATCTCAACCGAGTCTCCAGTTGGCTACGGGAACGTGAGGAAGGCGAGGGGGTCCTCTACTCTACTCTAGCCCTCCCTGCTACAACCAATTCGCTTCAGCCCAATTTGGTCGAAGTCCAAGAGAGTTCAGTTCTTGGAGTGGCCGTCGTGCCAAAGAGGGCAGGCAGCTGGAATTGCAGTTGTGCTGTCTCACCGCATTTGGATCAAAAAGTTTTGGGGGCCTTCTGAGAGAGGAGGAGCGGGATGGGGGTGATGTCGCGGCGGGTTCTGCCCGCGTGCAGCAGCCTCTGCTACTTCTGCCCCTCGCTGCGGGCGAGGTCACGGCAGCCCGTCAAGCGCTACAAGAAGATCATCTCGGAGATCTACCAGCTGCCGGCGGTATGTCCAATCCTGCCTGCTAGCATTCCAATTTTGGAATCATGGTAGTATAGTCCTGCATAATGGGTGTGTTGCATTCAAATGTGTGTGAGTTTCCTTATTGAACTTGGGATGCTGCCTTAGGATGGAGAACCGAATGACAGAAGGATCGGGAAACTCTGCGATTATGTCTCGAGAAATCCAACCCGCATACCAAAGGTAACACATTCGCATCCTCCCTGTTTCTCTTACTATATCGTGTGGCCTCTTAACAATTCTCACTGGATCACTACACATTGAAATGATGCTTAGCTAGTTGCCTGTTAAGGATTTAATAGCTAAGATTAGAAGATGGAACTGAATGAATGGACAGACTTCGTAAAAGCGGAATTAATTTTACTCTTATTTTCCTGAACAGATCACAGAGTATCTTGAGCAGAGATGCTATAAAGAACTGAGACATGATAATTTCACCCTGGCCAAAGTTGTTCCATGCATATATAGGAAACTTCTGCGTTCATGCAAGGAGCATACGTAAGTGCAAATGTTGTTTATTCATTGATGCATTTGTGACTAATCTTGGCTCACAGACTGGTTTCTTATTCAGACCATTGCTGGCCACAAGCACATTGTGTATTGTTCGCACTCTTCTAGATCAGAAATCAAGTGATGATTTGCAGATCCTGGGTTGTCTATTGCTTGTTGACTTTCTCGATGGACAGGTTATTAGCGTAGCACATACCAACTTAGATTTAATTTATTTTCTAGATACTTGCCATCTGCTTATTTTTAAATTGAATGTTTATATAGGTTGACAGCACACATATGTTCAGTTTAGAAGGCATGATACCAAAACTATGCAAAATTGCTCAAGAACTAAGGGAAGATGACAAAGGGATCCGCCTTCGATCTGCTGCGCTCCAAGCTCTTGCTTCAATGGTAAGACAATCTATTGCTTAATTGTTCTGATGAGAAAGGCAAGACTGTCGTATGTTTGCCAGTCATTTAAGGGCTTAAATTTTACAATTGTATTAAACCAGGAATAATCATGTCGAACAAATGAACTAATTACCATTTCCATCTATTATACAATTTCACATGCTTCATAAATATGAACTTTTGTACCTCGACTATATGTTTTCAAGGTTTTCAACAGATAACGAGACATTATTATATCAGTTTGTCTAATTCACATCTAGATGTTTTTTAAGGATGCCACATCTAAGCTCACACAAATATATAATGCAACAACAAGAAACAAAAAAAACTAGGACAAAAAAAATAGACCACAAACAGAGTGGACATTAGCTTAGATGTGACATAGTTATGTCACATCTAGATGTGTCCTAGACAAACCCTTATTATATAGGCTCTATATCCATCGTTCACTTTCGGTGGAACAAATACAATTTTTGTGCATCGTGCCATGCCATGTTCTGTCATAGTACTGTACTTTGTAACAAAATGTAAAGATAAAATAATAATTCATGGTTACGTTCTCTGCATTACCGGTTCTTGCCAGCAAGTACTGTCATAGGAGTAGGAGTGATTAAACCGGGAAAATTTATTTTATATCACAGTCTGACTGTTCGACCACTTGTAATCTTTACTTTCTCTGCATTACTGATTCTTCCCAGGAGTAGAAGTGATTAAGTGTAGAAAATATATTTTCTATTGCATTTTGACTGTTTGACCACCTGTAATCAGGTCGAATACATGGGTGACCACTCGCATATCTCAATGGAACTTGATGAAGTAAGTCCTTATTGCTTTTTATTTTATGCATGCTGGATACTTTCTTTGTTATTTTTATTTCCTGTATGGATTTCTTATGTAGTAGAAATAGGATCATCGGTTAGTGGAAAGAGATACAAGTATAATCAAAGTTCAGCGAATTCTGAAATAGCATGTCTACCATACTTAATACAGTAAAAGTACACTAATTTTAATTCAAAGTGAACCAGAAACAACCATTCATGAAGCAAAATGTTAGCATAGATGTTTCAGCTCAAATAGCATCTCAGACTGGCTATCTAATTTATTTCCATTCATTCTTGAACCCAGGTTGTCTCAGTGATAATAAGCTGTTATGAGGCTAATCAAACTCTCTCAATAAAAGAGGTCGTCAGATTTCAAGATGATGATGATTTGACAATGTTGGCAGTATCTGGGCAAAATAATGCCAAAGTGGCAGCTGATACAATGTGAGATCTTCTGTTCATTAACATTTTTAGATAGCAATGCGCCTTTTTTTTTATCTCTTTAATAATTTTATGTGTTAGCAGGTCTGCATCTGAGAATCCAGCACACTGGGCAAGGGTTTGCTTGCGTAACATGGCCAATATTGCAAAGGAGGCAACAACAGTGCGGCGTATTCTTGATCCTCTGTTTCGCCTTTTCGATAGCCACAATTACTGGTCTCCTGAAAATGGTGTTGCCCTTTCTGTTCTACAAGAAATGCAAACACTGATGGACAAATCAGGTGCAGTAATTTTCTCCCATGTAATTTCTTCGCTTGTTTTTCCCTTTCAGTGTTGCTTTTCAGTTGGAAGCATTGAGAGAGATTCAATACTCTGTTAAATCTTGTTTTTATAATTGCAGGGCAAAATGGCCATTTGCTGCTATCTTTTACTATAAAGCACATTGATCATAAAAGTGTTGCCAAGATGCCCGCCAAGCAAATCAGCATTGTAAAAGTTGCTTCTCATCTTGCAAAGCAGGCAAAGTCGCATGCATCAGTAACAATAGCGAGTGCAATTAGCGATTTAGTAAAACACTTGCGAAAATGTATGTACCGTGCTGTTGAAGCATCAAATGCTCAAGCTGATATTGACAAGTGGAACAGTGAACTTTATGTGGCCTTGGAGGAGTGTCTGGTGCAATTGACAGAGAAGGTTGTTGTAATCTTTCGGCACTTCATTACATAACTATTTTCCTGCTTTAGCGTATAAATCTGTAAGAAAAGTTTTTTGTTGTGCTGATTAGGTTGGGGATGTTGGTCCTATTCTTGACATGGTCAGTGTAATGCTCGAGAATCTCTCGTACACTGCCAACATTGCCAGGACAACAGTGTCATCTGTTTACCGCACAGCACAAATAGCAGCTTATGTGTACAAGTCATCATACAACCAGAAAGTAAGTTTTTGATATTTCCACTACTGTAGAGAAATGATTTAGAAGTAGGACATCAATATTAATTGGCATTTCTTTGTACATGTCTCAGGCATTTCCAGAAGCTTTGTATCACCAGCTTCTCTTAGCAATGATGCACCCAGACAATAAGACAAGGATTGGCTCACACCGTGTTTTATCCACCATCGTCGCGCCTTCATTGTTATGCCCATGGTCAGCCATAGGTTTTCCTGTCCCAATGAAAGTCAATGGGTCGCAGAGTGTGCTTTTGTTGGCATTATCAGCTTTCTCTTCTGAGACCATAATGGATGAACTGCAGTCTAAAAGTGGGATCAAGGAATCCTTGCAGGAAAACGAGAAACCAGAAGCTGTGGTAAGTGCTGAGAATGGATATGCACATACAGAACCAAATACAAGGCAGTCTTCAGGGAACCCATATTTCAACGATCGTCTTTCCACTTTTAAAGATGTATGAAGTCCAGCTAGTATTATTAGTATTTTGCTATTTTTTACCTTGGAGTTTTTGACCAACCAACTGATACATCTTATTTTCCTTACATCTGTGAGCAGAACTCAAAGTTAATGAAGTTGAACAATGGCCAACTTGTTCTTCTTCTTTCATCTATTTGGAGTCAAGCATCCCTGGAAGATAACTCACCTTCAAATTTTGAGACAATGGGCCATACTTACAATGTTGCTTTATTGTGTTCAAAAGCAAAAGTAAGTCGAGCTTTGTACAATATATTCTTGCTACCCACTATTCAAGAAGACCGTATCTCAAATAGAGGAGTTTGTTCCTACCCCCTTGTTGTCAGTTAGGGCTTTGAGATCCTCATTTGGAACCTCAGTAATATCAATTGTACAGTGCTGCTATGTCTAAAACAGGGTCAATGTGGTCTATATTAGTTCATTTCTAATGCATAACAATTAACATACATTCCAATGCATTAGTAGGTAAATATGGATAGTGTAGAGACATAAAATATGTGAATCTTCAAGATAGATAGTAGGGTTACAGCCCATCCTAGGCTACTTATGGTGAACTTGAAATGATATCAGATATATAAGGCTATTGCTTTGTTCTGAAACCGCTGGAATGATCACATCACACAGTTGGAATCCATTGAGTCAGTTTAACCAGTATTTTGCACACCATTTGAATTTGTTCTGAAAGCACTGGAATGATCGCAGTACACAGTTGGAATCCATCGAGTCATTTCAACCAGTATTTTGCACACCATTTGAATTTATCTACAAGATATAACTTTTGTATATTTTATTGATGTTGGAAGCATGAAACTTACTTTAAATTCTTAGAATATTGAACCAGAGATACCATCATGTTATGTACTGTTTAATTGACCAGTTAAATTTTATGACAGACCTCCAGTCATGTGGCACTAGTTCGATGTTTCCAGTTGGCCTTTTCTCTCAGGAGGTTGTCTCTGAACCAAGACAGTAAGTTGCTTCAACATTGCCTCTCAAACCAAAGAGTTGTTCCCTTTTTATTTGGCTATTAAAAACAAAAGATGATGTCCTCCATATTCGTATGCAACATTTTTATAACAGTATAGCAGTTGAATTCACGGCTTGATCTCAGTATAGTAGTTGAATTCATGGCTTGATCTCATATTTTTCTTTTTCCACTGTAAATGAAGATGTTGCACAGCCATCTCGGAGAAGGTGTTTGTATACAATGGCATCAGCAATGCTTATTTTTTCAGCAAAAGTTGCTGATATTCCTCAGATAACCCATCTTGTCAAAGCCGCAGTGCCAGAGGAAATGGTTTGTTGATATCCACCATGTGAATATTTCATTTGGATGGTCTACCCGCAATCACACATTGGCCCTATATAATTAGTATGAGCTATAATGTGCTTTGTTAATTTTGCAGGTTGATCCTCATCTTTGCCTGATTGATGACTGCAGACTCACTGTTACTTCTGCACAATCTTCGAATGGTGAAATGCTTTACGGTTCTGAGGAAGATGAAAGTGATGCACAAGTTTTTCTTTCAGCTGTAAATAAGGATGACACACAGTTAAAAGACATTGTGATATCCCACTTCAAGAGAAAATTTGAAAATTCACCAGAGGTGTGTAGATTTAGATTTACTTGACCGCTGTATTTCTGTGATTTAGCTAGCTGTACAGAATCAAGAACATAACTGATATTCTTACGGATTGCAGAAGTTTGATGGGATAGAAGAGCAGCTTCTTCAAGAGTTCTCCCTGGATGATTCATTTCCTCTTGGTGCTCCACTATTCATGGAGACGCCACACTCCTGTTCAATGTACGCTGAAAAGGACGATCACTGTTTTGATGAGGTCCGTACTGATCGTTTACAAATACTTGATTCTGAGTTATTATGATTAGGTAGTGCTGTTATTTCCTAACTTTTTGGCTACATGTCTTCTGACTTCAGGATGTTATTCCTTGTGAGATGGATGATGACGATGACATCGTCTTTGAACATAGTGGATCGCAGTCTGACAGGAAAACATCAGGATCTATGGCTTCATCCGATGTTCTAAACGTGAATCAACTGATGGAATCTGTACGTATCAATCTCTAAAACAATGGCACCTGAAAACCCCTCTGTTCTCTTATAAAATGGGCAGTCTTTCTCATAGGTTTGTACTTGAACTACTTGCTCTCAGGTTCATGAGACAGCAAGGCAAGTTGCTAACATTCCAGTCTCCACCAATCCTGTGTCATATGACCAAATGAAGAGTCAATGTGAATCCCTGGTAATGGAAAAGCAGCAGAAGATGTCTGTTCTCATGAGCTTCAAGCACTCGAGGACTGATTCGCGTAGCTCAATTGGGGAAAACGGACCAGAAACAAATGAGGCATGTGTGCTCCTATCAGATGTTCTTAACCTTAAGCTCTCCTAAATCCCGGCATCTTGTCAGTTTCTTACGATGTTGAAATTTCCGAAATCCTGACTGACAATTGTTGCATTTTGCAGTCATCTGCTCAATCTGAACCAGAGTCACATTTGACAAGAAAGGACTACATGCGGCGCAACGATTCAACATCCAGCGATGACCGCTCCTTCAGGTTGCCGCCTGCAAGCCCGTACGACAAGTTCTTGAAGGCAGCTGGACGGTAGATCCGTGCAATGGTGTGGAACCTGACAAACTGGTTTCCAAATCTGTATACAGAACTGTTTGCAAATTACATGTCTTTTAAGTTGATTCTTTCTGCTGTTTTTTTGTTCTCTTTCTGGGTTTTCTATTCTTTGAGTGTACAAATTTTCGACAAGGTGTACAAATTTCTGTTACCGTTGTAGGGTCCCGGAATAAATGGAAAGTGTAGTGTCTGAGTGTATGTACTTTTCCGAGGGCCAGAAAAGAAAATGACCGCATTGTTGTCATATATTTATTGATGTTTTTTTAAATCTGTGCTTGTCTGAGTTTTACATTTCTCATTGGTACCTGATTAATCTGCATCACTATGATTAGTTACCTACTATCTGGCTAGAAATACTATCCACGAGAGGAGGGGGGTAGCAGTTGGAAAAGAAAACTTGCAAAATGGAAAATTTACAGAGCAAACTTTTGAACATATCAATGAGCGGTCGCAATCAAGGGTGCAAGGATGGTGTGAGAGGAAGATGTTATGTGCTGCAAAAGAAGTTCTCTTAAAGTCTGTGGTCCAAGCTTTACCGGCCTTCTCTATGAGTTGTTTCAAACTCACAAAAGGTTTGTGCAAGAAATTGACGACGAACATGTCAAGATATTGGTGGGCTGGATCACTTGATAAGAAGGGAATGCATTGGCAGTTTTGGGATAAGATGTGCATTGAAAAGTCAAAAGGGGAACTCGGATTCCGGGATTTCGAAACCTTCAATGACGCGATGCTAGCCAAACAAGCATGGAGAATACTTGATAATCCGAACAGCTTGTGTGCCCATGTCCTTAAGGGAAGATATTTCCCAAATGAGGATTTTCTTACTGCGGGGTGCCCCAAAAGTGCATCTAGAACATGGAAGGCTATCATTGTAGGGAGGGAGATGCTCAAAAAGGGCCTTGTTCGACGAGTGGGAGATGGAACAACGACTGAGTTTGGCATGACCATTGGATAAACGGCACCACGTCCATGACTCCAATGGGAGCACTCAAGCCGAGCTCTATACAGCTAGTGGCAGATTTAATTGATCCAGTGTCAAATCAATGGGACGTGGAGACCATCCGGAGTGTGTTTTTCCCCCGGATGCAGACACAATTTTGGCCATGCCAAGAGCGAGGGTAGGGGCCCCAGATATATGGGCATGGGCTTGGGAGAAGTCCGGCATTTTCACAGTTCGTTCAGCTTACCGGCAGACGATGCAAACCAAGCTACAACTGACGACGATGGAGGGTTCATCTACTGGAGATGAAGGTATATGGCGTGCACTATGGAAGCTCAATGTGCTTCCTAAGATTCGGGTATTCTGGTGGCGAGTGCTCAAAGGCTTCCTACCAAACTATAGCGAGCTCCGGCGACGACATATAAAGCAGCTACTGAACTGCCCTATGTGTGGTAATGATAATGAAACTTTCTCTGATTGATTGCGACCATGCTTTGCGATTCTGGGAGGTGGCCGAGCATTTCTTTGATATAAATATCCCGAGGCTTAATCCACGGACATGGTCTCGCGATCTGCTAGATCATAGGCTGTTCAAACAGGATGAGGCTGCTATCATGATTACGGTGATGTGGGTGGTGTGGCACTCGAGGAATAGCTATACACATGGAGAGCAGGAGTATCAGCCGTCTCACTCCATGATCACCATCGAAGAGATTGTGCGAGCTCTTGAGATTCCAGCTAACATCAAAACCCAGACTATGGCCCTCCAAGGTGGCAGCCACCGGACGAAGGGTGGGTGAATATTAATACAGATGGAGCTACACACTTGGTTCGTGGACGAGGAGGAGCGGGTTTTGTTACTCGTGATCACCATGGATCCTTCCAGAGAGCGGGAGGCCCAAGGTTCGAGGGGGTTACTGATCCGTTGACTCTCGAACTGCTTGCCTGCAGAGATGCGCTTGCCATGGCGCAGGATATGGGTCTTCAGCAAGTCGAGGTTGAAACAGACTGACAGGAAATCATACGGCTCTGCGAGGCTCCGCAGAAATCATCATGTTTTCATCTTATAAGAGAAGTGAGAGTGATGAGTACCTTTTTTCAGGGATTCGAGCTACGGTTCGCCAGCCGTCTTTCTAATACGGTGGCTCACCGTGTAGCTAGGCAATCTTTACAACTTTCTGTATCTATGCTTATGTATGAGACAATTCCTGGATGGCTGACTGATCTTGTGCAGTCAGACATGCTAGCGCCAAATGAATAAAGAGCCAAAGGGCGTTTTAGCTTAAAAAAACTTGTAAAATGAAACTACCATATGCCTTATATTGAGTCCAGTAACTGAAGAAGTATAAAAACAACTCTAGCAGATTCGGCAAAAGCACCCGCACTCCGTAATTACCGCCATATGGAGGCTTGGGTCTGAAAACTACTATAGCTTAACTTTCTGCAGGGAGCTCCATATTTATCTCTAGCATATTGAACATGGTTGGTTTGCTACCAATATTTGGCTACGTGGTAAAGTTCGCAAGTTCTTATATTTTGTGTATAGCGGGACTAACAAGCGTGCGGAACCACCACCACATCAGAATCATTTTCAATTGGGAAATGATATTCCACATTGTTCTAATACGCAAAGATTAAGAATTCAAAAATAGCAAGAAATAAGTAATAGAGACATTCCAAAAGAATATTGCTGGAAATACGGGGATTCAAGTTTTTTAAAATCCAAGGTAATTCACAAGCGCTTGATTTGAAGCTATGTGGTTTTGTGCATTTTGGAGGTGCTAAGAAGTGCTACAATCGCCGTGTCAAAAGAAATATTTGTAAGCTCACACAATAACAGCAAAAAAAGAAATATTGTTTACATCTCACGGAGCCCTAATCGATCGAATTCCTCCCATCGAAAAAGCTTTTTTACCGGTGGTGGGAGGTACCGGTGGAGCATCCACCGTGAAACATTGCTTTGAGATTGATCTGGCTGGAGACCCCACCATGCTTTATTTTTGTCTTTTATAGCAATACAAATCTTATACAAACATATATACTTCATTGGACGGGGGCCACAGCAGCACCTTTTGTTAGATGTCAGGGTGAGAGCAAACAGGTGCACCACGGCTGCATGCACACACTAAATACATGCACTTTGTTTTCCATGTGATATTTTAAAAGGTTGATAATTTTTGAACTAAATATCCAGTTTTGAAACTTTTTATATTTTTGAATTCAGGGCGACAAGACCTTCAAAACAAGATCAATCTTGGATACACTTTGGCTAGTTCGAATTTAATCGTTTCACTCATCTCAGAAAATGCATTTCAGTCTGTTTCACATTTCACTAGTTTCAGAAAACCTTTCAGTCAGTTTCACATTTCACTAGATTTGAAAAACACGTTACACCCATTTACAAAAGATAGATTTCACTCATTTTAGAAATCACATTTCACTATATTTAACGTATTTCACACTGAAATATGTGTCATGTGTATGGAAAACAAATTTCACTCATCTAAAGAAATAATTTCACACGGTTGAGAAAACATACTTCATTCAGTTGAGAAACATATTTCAAAATTGAGTTCACTCAATGAAAAAAACTAGTTTCAATTATTTCAAAAAACCTATTTTACTAGTTTCAGAAAACCTTTCAGTCAGTTTCACATTTCACTAGATTCAGACAACACATTACTCCTGTTTACAAAAGTTAGATTTCACTCATTTAAGAAATCATATTTCACTATATTTAACGTATTTCACACCGAAATATGTGTCATGTATATGGAAAACAAATCTCACTCATCAAAAGAAAATAATTTCACACGGTTGAGAAAACATACTCCACTCAGTTGAGAAAACACATTTCAAAATTGATTTCACTCAATGAAAAAAACTAATTTCAATTATTTCATAAAACATATCTCGCTTGTTTCAGAAACCTGATTTCAGTCATTTGAAATGTTGAAATTAAAACATGTTTGAAATGCATCCAAATTTGGTCTTATTCTAAAGCTCTTGGCTTCAGGAATTCAAATATATAAAACATTTCAAAAATAACAGTATGGTTTAAAAGATAGAAATGATTGAAAATACTAAAGGGAAAATAAAAGGAAAGGATTTGTACCATGGCACCACATGCAACGTCAGGATAGTCTCTCTCTCACCTGGCATGGGTCTCATCGATGTGACATTAATTTGACTTAAAACAAAAATACAAGAAGTTATTTACATCAATACTTTGCTATACACATGCATATGGTCTCACTCCTTTACATATGGCAGCAAGGCATTGGGGAGAGAATCACCGGTAGCTCCCAGCACCGGTAAAAGACACTTTGCGTTCCTCCCATCCCCATCCAGCAATGAGCAATGGCCGCGGCGGCGCAGGAGCAGTGGTACATCCTGTACGCCGTTCCGGACGTGGAGAAAGATGTGCTCGCGCCCCAGAAATTCCCCAACGCGGACTTCACCTTCAACAAGGCTCCGCTGCCGTCCCACCTCTCCGTCGCTTGCGCCGTCGCCAGCCCCACCGGACCCGTCGAATACCCCTACATCGCGGCCGCCGACCGCAGCGGCTTCCTTCTGCTCTGCGGCCAGACCGCGGTCGGGCTCACCCTCTACATCTGCGACCCGTGCTTCCGCAGGACGCTGGGCGTCTTCCCCCACGACGGCGTCATCGGCTGCCGCCACTGCGTCGGCCTCATCCGCCACCGCACCGGCAAGCGCCTCATGGTGGCCGAGCTCAACCCGTGCTTCTTCGAACCGGAAACCTGCTGCACGCTCTTCTGCACGGTGGACCTGTACTCGTGGGTCGAGAAGGAGCCCGACTGCTCCAACATCTCGGACAGGCAGCGGTGGCGCGGCGACGGCGTCCTCACCCACGGCGGGCTCCTCTGGTGGTTCGACTTCTCTTTCTGCATCCTCGCCTGCGACCCTTTCGACGAGAAGCCGGTGCTTCGCCAGATCAAGTTCCCGCGTGTCCTTCACCCGCTGCACTTCGCGCCGTCCACTATCAACGGCGACCCACACCGCTGCTTGAAGGTGAGCGAGGGCCGCCTGCGGTACGTGCAGATCCATGGCTCCGCCGCCGACAAACACAAACTGGTGGTCAGCATGTGGACGCTGTCCTCCAACGATCCGTCGGAGGCGAAATGGGAGCCGACGCACGAGGTGCCCTTGGCGAAGATCTGGAGCCAGGAGAGCTTACAGAAGGACTCCTCTGCGGCCGGGGGTGGTGCCCACGGTGGCGCTCGTCGACCCGATGAAGGCACACGAGGTCTACTTCTTCCTGGACGCGCACATCTTCTCCGTCGACCTGCAGAACGGGAGCGTGGTGCAGTGGGACAAGTTCGAAGGTTTGGGGATGCCGGACCTCTCCTCCCGCCTGGTCCATGCTTGGCAGTTTCCGCCGGAGCTCGCCGAGTATCGCCCCTTGCCTGGTACCATCTCGTGCGCACTCTGTCAAGTGTTTGCAAGTTTGCGTGTAAACATATAAATTGCCTGGTACCAGCATTTTGGCAAGCAACACAGTTTTCTCGAATACACATGAGCGTGCGTATTATATATTATACTCCCTCGGTTCCTAAATATTTATCTTTCTAGAGATTTTCAACAAGTGACTACATACGAAGCAAAATGAGTGAATCTACACTTTAAAATATGTCTATATACATCCGTATGTGGTAGTCCATTTGAAATCTCTAAAAAGATAAATATTTAGGAACGGAGGGAGTAGAAGGGATGGGGGAAAGAAACCCCTCCACATTGGTTAGTACAGGTTACAAGGTACATGTGGACCAATTTCACCGTAGCAACGATACAAATAAAGCTAAATCCTCTCGTTCGCCCACCTATGCAAGCAACATAGTTTTTTAACTGCACACAATGTCCCAGATCCCACATGTATGTATACTTCACATACAATCATAAAAAATATTGATCTCTATCCTGCAATTACAAAACTGTTTAAATCCTTTACACTTATCCTGATTCATGAATGAAACCAAGAGGAGTATCTCTCTTTCTATTCAACCAATACATGCAGAGTGAAGCAATACATACATCACAATGTGGAAACGGAAGTTCAGTCTAGAACACAATTTGGAACATCATTTACTGACATTCTCTTATTTATGAGATTGTTGTCCAGCTTCATATAGCACCATCTTATTTATGAGACCCTTGTCCGCCTTCATTAAATCTTTGTCATTTTACCTTGATATGGCTCGTAGATGATGTTATTGTACGGTCCTTCGGAAAATAGTGCATATCAGGATTCTATGGTGCCCAACTTCCATGCTGAGAATATGATAGTTCAACTACATTTCATTAGTTAATGTTTACTTCTCACCAAATTTATATTGCCTACAGTTTGCTCCAAAGTCCTATCTAAATGATTATCAGATCGCCGGGATTTTAAATTTCACAATCACTAATTATATATTTGCTTAATTTGAAGGAACCGACGAGTATGATGCCACGGGGGTTCATTTCATGAATCAATACAACTCGGTGGAGGATTTCCATGATCAAATGATCGCTGAGACGAACAGGTGAACTTGTTCTTCACCCATGTTATCCATCGTTGTTGCGGTACATTTTGCCTTACTCTAGAAGCATTAACTTGTTGCATTATAAGAGTCTTTCTTGTTTCAGAACCTAATGGATGTGATCTCGTTTCAATTGATTCAGGTGGTGTCCATAATTGCATGACATGGGTATGTAGGAGATCTAATCTCCGGTTGTTTTATTCCAATGTCTTGGGGTGGGGAATGTTTATTAATTTATTGAATTCATTGGGCTAAAGGAAGTTCATAACAAAAATGATTGTCATCCAAATCATGGAGCATTATTTCTATGTGTAGAGAAGGAGCTCGAAGAAGACGGAGCATTATGCTGTCGTGTGGGTCTGGAGAAACTTGAAGAAGACGAAGATGATTCTGAGATGAGTGAGGATCTTGAAGGGGATGGAGATGACTCCGAGATGAGCGAGGACCTTGAGGAAGACGGAAATGACTCCGAGACGAGTGAGGAGGATCTCAAAGAGGACAAAGATAACTAGAACTGAGATGACTTAGACGTAGAGGTGATTTAGAAGTGTGCTAATATGTTACCCATGACTGCTTTGCGTTGCAGCCCAGTTACCCCATCCACCCCGTATTGACTTCTTCGCTTTCACAAATGCTTTTACTGTGTTGCTCAGTCTAGTAATTCGATGTTCTAGTAGCACCATCGGCTCACTACATGATGAAACATGTTTTATGCAATGTTGGTGACTCTAGGATCGGCTTGGCTATTTTAATATTACCCCCGTCCCAAATTAGTTGTCTTACATTACGTCCGTGTCTAAACAAGTCTAAAACAACTAATTTGAGATGGAGGGAGAATGTAGTAGTGCGCATCGTCCGTAGCTCCAAAACATATTTATTTCTTCGAGTGAAGATTTTGGAAATCTCTTGCAGTGCAGTCGAGTTCCTCAATGACAGAGACAAAGTTCTTTAGGATTTCACCAGTGCGACTCTCCTACACGGAGGAATCTGAGAGTTCAAATATTCCGACCGTTGCTGAGCTAGTGCCAACTGTTGAGTGGATCCTTATCCTGACAACGGTCTTGTCCGAAGGGCATGACGGTCAAATCATGTCAGGTTGTCGCTATAAATACCCCCCCAACCATTTGTTGTTTGGTTGCTCTGAGTGGTTGACTGAAGTGTCATCTAGAGCAACCCACCCTCCGAGAACTTGAGAGAATCCTAAGTGAGGAAAAACCCAAATATTCAAAGCCAAAAGTGATTGAACATCACTGAAGAGATTGTCTTGTGTGATCCAATGCTTGTTACCTTTGGGGAGTGTGATCCTTCCAGACGGTTAGGTGTCATGTTCTGAGCACCCAAGAAAAATTTGTGGAGTGCCATAGAACGAGTTTGTGAAGGTTTCGGAAGTCTACCTTACGAGTGACTGTGCGAGGTCTAAGTGACCTTAACTCAAGGGGAATAAGGTGAAGACTTAGTGTCTTCCGAGTTAAATCTCGAGCCTCCCTAACAGGACATACAGTTGACACATCAACTGAAACTGGTCAAACAAATCTATTGTCTTCACCGAGTCAACCTGGTCCAAATTCCTCAACCCTTTAGTATCTGTATTTTTGTGTTGAAGAATTTGTGTCTCTCATTCCGATGATTTTTATTTCTTCAGTTCATCATGCCTAAGTTTAATTGCATGTATGTTTTTTATGTTCTTCACCTGTCACTATCTTGTATGCCTGTTGAGTTTCACTCTGACGACTTCGTCTTTATCCTGAACTACATACATGGTGTAGCTTTTCATTCCGTCTTACATTTTGTCACCCTGATATTCGTCAAAAACCCATCCATTTGACGAATTTGTATGAATTTCCATCGGCACTTCGCTTATATCGACTATATGCAAGTGAAATTCTTGTAATAGCAAGACCCATTGAATCAAACAAGGCTTTGTGTCTTTCTTAGTTAGAAAACTTTTCAAGGCCCGATAAGTGATGATTTCTATATACATCCACTTTTAGTAAGTCGGTAATATAAGGTCTAAACTTTTCACAAGCAAACACGATAGCATAAAATTCTCTTTCTGTAGTTATTTTGAGAGCCAACGCAACCAAAAGCCTGAACTACATGGACACAAGGGGCAACAACATTATTTGAATAAATTACGAAAGCTAGGACTTGAACTCAAGACCTTAGGCTCCGATACCATATTAACCTTCATGCACTAGCCAACACAACCCGAAGTCAAACTATTGGAAAGGGCCAGGCAATCCACATATACACTTCAACAACTATGACTAGCATCGTGAATAACATTTAACTTCTTATCCTTCTTACCCTACGTGGCCCTCTCCCAAGCTTCCATCCCATAGGCTTGTGCAAGGGATGTCCAACCAGGGCAACCGAGATAGGTTCGGTGTGCCTTGCCTTGTTGGTGACGAGACAAGTGAAGTTCACGGCCGTTGACATCTTCATGAGGGTGACCTGAAACCTGATGTTCAATGTTGAACTTTTTGTTTTGTAGGAAGTCATGCCTTGTGCCGCAAGTGATGACCTGAGCAAAATTAAAAGAAAACAACAATTAAACATTTTTGACCGCAACTATGAAACTCATTCACAACATGTTGAATTAAAATATACCATCCTAGTTAGGAAGTCGTCTGAAAGATCTATGAAGAACCTCTTGTCCTTCTGGCATCTGACTTGGCCACAGTTGGCACATAGGTGATCCATTTTATGCATTCATGTTGACAAAAAATTAAACAGACATCGATCAGGATAAAAAAAGACGAACCAAAGATGCTAGAGAAACATGAACAAAACACATTTTCAATCAAACATGAAGAAAACTCGTAAGCTAGGTTCATTGCATAATTAGGTGTCAAGCTAGCGGTAGCCACAACACTGGGTCCCACACGCTAGTGGCGTGTGAAAATGCAGACACACCACCAGTAATAGGTTATTGGTGCGATGTGATATGCTGGATTCAAAGTGGCGCGCCAGTAATTAAGAATGTGTATAAGTATTTCTGCACTAGTGAGAGGTGATGACTTGTAGTGTGATCTTCCAAAACATGACTGTGGGGGATGAGGTTGACGGTATATCTAATGTTTGATTTTAAGAAGCCTGGAGTACATTCCACCTCTCAGAATAAGATGCAGAGCATGTTGCACATTTACTAGAGATACATTGGCAACTTCGGGATCGAAGTGCATGTACAACTACTCAATGATCTCCAGGAGCATTTTTTGATACATCATGGCAACCTTTAAATATGTGATGTCGTTTGAGTTTTATGTCTGAACGATGTACTCGGGATAATATTTATGTTTTAATAATGTATTTTTAAAATTAAAGTATTTTTTATGTACAATCTACATCTTTCTACTATGCAACGAGTTTGGTTAAAGAAATGAAAAATGCAAAAAAAGGGGCCTGACATATGGGGACCGGATAAATGGAGGGCGCCGTTGGAGAAGAGGCTAAATGGGGCTTGGCCCCATGTTGTCCACGGACATGTCCATAGACATATGGGGGCTCAAATTAGACACTTGTCCTTGGAGATGCTGTTATGCAAGGCCACACAAGTTCAGTTGCCACTTAATTACCAGTCCAAAGCAGAAAAAAGAGAGGAGAAAAGCCACAAACACAGCTGCACTGTCACTCTGCTATTGAGTGCAGTTAAGGAATTGCTCACTGATGTACATGTTCTTCACAAGTGTTAGATTTCTTTTTCAGTAAAACACTCAAACTTTCAGTGCTGACTGCTTTAGTGTCAGTGTAGCATGGACTGAAGACAAACGAAATAATAATTTGAACGACATCATCAAACTGTCTCTAAATTAAGCAAGTGGCCAACTAATGTATATTACAGTACTTACCACTTTACTTAGTTACAAGGGGGAATCACACTCGCACTAACAATGAAACTGCCAGACTAACTGAACCTGCATACACCTACACTACACATACATATGGCACCTGTATGCTCAGGCTAAATAATCAAGCCTGAATTCTTCACTTGTTGGACGGATCAATCCTGCTCTGTTCATCGCTCTGCTCCGAGATGGATGGACCCCTGGCTTCACTTGAGCACGTCCTGGGGATCGATGAATGGGTCGTTGAACTCCACCGTCCGAACCACCCGCTCCAGCTCCCGTCGGGCCTCGGCCCTCCGCCGCTCGATCTCGCGCCGGTGGATGGCCTCAGGCTGAGCCTCAGCATCGGCAGCAGCAGCAGGACGAGCCTTGGCGGGACGGGTCTTCTCGAGGAGCTCGCCCACGCTGCAGGCCGCCGGCTTCGGCGGCGAGGCGCTGCCCGGGTTCTTGGCAAGCCGGGCCTTCTGGAGGAGCTCGCGCATGCTGCAGGCCGGAGGCTTCGGTGGCGCCGTGATCTCGGGAGGACGAGTCGGCGAGGCGCTGCTCTGGTTCTTGGCCACGCGGGAGGCCTGGACGCCGCGGGGCAGCGAGCTCCGCGGATCCTCGTCGCCCACGGGGCAGGGACGCGGGCTCTTCTTCGTCCTGGCATCGGGCTCGACCTCGCCGGAAACACCGGGCACGCGCTTCGCCGGCGGATACCCGCTGTCGAACGACCCTGGCCGCTTCGGTTTCTTGGCGGCGGTGGCGGCGGGGTTGGCGACGCAGGCGGGGTTGATGCGGATGGTGGAGGACGCGCAGGCTCGGGGGAGCGCTGCAGCGGGTCCGCGCGAGGCCAGGGAGTGGGGGAAGACGGTGGCGCCCATGGCCGGAGCAGATCGGGGCGACACCACTGAAACCGATCGGGAGCAAGAAGGAAGCGCGGGCGGGGAAAGAGGGAAGAGTCGCGGGGGGCGGCAAGAAGACGCGCGAGCGGATTCATTTCAGCCTCGAAATCCAAATGACCGCGCCAGGGATTTTTATTTTTTAGGGAGGAATTGGGGTATTTGGGTTTGCAAATTGCAATGTTTAGTAGTACTTCCTCCGTTTGGAATTACTTGTCTCGAAAATGGATATATCTAGAACTAAAATACGTCTAGATACATCCACTTCTACGACAAGTAATTCCGAACGGAGGGAGTACTAGTGATGGGCTCAGCTGGCGGTGAGACGGGCCTTGGCTTGGTAAGGTCTGCGATTTTATCTGTACACAACGTGTGTAAATTCCCCGTCTATTATGGATGAAGTGCAATATGCCAATATCCATCTATGATAAAAATTCATTTTTGTGAAATAACAAATAATATAGGAGAGTAGGGATAACTGAGTATGGATAACTAAAGTTTGAGGAAAATACAATACCTACCTTCTCTCAAAGTTTAGGCTATGGGATCTAGTTACCACTTACCAAACCCTTTATGCCTTTTTTTACAAGAAATGTCTCCAAAGCAAAAGTGTCCTTCTGCACCTGAGCTCATACGCACCCTCATGAATAGTAAAAAATCAAAAAAATCTGACTTTTTTTGGAAGCAAAGATTGACGAATTCAGAACATGATGCAAAATTTCATGAAGAAACAACATTCCAAAAATGCTTCCAAAAAAATTGACGCTAAAAAAATTCTGTTTCTCGGAGCATCATTTTTGTTTTTTCATGGAAGCATTTTTGGAATGTAGTTTCTTCATGAAATTATGCACGCATGTTCAGAATTCATCAATGTTTGTTTTCTAAAAATTTCAGTTCTTTACTCCTTTTTTATTTTACTGTTCACGTGGGTGCATATGAGCTCGGTGCAGAAACTTCATGTCCCTTGTATTCCTGTTTGTGGGAGGGTTGTCTAAATTTTCATGGTAGGACAATTATAGAGTGGTGGCGATAATGAAATAATCCCCCGGTTTTCCCGCAAAGAAGAAGAAGAAATAATCCTCCACTTGGATCATCTAGTGAGTTAGTTTGTTAGTTACATGCATGTGATACTTAACCACTAGAGAAATGTTAGAGCACCTCTAGCAGAGTCCCCACATTGGCACGCTCCATGAAGCGCTCCATATGGATATGGAGGCTGCAACACCAAAAGACAACTTCATATATTTTTCTTACATGCGGGGTCTGACTGTCATTGGATACAAGGTTCTTTCCAAATAATCTCAAATTCGCAACACTGTTCAATTTGACTTGATCTCTAATCGAACGAAAAATTATTTGCATTGTGACTTACATTGATGGAACATAGAATACTTAGTTAAACAAGTAGGCTAATTAATTAGCTAATATGCGGCACCAGGAGATTGATTCGCTGGTGGGGCCTAGTTCCGACCATGGCCATGACCACCACCTCCATGGCGATCACCACCCCGGCCAAGACCGCAGCGACGAGGGCGGGGTCAAGAGGGAATGCGGGCCTCGATGCCCGCAAAAACCGCTTCGACAACCATGATCCAGGGCGATCATGCTTCCACCACGACGACGACATTGTGAGCCACGATGCCCAGAAGATAGCATCGGTGCAGTCACCTCTTCCCTCACGAGCTCGGCAAGACCCTTTTTCAGCTGCACCTAGAAGGGGTCCACGGCACCAAAGATGGTTTTCGAAACATGTTAGGAAGATGTGGAATAGATGCGGGCCAGAGAAATTTGGGAGGTGTTGGAGAAGGCAATGGGAGAGAGGTGTGGTAGTGGCGGCCTTTTATAGGCTACTATTAAGACACTAGTAGAAAAAGGGGCTTTCGTTCGGGCCTGGCCAGCCCATTAGTCCCGGTTCTGCCACGAACCAAGACCAATGGAGGCATTTGTCCCGGTTCGAGAGCCCAGGGGGCCGGCCGGGGCCTCGTGGGCATTGGTCCCGGTTCGTCTGGGCCCATTTGTCCCGGTTCTTGGCACGAACCGGGACCAATGGGCCTCGCTCCTGGCCCACAACCATTGGTCCTGGTTCGTGGCAGGAACCAGGGCAGAAGGAAGGCCTTTAGTCCCGGTTCCATCCACGAACCGGGACAAATGAGTTGCCTATATATATACCCCATCGCCGGCGAGCAGAGCACTCCACAGTGCTCTATTTTTTGCTGGCCGGCGAGGGGGAGGGCATTGGGTGCTCTAGCTCACCTCCTATGCACATGAGTGTTCGATGAAATGCCCGAGCCACACTAGTTAAGCTTTCTCCTCTCGAAGCTCGACCTCCGAGCTCCATTTTTCCCGAGATTTGTCTAGGTTTATATTAGCAGTCCGTCACGCCCCATCCCCGTCTTCACCGCCGTCGATCGCCCGCGCTGATCTCGTCGCCGGGACCACAGTGGTGAGCCTCTTGTTCTTATCTTCTTTCTGAAAAAATTCTTACTTTACATAGATACTTGTCTAATTTTCTTACTTTTGACACACATAATTATATATAATGCACGCAGATGAACCGGCAATGGATGTACGGTGACAAACACACCTCCGAGTACATTAAGGGCGTGCATAATTTTCTCGAAGTGGTTGAGGCAAACAAGCAGAATGGTTTTATGTGTTGTCCATGCCCTAGCTGTGGGAATACGAGGTCTTACTCTGACTCGAAAACCCTTCACACCCACCTACTTTATAAGGGTTTCATGCCACACTATAATGTTTGGACCAAGCATGGAGAAATAGGGGTTATGATGGAAGACAGCGAAGAAGAAGAGGATGATGACAACTATGTGCCCCCTGAATACGGTGATGCTGCAACGGGGGAAGCTGCTGAAGATCAAGAGGAACCAGACGATGTGCCCGATGATGATGATCTCCGCCGGGTCATTGTCGATGCAAGGACGCAATGCGAAAGTGAGAAGGAGAAGCTGAAGTTCGATCGCATGTTAGAGGATCACAAAAAAGGGTTGTACCCCAATTGCGAAGATGGCAACACAAAGCTCGGTACCGTACTGGAATTGCTGCAGTGGAAGGCAGAGAATGCTGTGCCTGACAAAGGATTTGAGAAGCTACTGAAAATATTGAAGAAGAAGCTTCCAAAGGATAGCGAATTGCCCGACAGTACGTACGCAGCAAAGAAGGTCGTATGCCCTCTAGGATTGGAGGTGGAGAAGATACATGCATGCCCTAATGACTGCATCCTCTACCGCGGTGCGTACAAGGATTTGAACGCATGCCCGGTATGCGGTGCATTGCGGTATAAGATCAGACGAGATGACCCTGGTGACGTTGAAGCCGTCCCCGCAGGAAGAGGGTTCCTGCGAAGGTGATGTGGTATGCTCCTATAATACCACGGTTGAAACGACTGTTCAGAAACAAAGAGCATGCCAAGTTGATGCGATGGCACAGTGAGGACCGTACGAAAGACGGGAAGTTGAGAGCACCCACTGACGGTTCGCAGTGGAGAAGAATTGAGAGAAAGTACTGGGCTGAGTTTGCAAGTGACCCAAGGAATGTATGGTTTGCTTTAAGCGCGGATGGCATTAATCCTTTCGGGGAGCAGAGCAGCAATCACAACACCTGGCCCGTGACTCTATGTATGTATAACCTTCCTCCTTGGATGTGCATGAAGCGGAAGTTCATTATGATGCCAATTCTCATCCAAGGCCCTAAGCAACCCGGCAACGACATTGATGTGTACCTAAGGCCATTAGTTGAAGAACTTTTACAGCTGTGGAATGGAAACGGTGTACGTGCGTGGGATGAGCACAAAAAGGAGGAATTTAACCTGCATGCGTTGTTGTTTGTAACCATCAACGATTGGCCTGCTCTCAGTAACCTTTCAGGACAGACAAACAAGGGATACCACGCATGCACGCACTGTTTAGCTGACACCAAAAGTATATACCTGAACAGATGCAGGAAGAATGTGTACCTGGGCCATCGTCGATTTCTCCCGACCAACCATTAATGTCGAAAGAAAGGCAAGCATTTCAAAGGCGAGGCAGATCACCGGAAGAAGCCCGCCATGCGTACCGGTGATCACGTACTTGCTATGGTCTCTGATTTACACGTAATCTTTGGAAAGGGTCCCGACGGACTAGCTGTTCCGAATGACGCTGAGGGACGCGCACCCATGTGGAAGAAGAAATCTATATTTTGGGACCTACCCTACTGGAAAGACCTAGAGGTACGCTCTTCAATCGACGTGATGCATGTGACGAAGAACCTTTGCGTGAACCTGTTAGGCTTCTTGGGCGTGTATGGGAAGACAAAAGATACACCTGAGGCACGGGAGGACCTGCAACGTTTGCACGAAAAAGACGGCATGCCTCCAAAGCAGTATGAAGGTCCTGCCAGCTATGCTCTTACCAAAGAAGAGAAGGAAATCTTTTTTGAATGCCTGCTCAGTATGAAGGTCCCGACTGGCTTCTCGTCGAATATAAAGGGAATAATAAATATTCCAGAGAAAAAGTTCCAGAACCTAAAGTCTCATGACTGCCATGTGATTATGACGCAACTGCTTCCGGTTGCATTGAGGGGGCTTCTACCGGAAAACGTCCGATTAGCCATTGTGAAGCTATGTGCATTCCTCAATGCAATCTCTCAGAAGGTGATCGATCCAGAAATCATACCAAGGCTAAGGAGTGATGTGGCGCAATGTCTTGTCAGTTTCGAGCTGGTGTTCCCACCATCCTTCTTCAATATCATGACGCCCGTCCTAGTTCATCTAGTCGACGAGATTGTCATTCTGGGCCCCGTATTTCTACACAATATGTCCCCCTTTGAGAGGTTCATGGGAGTCCTAAAGAAATATGTCCGTAACCGTGCTAGGATAGAAGGAAGCATCTCCATGGGCCATCAAACAGAGGATGTCATTGGGTTTTGTGTTGACTTCATTCTTGGCCTTAAGAAGATAGGTCTCCCTAAATCGCGGTATGACGGGAGACTGACTGGAAAAGGCACGCTAGGAGCGGAATCAATAATATGCAAGCACGGGCATTCTTGGTCTCAAGCACACTACACAGTTCTACAAAACTCTACCTTGGTGACCCCGTATGTCGATGACCACAGGAACAGTCTGCGCTCCAAACACCCGGAGTAGTGTGACGACTGGATTACATGTGAACACATCAGGACTTTCAGCAGTTGGTTGAAAACACGTCTCAGAGGTGACAGCACTGTTTGTGATGAGCTGTACTCGTTGTCTAGGGGACCATCTTCGACTATATTGACTTACAAAGGATACAAGATAAATGTGAATACATTTTACACGATCACCCAAGATCAAAAGAGCACCAACCAAAAAGCGGTGTCCGCTTTGATGCAGCAACCGAGAGGGGAAAGGACACATATTATGGTTACATAGTGGACATATGGGAACTTGACTACGGACATGATTTTAAGGTCCCTTTGTTTAAGTGCAAATGGGTCAATCTGTCAGGAGGCGGGGTACAGGTAGACCCACAGTACGGAATGACAACAGTGGATCTGAACAATCTTGGGTACACTGACGAACCGTTCGTCCTAGCCAATGATGTGGCACAGGTTATCTATGTGAAGGACATGTCTACCAAACCGAGAAAAAGAAAAGATAAGGAAGCGAATACATCATACGATGAGCCAAAGCACCACATAGTTCTTTCAGGAAAAAGGGACATCGTGGGAGTGGAGGGCAAGACAGACATGTCTGAAGATTATAAAAAGTTTCATGAAATTCCTCCCTTCAAAGTCAAGGCTGACCCAAGCATCCTGATAAATGATGAAGATTAACCATGGTTACGGCGCAATAAGCAAAGCACACAAGCGAAAAAAAGTGAAGACTTTCTCTCCACAACTATTATGATGATACCATACCAACTTTCAACCTTTTTGTAGTTCATTTGAAATACGTGTTGTAACAGACGAGTTTCCGTATGAAATCCTGACACTTCGAAACAGATTGTCCGTTTTGTACACGAAGTGCATCCAATTTTTTCCGTAACCCTCTCAACTTTCTTGCACATGCTATGTGGGTGAATTGATGATACCATGCCAACTTTCAACCTTTTCAGAGTTCATTTGTAGTGCTTTTCAATTTCAGGGTCTTATAGCTCAAAATAATCAGTAAATACATGGAAAATAACAAATGAAGTCAGAAAGGGTTGAAAATTGATGATGTGGCTTTGAATGGTGCATTTTGAACACAGAAAAACTATGGAGTTCAAATAAGTTCTTAAAAATGAAATCCCTTTGTAACAGACGAGTTTCCGTATGAAACCCTAATACTTCGAAAGAGATTGTCCGTTTTGTACACAAAGTGATCCAGTTTTTGCCGTAACCCTCTCTACTTTCTTGCACATGCTATGTGGGTGAAATGATGATACCATGCCAACTTTCAACCTTTTCAGAGTTCATTTGTAGTGCTTTTCAATTTCAGGGTCTTATAGCTCAAAATAATCAGTAAATGCATGGAAAATAACAATTATCATAAAATAAAATAAAATAAATAAGTAATTAGAAACAGAATAAAGTAAACTTTAATAAAATATATAAGTAGAAACAAATATAATAAAATAAAATAAACTTTAATAACATAAATAAAATTTATGAAACTAAAATTATCAACGTATTTTCTGTTCAAAATGTTATAAGCAACCTCTAGTATTATTGAAACTAAAATTATATAAAATTGATGCAACTAAAATTATCAAAGTTTTTTCTGTTCAAAATCATTAAAAGCAAAAAGAATTTACATAAAGAACTTTTTTTGTTAGAAACTTTAATAGCAAAAAGAATTATCATAAAATAAAATAAATAAGTAATTAGAAACAAAACAAAATAAAATAAATAAGTATTTTGTTGTAAGTAGAAACAAAATAAAATAAATAAAGCAAAAAAGAAAAGAAATAAACTGGGAAAAAATAAAAAAAATGCCACATACTGGGCCACCACGGCCTGAATATGACTAGAAACCCATACATGGGCCAGGATTCAGGCCCGCAGAAGGTCCAGCAGGCCCTCAGGCATAGCAGTGCGAGATTAGGCCCAGAGGCCTACAATTCAGAGGAGTTCAATGGAGATGCCGGGGCAGGGCTTATAAACAGGTCCTGCCGCTCCTCGGCTAGCGAGGTGGGACTAAACATCCCACCGCACCGCGGCTTTGGCAGGCCCAGGCCTTTGGTCCTGGTTGGTAGCACCAACCGCGACTAAAGGGGGGCATTGGTCCCGGTTGGCGCCACGAACCGGTACCAAAGCCCCCCTTCAGTCCCGGTTGGTGCCACCAACCGGGACCAAAGGCCTCTGCTTCACGCCCTTTGGGCTGCTGAAAAGAGGCCTTTGGTCCCGGTTGGTGGCACCAACCGGGACTAAAGGGGGGCTTTGGTCCCGGTTGTTGCCATGAACCGGGACTAAAGCCTTTCCTATATAAGCCAACACTTAGCATTATTTCAGATTTCATCGCCAGTTGCTGCCCGACGACGCCGACCTCCTCGACGCCGCCAGGCTGCCACGCCGCCATCGCCGTCGCCCGTGCCCCCGAGCCCACGCCCACACCGTCCGCCGCCCCGGAGCCCACGCCGTCGCCCTCCGCTGCCCCCGAGCGCGCCCGGCCGCGCCCCTGCGCCACGACCCGCCCCCACCGTCGCCGTCGTCACCGGCCACGCCCCTGCCTCGGCCCGCGCCACCCACCGTGGCCGTCGCCGACGCCCTCGCCGCCCCCGCCGTCGCCCTCGCCGGCCGCCCCCGATGTGAGCCGCCGCCGCCACGGCTCTGTTTTTTAGTGCCTTTTTTCATATAATGTGTATTATTTTTTTGTTCATTGCATTTTTTTCATATATATAATGTATATATGTATGTGGTAGCTATATGATGAATGGACGTGGCTATGTATGTATGAATATAATGTTCATAGCATTTTTTTGTTTATATATGTTTTTTTCATATATGTATTAATTTTTTATTTAGGTTATTGTTAGTAGATATCGACTTTAGGGTTAGTGCATTTTAGGTTACTGTACAGGAAAAAGTAAAATTAAGTGCTTAGTAGTTGAACTAGTTGATTTAATAAAACTACTTTATTTTACTATATATAGAAGTAGTTTATTTTTAGTAAGTACTACTTTATTTTATTTATAGCAAGTGCTTAGTAGTTGAACTAGTTGATTTAATAAAACTACTTTATGTTACTATATATAGAAGTAGTTTATTTTTAGCAAGAAAATTAATAGAACTAGTTTATTTTTTTAGTTCAAGCAATTATTCCTGCATCGACGTCGACAATGCCTATCCCACATCCTCGTCGTCGACTCGGCGGAGGAGGCCGGCTTGATCAGAGGGGCCATGCACTACAAAAAAAAGACACATCCGTGACATTTTGGGCCGAACGAATTTTTTTCTGTCATACTTATGACACTTCTATGACGATAATTGTGACAAAACCCGGTATCATCATAGATGTGGTGGGGTCCTACTTCTATGACAAATAATCATGAAAGAAAATGGGCTTTTCCTCCTGGGCGGGCCGGAGACGCAGCTGCATGACATTCTTTCGGCCGTCCATGACGGAAAAAACCGTGGTAGAAGCGAGGGCGAGGAAAATATCGGGGTGTTCCCGGTTACGGTGGGTGGTCGGGGCCGAGTGATGCGCGTTTTTCTCGTACACGCACGCGCGTGGGTGCGAGGCGTTGGGCTCTAACTGAACCCGAGCGAGGCGTTGGGCTCTAACTGAACCCGAGTGATTGCACTGCAGGCCACGCGTTACTGAATCCGAGCGATCGATCGATGGCTGTTAACTGAACCCGATCGAGCGATTCCTTCGCTACTGCTGCTAACTAAAGCCGATCGATGCTGCCTCTGGATGAACAGTGAGCGTTTCTGGGGGGGGGGGGGGTTTGGATGAACAGTTCCCGATGGGGGTGGATGAACAGGACCCCGTGGTGTTGCCTCTGGATGAACAGGACCCCGATC
Organism: Aegilops tauschii subsp. strangulata; assembly: GCF_002575655.3. Lineage (NCBI taxonomy): Eukaryota > Viridiplantae > Streptophyta > Magnoliopsida > Poales > Poaceae > Aegilops > Aegilops tauschii. Next base: position 515,414,225 of record NC_053037.3, on the reverse strand, counting down.
GATGGAGCCGGTTGGGGCTGGATGAACAGGACCCCGTGGAGGGCAGGATGAACAGGACCACCCCGTGGAGGGCAGAATGAATAGTAGACGGTGGAGGGCTGGATGAACAGTAGCCTGTGGAGCGGTGGTTGAACAGGAGCCCGTGGAGAGGGCTGGTTGAACAGTAGCCGGTGGAGTAGCGCGTGGTGGAGGCTGGATGAACAGGAGCCCGTGGATGAACAATCGCAGGTGGAGGCTGGAGGAGGTCGACGGTGGATGAACAGTAGCCCGTGGAGGCTGGAGGGGGTCGACGGTGGAGATGAACAGTATCCCGTGGAGTCCCGTTTTGGGGTACGCCACACCCCTCCCGATGAACAGGACCCCCGTTTCGACCGTAGCGCTCCAACACAAGTCCGTTTCCTCCGTTTTGCGGTACGCCACACCCCTCCCGATCAACAGGACCCCCGTTTCGACCGTAGGAGGTCCGTTTCCTCCATTTTGCGGTACGCCAGACCCCTCCCGATGAACAGGATCCCGTTTCAAACGTGGCGGTTCGAACACAAGGCCGTTTCCTCCGTTCTGCGGTACGCCAGGCCTCGTTTCCATCGGCTGTTCCGTCCAAGCCCTCCTGATGAACATGACGACGCATTCCGTTCCAACCCAGCCGGTTGGCTCCCCATGAACACGACGACGACGCTGTTTCTCCGTTCCGACCCAGCCATGTACACGAGCCCTGGCCGTACGTATGCGCGAGTAGGCATTCGAGACCCTGCCCGTATGTACGTACGTGGCCGTATTTTCTTTCTTGCACATTGGCCGCTGTACGTACGTGTACATGCTACGTGCGCGCCTCTACTACGACACGTGCGCGCCTCTACATCGACCAGTATGTACGTACACGTTCGCGACCAGAATGACAATGCTACGTACGCTTCGACCAGGTGGGTCCCGACTGTCAGGCACTTCCTTGCATGCGAAGATGTAGCTGGTGGGTCCCAGCAGTCAGGGGGCGAATCGTTTTTTTTTGCCCGGACGCACTTCCTTGCGTGCGAAGATGTAGCTGGTGGGTCCCCGCAGTCAGGGGGAAACATTTTTTTCACGAAATACGGTGGCCCGTCCAGTGGGTCCCCGCTGTCAGCTGGAGGAATAATTATTTTGCGCGTAATAAGGAGGCACTTCCTTGCTGCAGCTGTGGACCCAGCTGTCAGCCTCTCCATGTACAGTCCACGTCCGATGGAAGCCGTTCCTTGACCACATTGACCACGCCGCGCCGAGAGCACCAGGGCGGTGGACGACGGCGAGGCCTAGGAAGGGGATGACGCGGAGCCGGGGAAGACGCGGCAGTGGAAGCCCGCGCGGAGAGGAGTACGAGGGTTCACTGGTTCGGCTGCGGTGTGAGGCCGCCGTCGCCGCAGGGCCTGGCCAGCGGTGGGAATAGTAGGGGGCGGTGAGTTCTCCGCGGCAGCACAGCCGGCCACGAGAGGCAGGAGCATGCGGCACGACCGGCGCTGCTTTGGGCGGCTGGAGCAACAAGACCAGAGGTTGAAGAAGCACTACGGCCGTTGGATGGACATCATACGGTCACTGGAGCTAGAATCGTGCATATTGACTAAGTTGACAAAGCCCTCCGTCCCCATCAACTTAGTAGGCCCACAAGTCAGCCTGCCACTATACTGGGTCCCAGCTAGCAGGGGGAGTATTCATTTTTTTGTGCGTAATAAGGACGCACTTTCTTGCGTGCGAAGATATAGCTGGTGGGTCCGAGCTGTCAGCGGCGGTAACGTTTTTTCGCGAAATACAGAGGCCCTTTCGGTGGGTCCCAGATGTCAGGTGGAGGAATCATTATTTTGCGCGTAATAAGGAGGCATTTCCTTGCGTGCGGCTGTGGACCCAGCTGTCAGCCTCTCCACGTACAGTCCACTTCAGATGCATGTCGGTCGTTGACCACGTTGACCAGGCCGCGCCGGGAGCACCATGGCGGTGGACGACGGCGAGGCCTAGGAAGGGAACGACACGGAGGCAGGGAAGACTCGGCAGTTGTTTCCCACGCGGAGGGGAGTACGACTATACGAGGGTTTACTGGTTCGTCTGCCGTCGCCGGAGAATAACAACAGGTGTGGGTGAGTAGAGGGATGGCTAGGCCAGCGATGGGAGTACGGTGGGGCGGTGAAGCCTGCGCGGCAGCACAGCCGGCCGCGGGGAGGAGGGAGCAGGTAGTCCCACCGGCGCTTGTTTGAGCGGCTGGAGCAGGAAGAGCAGAGATTGAAGAAGCACGACGGCCGTTGGATGGAGATCCAACAGTCAGTGCTTGTGCGTCAACCTTTTTTTTAGGAAAGCCTCAAATCTGTGAAAAACAGCATACAGCCCATCTGCCATTATTTCTAATAATTTACAGCCCATTTGCTAATTCTGAAGGTTTTTTTGGCGCCCATATTCTTTTTGTTAGCATTACAACCCATATTGTGGCCACGGTTAAAAAATTATACGAAATGTTGCATATTTCGGTGCGGTCCGAACTGTTTTTAATCCCGAAATTTCGAGTCACATTCAAACTGATTTTAAAAATAAATGTATATCAATATAAAATCCAACAAATTGTCCATGCATAAAAATTAATGCAATTTAAAATCTTGAAATGAAAAAAAGAAATTTGAAAGTAATTGCCGGTTTGATGTGTTTTAAAAATGTACAACCCATTTCTCATTACTGATAGGCCATTTTCTCGTCCAGCCGAATGAAGCTCTCCTTGTCTTGAAAGATTTGCAGCCCAATAGGCCTGAAAAAGCGACTTACTTGGCAAATCACAAAAAAACTTGGCTAGCCATTTTCAGAAAGAAAAAAAAACTACTGGGCTGGTCTGTGGTAAACATAAAAGAGAAGGCTGTCTAGACATGCCAGAGTGCCCCGCACAGCCTAGTTGACACCCTGCTTCCGTCTCAAATACAAATTAGGTAAATGCCACAACAAATATGGCGATTCATAAAAATGGCACTGCAATTTCCAAACTTTGAAAAATGCCACTACAATTTTTGCAAACTTTGGAAAACGCCACTGCAATTTGCAAACTTTGAAAAATGCCACTCCAGACTTCGAAAAATGCCACTGGGGATGGCATGAAATGGCATTTTTCAAAGTTTGGAAATTGCAATGGCATTTCTTAGAAACACCAGATTTGGAGTGGCATTTATCAAATTAACCCAAAACAAAAATAACTGGGCGAGCTGCTGGGTCCCTGATGTCAGCCGCTCGTTGTGCAACTCTCTCGTTTATTGACTACGTTGACAATGGCATGAGACCCAGATGTCAGAAATCCATTACGAGGAGCCATTTTTTATTGGATTGAAATAAGGAGGCACTTTGCTTGCGTACTGCCATGACCTTGGCGGGTCCCTGCTGTCATCCTCTCCATGTACAATCATCTCCTGGTTTTGTACGCGTCAACTTGGTAGGCCCACAAGTCAGCCTCTAAACCCGTGGAGGACAAATACAACCCATTTAAAAAAATAACAGCCCATTCCATATGTTCAAACGGAAAGTTCAACATGCAGAGCAAAGTAACAGGTCTGATCCACATATAGAGTACTGAACTTCCACGTTGACAACCATCATAGCCAAGTTAACTATCTACTTCCACTAATACTCTAGTAGCGTACAAGTACTAACTTACTCTTAGCTAACTAGACGATGCCGACCGCCATCTGCGGTACACGCTAAACGCCGGCACCGGCGTCCTCCGCCTCGCCTCGGACTTGCCAGAGGTGCGATAGGGCGCGTTGCTCGCACGCGTTGGCCCTTTCCATGCCGGCGTGGTCCACCCAAGCTTCGGCTTCTAAGCGGGAAACCCACTTGACGAGATGGTAGTAAAAATTGGCGCCGCGAATGCGTGCGTGCCCGACAGCCTCCAGGGCTATTTGCCGGGCGCCGGCCTCCACGTAGTCGGCCCACGTGCGGGCGCTCTGCTCGCGACTCAGAGCGTCGGTGCGCTGCTGTTCCATGTCCCGCTGGCGGCGCAAATCGGCGATACGCTGCTCATCCGCCAAGCGGTCGCGCTCCAACAACTCCTGCTCCTCCGCCAGGCGGTCGCGCTCCAACAAGTCCTCGATCTCCGCATTGCCATCTAAAGACCGATAGAATGCCTCCTCCCTCCGTCTGCCTTCCGGTGAAAAACCGAACACTAGTTCCGGCGGTGACCGCCTCCGGTCACGCTTATCGCGGACGGGCGGGGGCATGGCGGACGTGGCGAGAGCGAGGATAAGTGGCGAGCAACGTCGGGCCGGTGGGGGCTTATGAGGATAGGGCGAGTTGGGTCACGGTGCCACCATGGAAGGCCGAGAAACAGTACTTATAAGCGGAAGGTAGCGCGACGGTCATCGGAATTCAATGCATAATGAAGCAGGCATGGCTTAGCGCGCCAGCTTGCCGTGGAAAACTAGAGAAACTGAAATTCTGACAGTGCCGTCCCGTCCCGTCCGTGCTGGGTCGCACACCGGCATTACGGTCAAACGAGTGCACTTGAATCATCTCCCTCCTTATCAATAATGATTCCACGGATTTAAAAGGCCCGCAACAATTAAAGCGCATCTTTTTTCGCATCAGTTAGCTGCCTTAATTACGGTCGGCTGCATGCGGGCACTCAAAATCGCTCGCAGCTAGTACGCGGAGCAGCATGCAACGAGTCGCAGCCGAGGGCATTAATTGATGAACTTTAGCTAGGAGATAAGGCATTTGCGAACGTTTTTGCTAGCAGTTTCTTCAGATTCGCATGGCATTTTCTTCAGAGCAGCTTGTCAGTTTCTTCAGAGGCAGGCATTTTTATTCAAAAAACTGCCACTTCGGATCTTGCGTCGCAACTAAAACAGCCAGGAGCGCATTAGTAGGCTAGCTAGTGATCGATCGGTAACTTGTAAACACTGAGCGAACAGATATAAGGAACTGTTAATGCATCTCAATGATTCACAGATCATATACAAATATGTAGCTCCAAAAGCAAAGATCAGCCACAACTAAAACCAACTAGTACGATTCCCATACATAAGATCAACATGTTAATGCATCTCAATGATTCACAGATCATATACAAATATGTAGCTACAAAAGCAAAGATCTAGAAAAAACATATGTTCTTCCTACCAACATGGATGCTTCTCTTGGCCAACATTCAGTACAGACTGAATGAATTTTTTTTGTGAAGTCTACAATTCCTCTTGCAAACGTAAGTGGTTTCACCAACAGCTGGAACCATGGGAATGAACGACACATGATGGAGGAACATCCACTACAATATGATTTGGTCTTCTCTTGATCACACGGCGAGACTATTTTCGGAATACAAACTTTAACTTAGGCAAATGATGCCCATTGTATAATCAGACCAAAGCAATGAAGCACATAGTGTTGGCCAATAAATAGTACAGTACTAATTTTCTGCAGTCCATGAAGTGACTATCCAATCTTTCTGTGTCTATTTTCAAATGGCACTGCATGCAGTGACTATACTATTCTCTTGTGCAGTTCAACCAAAATTGCGGTCACTTTGTGTGTTTGCTAAATAGCAACGGGCAGACATCTCTGTCTGCACAAATATCAAGTAGCTAGTAAACATATACCCCACCTTGTATTTTCGGTTTAAACATGTCTCTTCCGCTTCGATCTGTCATGTTTTGCACTGGACAATTTGATACAGTCATGTTTTGCCCTGGACAATTTCATACTGAATTGATTTGCTTGTTCAGAGCAGAAATATAGCGCCTATTCTTCATCAGACCAAGGATATCCATGTTCGCAGTGATGGAAGAGGTGAAATCGATACAACCGAAATTGAGCATCCAGTCATTGAATCATGTCCTGCACCTCCAATGTAGGTCCACCCTGCCAATACATTCACATGCAAACCACTAGTATTACTATCTAATGACAGTACAAAAAGAGTAGCAAGATAGTAGCAAACCATGTACCTTCTTAATGAACAACTCATAGTACCACCAATTGGATATAAAGGTTTGGGAGAAAACATGCTCCTAATGTTGAACCAGTTGGACTTTTTGTGCAGTTCCACTAAACTCGAGCATCCCTGTTTGCATAGATATTGAAAGTGTGATTACTATAAAAGTGGCACTAGTTGAAGAATAGACTCACAAATATAAGCATTCCAATTTCTTAATGGGAAAAGGTAGCAAGACTGTTTCTAACCACCTTTTTGAAGGAATAAATAAGGCAACATATGCTGATGTCAGAAAGGCATATATAGTTCTTTCTGAAAGAATGATCGATTCCTGACCTTTCCTCTTCTTTTAAGCATATTTTGTGCAGTTCAACTAAAATAAAATGCCATCACCGCCTTGACAATTCAGTGACACTGTACAAAAGGAAATGACTTAACATTACATCATGATGTCAGGTATGTAGTCGACAGGCATTAGAGACAAACTTACAGACCTCCTCCGATAACATAATGAACATTAATTTTAACAAAGGTGTGACTAGCTTTACCGGTATAATTTGAGTGAACTCTACACCCTCTGTTCCTTAATATAAGAGGTTTTTGCGGTTCAGTTTAAAGTACCCAAACATCTACTAGTATTTAGAAAAACAGGTAGTAGTTTTCTTGAGCACATATCTGGGAAAGCTTGCCACCCTTTATTTATGTCCATACGCTAATGCAACACCATTCGAAATTTCGAATACTACAAATATACACTAATCCAGTGGCTAGTGCAACAGTAGAGTAGTTATTTTATTACAGGGTACAGTACAATGGTTTTACTGAACAAATTTCAATAAACTCTGGCACTGGAAGATTTCTATAAGAATTAACAATACAAAATGTAAAGGTAACACGTTTCAGCATTGGTATACTAGCTGTGCATGAGCATTAAACCAAATACAAAAGTCTGAAGGTAACTAGCATTATTAACTAATGACAGTATAAAAAAATTGCAAACCATGTACCTCCAAGGTAAATATCATTTCGAACTCGGGGGGACCTTAAAAATTGCTATCCCAATCTTGACAATCGATCAAACATAAAAATTTGATCGAACGAATCAAGAGAACAGCCGGAGGAGGAGGTGCCCACTCTCAACCTTTCCTCTTGTCTTCATAATTTTTTGTGCAGTTTAACCAAAATAAAATGACATCAACGCCTTGGCATTTTGGTGACACTGTACAAAAAAATTAACTTATCTCATGAAAGTGAGGTATGTAATCTATAAGCATTAACAGTGCAAAAATCTGAAGGTAGTAACAAGTTTCATCGTTGGTATACTGGCTGTGCAACATCATTAGAATGCCTTCGTTGAATTTTTTTAATACATCCACAATCAACAGCTAACCCTGAAATAATCCAGTGACATTAAATGGCATTGCTTAAATTTATCGGTGGCATTAGACTGAGTGCGGCATTAGTTAAATGTGGCATCACTTTAGCAGTAGCATTGCTTGACTTGACTGCTGGCGTTATACTAACAGCAAAAAAGTTAGACTAAGAGCATGCGAGGCCCATTCGGACACTGGGCGCACCAGTACAATGTATCTCCACGGACGCATAGAGTGGTGAGGGAGGTATGGTTGCCCAGAGCAACAAATATCCAGGCAGCATATGTGGATTACGTCCCATTTTTGTTATGTTTAGCCACCTTTTTCCTATGTGAGGACAACAAACCGATCGACCTGGTCATTCTCTATTGCGTTGTCATGCCTTTCTACCCTTCTTCAACCAAGAGACACGAGACTCGTTCCTTAGCTACTGATTTTCCCCTTCTCAACCTAGATGCGGGTTCGATGCCTACTCTCTTGGACAGTACAGTCTCCCTTCCTTTCCTTATTCAACCCAAACATGGATTAGTCTGCATGAAGTAGGGTTTCCTTTAATAGTGCAAATTAAGGTTTTCGTCTGCGTGACCAGCAAAGCAGAGGATAGCAAATTGGAAAGATGGTGGAGTGGAAAAAGATCCACATGCAGCGAGATGGCAGATGGGGCAATAGAACAAGGGTATGGTTCGAAAAGAGGTAGCATACCTGAGGGTCGGCGGGAAGTGGCTTCGCTCGTGGTCATCGTCCTCCACACGCACTACGACAGCAAGCTTGGGGATGGAGGCCATCCCGCGCGGGCGCTAGGTCTGAGAGGACGGCCTTGTCGTCAGTGCGTGACCTCGCTCGCCGACGACGAGTGCGTCAACACTGCACGTCCTTTTCTTCCCCGGCGGATCTGTGACCACCGGTGAGGAGGGAGAGAGAGGCCGTCTTTTTTAGATCTGGAGAGAGGGTGATAGTGTGAGAAGCAAGTGGGCAGCCCTTAGCAAGAAAGCTCTGAAGCTCCAGCCTATATATCTTTTTTATACTACTAGTACTAGAGGTGGAGTAGTGGTAGAGTAGTTTATATTTTCTCTGCAAACAGTACCAGTTAGTCGTGCTTCAAAACTGAACAGCACGCCATTAAAAAAATAAAGTCGAGAAATAATACGGCACCTCGGGCCAACGCGGCCAGATCGCATTTTGCACGAGAAATTACACACGATGTTTCGTTGACATGTGGTACCGTTCCAACATGTCAGTGAGACGACGGCGAGTCCTTTTGTACAATTTCCGAAAGGACGTGTAGGCCGGGGCGCCTCTTCGTGTACCGTGGCAAACTGGCAACCGTCCACCGACTCTTCGCCTTTCCCTCCCGATTTGGAACTGCTGTCGCACGCTCTTCCTCCCTCCTCCATTTGCCTTCACCCTTCCTTCTGCCATTGTTTGATCGTCTTCTCTAAGGAGGGAACAAGCCGGAAACGACCCCGTTATTCTTGCCCCGATCTGAAAGATGGCGTGGTGGGGGAACTCATTGATCGGTGCGACGTCATCACCTCGGCTAGCATGGCAGGTTCGTTCAAGACCATTCTCGACTCAACTAATAACATCATTACAAGGAACCCAAGGGTTCAGGAGCGGTTTGATCTCCCTTATCTTCTTCGCTATAAGACTGTTCGCATGGGCGCGGACGACGGAGGTCTCGCCTTGTGCAAGTTGATGTCACTTGATAGTGATACATGTGATGTCAAGATGCCATCGCTTAAGGGTAAGTCCTGGGCTGGCGCAAATGGAGATTGGGTTGTTTATATGGGGTACAATTGCGAGTGGGAACTTGTGAATGTGTACACTCGTCAGCGGATTCCACTTCCAAAAATCTCCGAGTGCCCTGAGGTTGAGCACACAGATGATCTACGTACGTTCAAATACGATCATGGTGACTGTTGTCTACTGAAGATAGCAATTTTCGAGTCCCCAACCGCTCTTGGAATTACAAGAACTATCAAGTTGTTGCTATCTTCGACAAGCTTGTTGCCGTCCTTCGTGGTTCGACTGGATGGATATTGCTCAAAAATCAGTTTCTATACACGGATGTGTACTGTGATGCAATTGAATACGAGAATCTTGTGTTTGCTGCCACCACTCGTGGCACTATTTTTGCATGGTATCCTCGTAGTTTTGGTATGTTTGTCTTCCACCGTAATTATAATTGTTTCATCCACATGCATGCGGGCTAGCAAGTTTCCCTTTACTAATTAACCTTCTTCTTGTGTTTCCAAGGTCCTGTGAACATTCCACCACCTATACTTGAAAAATTTTATAAGCAAGGGGGAGATGACGATGGTGATGATCACGAGCATGAGGAGGAGCGGAACTTATATACTCAGTGGCGCCTGGCAACTAATTCCGATGGATCACCTCTTCTTGTCTGTATACAGTGCACTCAGACTGTTACTACTGAGGAAGCAGGTGTTGTCTCCCATGGTCGCCCTCTCCTGACCTATTCCAACACCCGTTGCATGGTATTCAGGACAGATACTAGTGTGCTAGCGCCAACACCTTCTCCCTGGTTCAGTATTGATAGTCTTGGAGCAAACTCGCTCTTCCTTGGACCAAACTATCCAATGATGGTGAAAGGCGATCCAGCTGCTGTTGACACAACGTTACTACCATTTATGAGAAGCAACTGTATCTATACCTCAGACATTTCGGTGGTTCCCTACCCTGGTCCTGATATATGCCGCTTCAGCCTGGATGATCAGTCTTGCGTTGCTCTCGATATTGACAATAGCTGGCCCTTCCCAGATCACCTATGGTTCAAAGCAAGCGTTTCCAACGCCGAGGATTGGTTGAGTTGAAGTTCATTTCATTGCTTGTTATTTGTTGTGTGATGAAAACTTTAGTATTTGCTAGAATGTTTTGTTGGAAATAATCTATAATCCAACATGTATCCTCGTTGTCGTTGTGTGTTGATGACTTGTTGTATTTAATGAATGGTACATTTCAGTTGCGAATGCATGTCATAGACTCAATTTATGAATGGTTTTCGAGTCACTTCTTGGAGTGTGAGTACCGTAGTAGTATAGCCAGCATCCGGTTAGTATATGAAGTTGCCACATCACATAGAGCCAACCTAATATTGGAGTATGCTAGCCCTCCACCGGCGCGCCGCTTCAAATGGCGGAGGAAGTGAGAGGTCGCGTCACCTTGTGTCCAGATCTGAGATGCCACGTGTACCAGATGAATGACTCCAAGTTCGACCACCGTGATGCTAGGTGCGAGCCAAGGAACACTGTTGGAGAGACCACCCTCATAATTTTCCTACATTGGTCGTTTGATTCATAGGATAGAATGCTATAGGATTTTTTCCTATGTAATCATGTTTTAATTGGCAATCTAGCATCCACTCCAACTTTTGTTTCATTTCCTTTGTTCCTACAAAGAGAGTACTTGCTCTAAATGATGTGCCGCTGCAAGAGCCGCCTATATTAATTAACCATGCTCTAAAAAGGTGGACCGGCTTTGGCGATAGTAGTACTGTACTAGGTTAGTAGGTGACCTTGCGCTTGGCTCTTCTCCTCTTCCAGAAGTCGAACAATAATTATGGTACTATAGTAATACTTTTGGCAATCTGACACCAAATGAACTGCTGCACGTCCACCGCTTGTAAGCAAAAGTTTCTCCTCGTGCTGCGAGCCACCGTGCACGCGTTGGCGAGGGAGAAGGCGTAGTAAGCAAGCTTCTCGTCGTTCTGCGAGTTGACGGGACACATCAAAGTTATTTATTAGTACTCTCTTCAAAAAGGGCCGACCATGTCCATGGCTACCATCCCGTGCTCTGTCATTGAGTACATGCACTATTCACGTGCCATCGAGGAGAAAAAATATTATGTAGTACTAGGTGCCATCGAAGTGCACGACTCACTTACGCACTACATATCTCCATTTTCTTGCATGACACGCCACCTTGATGCTAGAGTTCATTTGGTGTCACGCCACCTTACTCATTAAGTCGCCGGAGTTGGTTCCTCGGGCACCGAGCCTCTTAACAATGACATACGAACGGACGGCTTGAATGCGGGCAGCTGGCGCCGGCTGGGAACGCACCGCGCGACGGCGCGAGGGATGAGGGTTTTGGTGTGCCAGGGTAGTCAGCTACGGTCGTGGCAACGTTGGAGATGCCCTTTGCTCACATGCGATCCCCGCATGTCATTGAAAAAGCAAGACGACCCGGCATGGTCTCAGGTCCAGAGGATGCAGTTGGCCGCGCTACACCACTCCGCGGACGCGTCGCGGCGCCCCGTGCATCCTCGACGAGCCGGGTGTTGGGGTGTGTTTGGATTGTGGCCAAAGTGCACCTTACCAAAATTTTGGTCATGACCCAAAGATTGGTCTTTGTTTGGATGGTTGCCATTTTTTTGGCATGCCAATGAACTCTAGCCAACTCTAGTTCATTTTTCTTGCCAATGTCGGCCAAATCATGGGCAACCAATACCTCAACCAAAATTTTGGTCATGACCCAAAGATTGGTCTTTGTTTGGATGGTTGCCATTTCTTTCGCATGCTAATGAACTCTAGCCAACTCTAGTTCATTTTTCTTGCCAATGTCGGCCAAATCATGGGCAACCAATACCTCAACAAAAATTTTGGCTACCCAATGCTTTGATGGGGCAACCTTGGGCACAAACCAAACATACCGTTGGTCGTGCCACAACACTAACGCCACCCTCGGCACACTGAAACCGACCGTGTCTAGCGACGATATGAGCGTGTCGCTCACCGCGGTCGCCGTGTCCAGAGGCGGTGCTGGAGCTACGCCCCGTTGTTGGCCCCAACGACCCACATGAACGGTTGTCGGTGGCGAGGAGGTCGTGGGCCAGCTCCTCCATTGGACTAGTCTGCGCTACGTCGTCCTGACGGGTGTGCCCCACATGTCGGTCTTCCTGTTTTCCCGGCCATATTCAAGCGTCAGTGCTCCGCGTTGCGCATTAGGCCTTTCACTATGTAGGCCAAGCGAGACAACTTATTGTTTATTTGAGCCGTTCAAGTATAATCATGTGGCGTTTGCTTATTTTTCATTCCTCTCCAACCCTCTTCTCCGTCGATCATGTCACCCTCCAGTCGAGTCCATCCTCCCGCATGCCTCATTTGAACATTCCGTCGAGTATCATTCGCATGTACCCACCCTAGTCCTCTTTCAATAGATCTCCGGACCCCGAGATGAAATCGAGAGGGAACGAGTGGGGGCACGTGATACCTAAGGCGGATTCAAAATTTTGAACCGGCGATCATAGCATCCGCAAATCATATATAAAGGGTATTCAATGTTCGTTTCGTTTTTGAACGTACAATATACTCCCCTGTCCTTTCTAGTTTACATATAAGTTTTATGTGTAGTCAAAGTATCTCTACTTTGATCAAAAAGGTATCAACATTCAACAACGCCCAATCAATATTGTTAGATTCGTACGTACTCCTAGATTTGTACTCGAGATGGTTTCCAATTTGACTATTGACAAGATTAATAGTACATGAGATGTATAATGTGAACATTATATCATTGGAAACTCCTTTCACATACGAATTTGACCGTATGCTTTGTGTAAGTTGCATGTCATATATTATTACTCTAACATTTGGTCAACGTTAGCCTCGAAAAACGCATTAGACCCTGTATGCTTTGTGTAAGTTGCATGTCATATATTATTACTCTAACATTTGTGTAAGTTGCATGTCATATATTATTACTCTAACATTTGGTCAAAGTAGTGTAGTGGAAGTGGATCCTCTTACGTAGGTATCCCTGCCTTACCCTCCCTTTTGGTCACTTACTGGCGGACCCCATGCTTGCTAGGCCCCGCATGTCAGTTACTCAATGGGTTCGGCCACGTCAGGGGATCCTCATCCGTAGTATACTCCCTCTGTTTTTATTTACTCCGCATAAAACAGAGGGAGTGGTGGTATAATAAATGACGCGGGCGGGGGAGGGGGAGGGATGTCGGTTTGCTCTCAACTGCGGTCCCACAAGCGAGCGAAAACGCAAGACGAAGCGTGTTCCATTCGGTGAGCGACGTGGAGGGTCCAGCGTGCCGGGCTGCAACGCGAACGCGACAAGAGCGATGTATAGTCAAAACCGATTGACCGGTCGTCACCGGAACCACTATTCACACCAGAACCTTCGCTGCTCGGCCTACGCCAGCCACTGCCCTAAAAACACACCAAATCTCCAGCCCATTCCCCCACCTTTCGATCCCTAGCCCGCATGAAGCGTCCCCTAGTTCACCGGAAAGCCATGGTGCGCCGCAAGATCACTTACTACAAGATGCTGACGCCGGAGCGCCGCGCAGAAATCACGGCGGCGGTCGGCGCCACAGACCTCCGTTCCCAAGCTCGCTTTGCGGCGGGCCAATCCCCGAGTTCTCTGGAGCCAAGCTACGAGGAGGAGGAAGCCGATCCAATGTTCATGGCGGAGGTTGCGGCGCAGAAGGCCCCCGATGGGTATGAGATGATGGACGTCGACTTCGTGCCGGCGTCCGAGTCCCCCATGGTGCAGGCGGACCAGCGGTTCAACATGGCGATACTAAAGGAGGACCGGGAGGCAGAGGCTCAACTCGACGCAGAGCGCGCGCATGCCGCTGCCATCGAGGCTCTCTTGCAGGCGGAACCGGATGTCGTGGATGTGAACCGGGCGGCGGAGGCTCAACTTGAGGCGGAGCGCGCGGATGCCGCTGCCATCGAGGCCCTCCTGCACGCGGAACCGGACGTCCTGGACTTGAACCGGGCGGCAGAGGCTCGACTCGACGCAGAGCGCGCGGATGCCGCTCTCATCGGCGCCCTCCAGCAGGCGGAACCGGACGTCCTGGACTTGAACCGGGCGGCGGAGGCTCGACTCGACGCGGAGCGCGCGGATGCCGCTGCCATCGAGGCCCTCCTGCAGGCGGAATCGGACGTCCTCGACTTGAACCGGGCTATGCTCTCGTCCGTGCAGAGCGCCCGCACGCTCCGCTTGAACGAGTAGCTGGAGGCCGAGGACAACCATGGTGCGGAGACACACGTCGGCAGCGACGGCTGGTTCGCGCCGGCAGCCAAAGACGATGAGGCCGTCTCTTTCTGCGAGCAGTGATAGTTTTTCTTTATGTTGTTGTTTTTATGGATCTTTTGCTATGTAAAAACATATATTTGTTATGCAAGTCACCTGACTTGGGTCAGTCTACCATTTCAGGCGGTTGGATGAATATCCTACGTCTCCTAACCCTTCTTTTCTTCTTCCTCACCTCTTCTTCTTCCCCAACAGACCACCGCACGGGCCGTACGGATACTCCCCAACATGCGGTTGGATAAACATACTCTATGAACGAAAATTATGTGTCAGCGATAGGATGGCTGAGTTTGGTTTGTTCACATGCGACAACACGTGTCAGTGAGGGTGCATTCCCTTGGTTGGGTTTGCGGCGTGCAGGAGCGACTGTGTGAGGGTGCGGTGCGACCGCGGCGTGCAGGAGCGACCTTGTGAGGGTGCGATGCGACCACCACGGCCGTGCGCAAGTGTACCTCCTTCTCATTTTGAAAACTTTAGGCAAGCTTGGCAAAATGTGTGGCAAAGTTTGGCAATGCAAGGCCTAGACCCAAACAGGATAAGTACGTACGTACTAGGAGTACTAGTGTTAAAAAAGAAAGGCGGGGTTTTCCTTCGCGGGATTTAATCGATACAAATCCTCGTTTCACGTGCCAATTAATGCGTATTTTTTCTCCAAAGACCAAAGAGCTAACCATCTCACTCCTCATCGCTTGATTAATGCAGCGCCATGCAAACCAACCTTCTCACTTCCGCATGCATGCAGGGGATATTAATGTCCTTGGTTGCTAACCCCATCAATTTTGCCTCGATTAGTGTTAGTGGCCCTTTGCAAATTGTAATTTTGATATACTGGCCTTGTGTACAAAAAAATGGAGGTAGTAACTATATTTGACTTCCTTCCCCATTGCAGTGACGTCGACGATATCTTTTTTTAGTGGTTTGGCGAAGTGCGTTCGACGGAGAACACCATTGATGGAGACCACGGTAAGTCGTTCGCAAGTGCCGCCTGCAAGCCGAGACAACCGCCTTATTTGCATCCAGGAAGTCCTTTACTAGTACTACTAGGAGTACTAGTGCGGTGAGATGGTTTCTCGAAGAAGACGATGGCGAAGCGGAGTCAGCGAAGAGTGAAATGATGGTTGCTTCGTCCGTGCTTTTGTGATTTGACGCCTCACTGCTTTGTGATTTGTGATAGAAGGGCCAGGGGAGTAGACTCTGTGCTCTATACTGTACTACATGCGTCCAAGCATGGGAGAAAGAGGAGAGACGTTGCATTTTTCTATTCCTTCAATCAATCAATCAGTGAGCTTCGGTTCCATCTTTTTGGCTTTGGCAACACCGTCCACAATGGTTCCCACGATGCCAAAAGCTATTTTCATATTTGGCCACACATTGTGGATGCCCTTAACCATGCCACTTGGTTTTGCTCCTGTGTGCTATCTATACAAATCTCAATTATATTGATCTAAAAAATTATAGAATCAAGATTAGTAAAAAGGAGGTGATTTTGCCGCGCGGATGGCGGGGGAGGTTTCTTATTTGAGCAATGCTACATCCACGTAATGGTTTACGTAAAGTTACGAACTGATGTGATGTGGGACTATTTGATTGGATTAAAGGAGAGGATTAGGCCCACCCCACCTGAAAATCAGGGGGGGGGGGCATATATAGATTAGATGGAAAGTATACGTAGCAGCTACGTAGCCCTTTGTAAGTCTAGGATTAGGCTTCTTATTTTCGGAGGACGTTGTCCTGGCGGTTTGCTAACATGCGGTCCCACGTGTCAGTGCTTTACCAAGCCGATCCGCGTCCCACATGAGGCAGAACAACGGCAGAAGCAACACGTGGTTAAGTTGAAGAAGATGAGGGAGAAGCGGATTCAGCAATGAGTGAAATGATGGTTGCGTCGTCCCTCCAACTTAACTGCGGGAAAGGTGCAGCTTTGTGATTTGATGCCTCATTGCTCATTACTACACCGGCGCCATGACTGGGGTGCTTCACCCCGGCTGCTCTGCACTGTATTCCGGTATGGCACGTGGACCCGGTAGCTTGATGTCCCACATGTCGATGAAAGGGACTAGAAGATTTATGAAAGTGAGCACTCCACTCTTACGACGGAGGAGTAGACGACACGACGACCCAGTGAACTGTCACTTGTAGTACTGTATAGTACTATAGTTTTGCTGTTTCGCACGATCCATCGATACAAACCCGGTTAAACAGGAAAGGGCGGGATTTTTCCCGCGCGGTAGATGATACTGGCCATACATTTCAAAGGCAATTTTAATGTATGCAAACTGAATAATTATAAGTAACAATATGATATCTAGTAAAACTAAAAACACATATGATTTATTGTGTTAGAGTGTAGTAGTAGTGCTGTATTGCATAGTTGTTAGATGTAACATGCGAGAACGTGTAGAGATGTAGTTTTGGAGGGCCTACAGAGAGAAAAGCGTAATACAGTCACCAAACTTCAGAATAAGCTGATTACGGTCACTATATACGTTTTGCGGTGATTATACGGTCACTTGCTCAGAGTTCAGCATCGGATTGCACTCTGTTGACCGGCCAAATAGTCTGCGTGGCGCCATGTTGACTAGTTAAATTGACCACGTTCCTTGTGGGTCCCACCTGTCAGTTCGCATAGGCAAAAGGTCAGATAAACACAAATTTACGCAGGCGCGACAAGGCTCCAACCCGTGCGCGGGAATCACCTGGTTGTGTATGTGTCTGTCAGGGCCTGATGTGTGCGCATGCACGTGTAGGTTGAGCACTTGAGCGTGAGAGTGTGTGTTGGCCGTGTGGTGTACTGGTGTGTGCATGCATGCGTGCGTGTGTGTGTGAGTGTTGCGTGCGTGCGTGTGAGTGTTGCGTGCGTGCGTGGCTGCGTGTGTACGTGTGAGTGTTGCGTGCGTGCGTGGGTGCATGTGTTTGTGTGAGTGTTGCGTGGATGCAGTTCGTGTGCATGCGTGCGTGTGTGTATAATCACCACACCAGCTCCTGTGTGTTAAAACAGACGGCTCAGCATACCAATACAAGGCCACGTTGTCCGCTGTGCCCGCGGTCATGACTTCGAACCACCATCCAAATATTTTTTTGTCGTTTGTTTTCATTCTTACTAGCAAGATGCCCGTGCGTTGCACGTAACATCAAGATGCATTTGTATGACTTGTTTATCTTGTGAGAGAAAAGGATGAACGAGGGAAGGCCTTATTTGCAAATGTGGAGAGGTGTGTGGGTACCTTTTTGCAAAATTGCCATAGTTTCTTTCCTATCCGTCAGATATAAATCGGACGGCCTATATTGCAGGATGGCAGGCACACCATCATCACCAACTCTGTTTTTTATAAGAGTGTATTTTATGTATTTTATAAGAGTGTAGATGTAGAGTAGATAGAAGTCGATAGGTGGGCACGATGGTAGTGAGATAATGTGATGCAACACTAGAGGTGCCACGTGGAGCGTTTAACTGGTCAACTAGTCATGTCATGAGCAAATACAGAGTTGTACGGTGAGCCCTGACTGTATAATAACCACTAAACGTAAATGGTGACCGTAATGAGTGGATTCTGAAGTCCAATGTACGTATCGTGCTTTCGCTTCAAATACAATGATTGTCATTGCATATATCGCGAGAGAAAGATGAAACATGCGTGAATTTTCTGGGGGCTTACTTTTAGAGGACCTGGAGATAGTTTTGTGTGCATACGTGAAAGGGGCGTACACGGGGGTATGCGATGGAGAGAGAGATGCTCTTCGTTTCTCTTTATTAGGACTAACTTTGTATATATAGTATAAAAATATACAAATTCATAGTGTGGAATAAATATCATTGTGGGCACCATGCAATGCAAATTAGCGTTCGTACTCCTCCATATAACTTTGTAATGTTGTATATATGTAGAAACTCTAAAATAATTTTTTGGCCACACTTTATTCAAAAGGAATGTTGTATGCGAAATAAACATGAAGAGAGGGCTTTTTAGATCAATGGGGTACGTGATGCAACATGTGTGAATGTGTAGTTGATGCATTTGGCGGGGCCTAGAGAGGTATGTGTGTGTATTACGTATTCGAGAGAGGCATGGATAGAGGGGCCGACGGGGGGGGGGGGCGTGGGAGAGATAGCACGAGAAATGAGAGTGGTCTAGAGAGAGAGACGAATATGACGTCACGACAAGAGATTCCATTCCCTTGAGTGTGTATATGCAAGGGGGGAGGGAATAGAGGCACCAGGAGAAATTTTCTGTGTGTGTGGTGTTTGTGTTGGTATGTGTGGGTGTGAGAAGATAATGAGACGGGGGGGCAGAGGGTGTGTCACCGCGTGAGGTCCGGTGGGTCGAGGTGAGGCCCTTCGTTTGGTTCCGTCCTGCGCCACATTGGTCGGCCCGTGACGCATTTAGGAAGACCCATGGATGACTAGTCGTACAAGACAAAGATAGCAGAATTGTGAAGGACTCTGTGTCCACTGACAAAGCCGGCTAGGATTTGTAACCCTAGGTTCTCGGACTAAGGTAACCCTTTTATCTCTGATATTACTATTCATCCAACCTAACTTTAAGGGGCATCCTACAGAATGCTTTGCTAGAATCATACTCGTCGATTAGGAAAAGAGGTGTGAGACAATGCGTGAGAGATAGGCGTAAAGATAATGTGCGTATATGACACACGTAGGCAGGTCCATGTATATAGAAAGGGTCGATGAGGATTGTGCGTGTGTATGTTTGCGAGAGGAAGAGTGCTTGTGATAAAGGTTAGTGAAAACAATTGTAAATGGTTACGAGAGGGAGGGAGGGTTATATCTAGAGCATGTGTGCGAGAAAGACACCTCGGGAGAGAGTGTGTGAGCATGTGTGAGAGACCACCGATGGAGAGTGAAACTACACATAAAAGACTGCTCTACACATTGATTAAAGATATAAATTGTATCCAAATATTAGGATGGGATCATGATATTTGCAATTCGCGTAAGGAGCGGTCATTGATCCATCAGACATCTAGATTCTATCGAATTTGAGCATGTCTATGTTATTATTCGACACAATTGATCCACATAGTTAGTATTTTGAACTCCAGACAATGCATCGCTTTAGCAATCGAATATAAACGTGAGTATAGTTCATGTTGTGTGTGTAAAGCACATTATACATACGAAAGTTACACAATGGACATTATAAATAGCTACCTATGAACTAGCATACATTTGAATTCAACTTAAGGTGGTTTAAAAAATCGAATTCAACATGAAGTCCATTCAATTATTTGAATTTGATATCATGGCATTTGTAAACCATACCTAAATTATGGGGGCACCAATCTTTGCTCTAATTTTGTACATAATAGCATATGTAGCCGTGTACAAAATAGATTCAAATTTAGCTCCTCCATTCCAAAATAATCGTAGTTATAGGATTTTCAAGTGTCAAAATTTCAAAAAGAAGCGGATAATTTAATGAGGTTTTCAAACATACAAGGTCAAATATAACGTTGTCTATTTAGGTCAATCCTCATAGTTCAAGAGTAATCTAAACGTGAATGCTTGTGTTTCAAAATTTTGAACGAAGCGCCAAAAGAGCCTCTACTCGCCTGAAACCGCGTGAGACCAATGTTTGGTAGTACAAGGAAATTACTTTTCTAATAACTCCGACCCGTGAAACCTACCGGCCCGACGTCCAAAGGTCTAAACCGGGGTAGGTTTGTAGCTTCATCTAGACGCCACGCAACCGCATCCGAAAAACATTCATACACAATGGCCGCCTAAGCACACATGCGCGCGGCCGAAATCGCTCCCGCCCACTATTTGGGACACCTGGGATTACCATCCTACCCCCGACCCACAGTAGGTCCGAAATTTAAGAGGGGGCAAAGTTTGTACTTTCCCCAAATTTCAAACAAGCGCGCCCCATCTTCTGTTCAAAAAAGACAAAAACAAGCGCGTCCCAGACCGAAACATGGTTCCCCCCACCCGTCCGATTCCCCATTCGTACTCCGTGGGCGCCAAAACTACCTCTCCACCAGCCGCGAAACCCCGGCGTCCTCCGTCCGCCACCCCATCCCACCCATCAACCGCCGCCCTCCTCCATCACGCCGGAGCCGATACCCCGACGTCGTCGTCCACCACAACCTCAACCGCAACGCCCTCCACGGCTAGTAGTTGAAGCCGAGGCCGAGCCGTCCGTACCCGAGCCAGTTCAACCACGCCGTCCTGCGCCTCACCGCTGCCGCTCCAACTTCGCCACCCTCCACCGCACCGGAGTTGTTCCTGCTACGCCGTCCTTCGCCGTCTCGAATCTGCTTCCCCTCCGCCGACATACGGCCACGACAACACAGTCAACAATTTGGCCATGGGTTCGTCCAAGCCTGCACCCTCCAGAACATCGGTTTCCCCGGTAAAAAGAAGAAGATCGGCGCGACATGTGGAGGTGACCACACCGGCAACCGAAAAAGGTAATCCTCTTCCCTTATTCGTGCAAATCTTACGTCTCTGCTTGCACGGTATTCATCCCACAGAAGACACTAGTTGACCGCTTCTTCTTGATACTAGATGGTCCTAGTAACTCGCGATGCACAAGGTTTCTCCTCATATACTATTTCACCTTAGCTAGAGTCCGTCGCCTCCCTGAATTTCAATTTCTGGCCAGTTGATTCCCAATTAACGGAAGCATTCCCCGGCGTAACAGGCGCTAGTATGCCTATTACGCCGGGGAAGCAGCGCCTTGGTGTTTATCTTAGGGGCGTGTGCGGCCTAGAGCTACTGGCGCCCGATCTGGAGGTCGTCCAGGATTAAAGGGATGGCCTGGGGGCGCTGCCAAGCACGGCGGTGGTGTGAGGTCGATGGGAGGGCGGGGCGGCGGAGGCAGTGGTCTGGGCCGGTGGTCGCTGGCGGTTCGAGAAAGATCATCAACAGTGACTGGCGGGAGGTAGACGAAGGCCATCTGCCCATTCCTTATAGATCGGACTATTCATTAAAAAAATCGACTGACATATTTATTTTCAGTCGACTGTTATCTTAGATATGACCACATGTGGTGGTGTGCTGGAGGAGTACCTGCATTTCCTGTGCTCATATATTACAAAATCATACGGAGTAGAATCTAATTTTGTTTGCCATGCAATGTTGTAGAGCTATCATATGTCTCCTGTCATTTATTTTTCAGCCACCTACTATCTGCTACTTTTACAGTGCACTAGTTCTGCACACACTTCACCCTTACACTCACTATTGTGTTTTTATGCAAGGGTATTTTAGACTCTGCTGCCATGAGAGAAGCCAAAAAGAAAAGAGAGAAGTCGCTCCAGCTTCGTATGCGGGTAGGCAAGACACGTTACAGCGCTATAAAGGGTGCAGTGTCAGCAGATGGAGACGGTAAACGTAGCTCTGGAGTTGATGACCTCGCTCGCAATGAACCACCATCCCAGGTGCTTGCTTTAACTTCGCGGTGTCATATGTGGTTGCATGTTCCATATGGTGTCTAGCTTGTATTCGAAAGGCCAAAGTCGGTAAGATAAGGAAAGATATTTTTTTACATGAACCACCATCCCGTGAGCACCAGAAGACAAATAGCTAGTCAGGGCACTGGCCGAGCCAGTGACAAGCCCAGCAAAGATAGGCATCACCTGGAATCCAACTAAAAAGCTACGATGGTGGCGAAGCAGCCCGCCTCCCACCAGGCTCTCAGGTCCTAGATGATCATGCTCACCACTCCAGCCGGATGTCTAGCTTGTATTGCTTCCAATTTGGTTAAATTGCATCTGCTTAGCTTACACATTATACCTTTGAATATGACATGCCTTTCTGTTTTTGGTACATACTAGTACATCTATGTATTAACCATGTTCTTACATCAAACTAATGTTCTTGTGTATCCCTCATCAATCACTTATGACGAGGCAGGCAGGCAAGGGGACTACTCCTCATTTAAAGAATGCAGCGTCAGCCTCCCGACATGATTCTCAAGAAACAGAAATGCTAGATGAAGATAGTGAACGTAGCTCTGTAGTTGATTACAGCATTTCCCCTACACTAGCATCGCAGGTGCTTGCTCTAACTTGGCAGCGTGATATGTGGTTGCATGTTGCATATGGTGTCTAGATTGTAATTCTTCCAATCCGGTTAAACTGCATGTGCTAGTCTGCTTAGCTTATACATTATACTTGTTAATGTGACATGCCTTCCTGTATTTAGTACATAGTACATCTGTCTATTAAGCATGTCCTTACATAAAACATTGTTTTTTTGTATCCCGCATCAATCAACATGACGAGACACCTTTAGTATATGCAGTGTGATATTAGTTGCATCTTTCATACGATTTATAGCATGCGCTGCTTCTAATTTGTTGAAATTCCATTTATGATGGGACGCTTTTAACTTGACAGAGTCATATTGGTTGCATCTTTCATGTGGTGTCTAGCTTGCATTGCTTCTTATTTGCTGGAATGGTTTCTGCTTAGTTTACACAAACAGTTGTGAACATGCCATGCCGTCCTGTTTTTCGTACATATTCCATCCTGGTATCATGTGTTTGCCTTACATCAAAGTAGTGATTGTCAGTATCATGCATGAATGAGTTCTGAAGAGAGAATTTTATTGATTTTTCTTGTCGGTTTTACTTGACAATTCAAAATCAATAAAGTGGAAGGAAGTTAGCAGGGCAGCGGATAAAGGTGCTCCTTCCGAACGGAGGGCCTCTACAGTTTCTACTCCTCCACACCCCCAAGATGATTTCCAAGACAACACATGCATAGACACTCAACAAAGTTGTGTTTATGATGAGCACGTCTCCCCTAGTGCAGCATCACCGGTGCTCCCTCTAACTTGGCACCGTTATATGTGGTTGCATGTTATGTGTGATGTCTAGCTTGTATTGCTTCTAATTTTGTTGAATTCCATCTGCTTACTTTACACATTATACTTGAATAAGACACATGTTCCTGTTTCTAGAACATACAATATCTGTCTATCACACCATGTTCTTACATCAAATTACTACTGTTGTGTAACCTGCAACAATCAGTTATCATAAGACATGTTTGACTTCGGAGTGTGATATAGGTTACATCTCACATTCTTTTCTAGCTTGTACTACTAATTTGTTGAAATGGCACTTATGACGAGACAGTTTTAACTTGGTAGAGTGATATTCGTTGCATCTTTCATATGGTGTCTAGCTTTCATTGCTTCTAATTTGTTGAAATGTCTTCTCCTTAGTTTACACATCATAAGTTGTGAATATGCAATGCTGTGAATATGCAATGGCACTAATGACGAGAGACCTCTAACATGGTAGTGTGATGTTGTTTGCATCTTGCATATGATTTATTTCTTGTACTGCTTCACATTTGTTTAAACGCCATTTATGATGAGACACTGTTAACTTGGCAGAGCGATATTTGTAGCATCTTTCATATGGTTTCTACCTTCCATTGCATTGCTTCTAATTTGGTGAAATGTCTTCTTCTTAGTTTACACATCATAGTTCTGGTTATCTCTTCCGTCCTGTTTTTCATACATATTACATCCTCCTATCATGTGGTTGTCTAACATCAAAGTTCCGTTCGTCTGCATCACGCATCAATTTGTTCTGAAGAACTAAATTGTTATTCGTTTTTCTTGTCAGCTTGACTTAACATGGCACCGAGAAAGAGGAAGAAACACAAAATGGCAGGGAATGAGAAGCGGATGAATCCTACAGATTCTGCTGGTACTGATGGTGCAATAGAAGGTCAAAGTCCAGCGGAAAATTCTACAAACACGGCATCCCATGCTGCACGAGTTGCAAAAAAAGCCAAACAAAAACAAATAGCTGCCACCAAACAAGCAGAGACAACCCTAGTTCTTGCAACACCTACCACAGTACTACCAGCTGCACGAGTTACTCGTGCGTCAACTGAGCTAGCAGTACGTTCCCAAGCTCCCTTGCCACCTGACACTACTTCCCAAGAACTCTTGACACAAGACGAGTTGGCAATATCAGATGAACCTTGTGAGCTTCAACAGCAAGAAGGTAGTTGCTGGAGTCAAGTTACAGTTGCATGCTTCTTTATATGTAGTCTCACAGTTTGATGTACACTAACACTTCCTATGTTCGTTGTTAGACTAGCACCTAGGCACAAGAGGAAACAAACATCAGGGATAATGCTCGATAGGTTAACTAAATCTAGAGGAGGAAGAATGGAGATATGTTTTGAGGCAGGTTTAAAAAGGCCACGTGATGCTATAGAGTCAGCCAAGTTAGTATCAGAGGCAGCAGTTGCTGTTAGGTGTCATGTACGTATCCTCCCAACATGGATTCAGTACAAGAATGACAAAGACGAAACCCAGTTCAACACCTTCCTCGACCATTTATCTGTAAGTATGGTTATGTATGGAAACTAGTAATATCGTCTTGCTCTGTCCCATACTTTCTAGGTTGCTGATAATGAGACTCCCATAATTTTCAACAGATGAGGTTCAAGTTGGATAGCCAAGATGATGCAACCAGACAAGCTTGCACCCATGTTTTCAAGTCTGCTCTGCGACAGTATCGGTATAACTTGAGGAAAACTCACTTTGAAGGCAAGGCTAACAGTGAACTTTCCCAAACATCTCCAGTGGAAAATATATCGGATGAAGACTGGAGGGGCCTTGTTAAACACTGGTCTGATCCGAAGTATCAGGTACATTATATATATGTGATCAGATCACATGTTGAAGTCCTATTTACGCATGTGCCACACAAATCTATCTTCTTGTAGGTGAACTGTTCAAAGAACAAGGCCAACCGTACGAAAGTGAAATTCCAACAGACGACAGGATCTCGTAGCTATATTGCACACTGCGGGGCTCTTGTAATTAGCTGTTGTTTCACTCTTTTCGCTGTACCATATTATCATATCTATATTGACTTGTTCGAAATGTAGAGGAAAGCCCGCAAGGATCAAAAAGTACCTGAACCAAATGCTGTGGAAATCTTCAAGAACTTTCACACCAGCAAGAAGAAGGGCATGACTACACCAGTCAAAGCCGCTGTTGTAAGTCCTTAATCCTCATGCCTTTTAACTACTACTTACTCTGACTTGTGCCTTGAACTGCATGGTTTGCAGCCAATGCCTATTACTCTTTTCAATTTTATACACAATTGTCTTAGCGTATCATTGCACCTTACAAGGTTTAAAAGAGAGGAGTGATGTTCCTTTGATCTTGACCCGTAATCTAGTTCCGTGCTGGACTTGCCCACACAATGTTACAATTGCCTGTTTGTCTGTTCTCAGTTGTTTTGTGATATGAATGATGTCATACTATGCTTACCGTATTATAAACTTCGTCTCTTTATCCTTAGCCCTCAATACAATGTGAAGAAATAGACAATACATTAGTGATGGTACATGGTCATATGTTTGGAACCTGGTTTTATTATGTACTTTACAATAAAATACAACTAATATTTTACATGGGTTCACGAGAATAAGTTCTGTATATAGACCAAAGCTATTTTGTTTGGTTTTGCTGCCTCCTTAATATCTTCTGTTCTGGTACTACTAATGTAAAACCTCAACTTTTCAGCGAGCTATGAAAAAAATGGTGGAACCGCCACCTTCTAAAGGTGGCGAGGCAACTATAACCGCAATGTCAGCTCTTGCTGCAGTGGGTCAGTACCTGTCCACTAACAGTGCCAAAAGCACGTTCCTGCGTAATACTGGGTTGGTTGTTAAGGCAATATCGTCCAAACTGCCTCATGATCAAGATATGCAAGCTCAAAGCAATGTTGTATCTGCGCTCCAGACACAAGTCCATTCCCTAACAGAGACCCTTTGTGAAACAAGGAGAAACATTGCTCAATGTCGTCAAGATATGCATGGTTTTGAAACCAGACTATCAGACATTTGCTATATTGTTCAGGAGCCTAGGGGAAATGAAGGCGAGGGTTATGGTGCTCCATCGGACAATACAGCATGAAAACGTAACAGTCAGGTCAAATGAACTGAGTTTCTGAACTTCTGGTGGTGCATTTATCTGCTAGACTGTTAAGTTTTATGCCAATCTTCCTTTTGTTATATAGTTGTAATTTGTTTTGGTGCGATACAAAATTTATTCTTAACGTGCAGCCACCGGCTGAAGAAAACAGCAAGCCATTTTTGTATAGTGTAGGGTGTTCCCTATATTTGCACTGGTGGCGATCTTTGATGCCGAGTGGATGTAATCTATGCAATCGCCTTAATAGCCTAGCGTTAGTTTCGGCCTTATTTATTTCCTAGTCTTCTTTTTCCCTGGTTTGCTAGTGGCCGCAACTACCATGGGCCATATACGGGCCGTAGGATCCATGGGTCTCCTACGGTCCGTCGATAAATGGGCCTGTAATCGGTGGGCCTCGGACTATCGGATAAATGGGTCTACATGGGCTGTAATCGGGCGTAATTTGTATCGGCCCAGCACGGTAACAGGCCGTAGGACAACAAAGGCTTAATTCTGTCACAGGCATAACGGGTCGTTAATGGGCCAGAATATAGGACGGGCTGGAAATGGCGCAACGGGTTAACAGGCCAGAAACGGGCCGACTCTTGCCATGGGCCGAATTTGGCCCATTAGGGTAACAGGCCAGTAACGGGCCGACTCTTGCCATGGGTCGAATTTGACCCATTAGGGGAACAGGCCAGTAACGGGCCGACTCTTGCCATGGGCCGAATTTGGTCCGTTAAGGGAACAGGCCAGTAACGGGCCGAAAAGGAGCCCAAGAACGTATGGGCCGTCAATAGGCCGAAAGCTAACACGGGCTGGAAATGGCCCATGTAAATCACGGGCCGTTAATGGGTATAAAGAAAATTACTGTTCATTATGGGCTAGAGTCACCATGGGCCTGTAAAGGGCCGAAAGATACGAAGGCCTCATATGGGCCGAAAGACGTCGTGGGCCATACATGGGCCAAAAGTGAAATGGGCTCGTGTTATATTCGACGGCCCACATGACGTTGTTGGGCCGATTTACTTTAGGGCCTAATGGGCCATGAGTTAACGGGCCGTAAAATGGGCTATTTGCGAAGAGACCGTTAACAGGCTTTTCATGGGCCAACCCGTTAACTTTTGACCAAGTCAAACGGGCCGGCTTTGTAAGCTAAATGGGCCAGTGGTAGGCCGTGGCACGTGTCGACATATCATAGGCGCCTATCTGACCCACTGACGAGCTGACACGTGTTTCGTCCGGCCAATAAGAATTTCACACGTGGAAATTTCCCATTGGTCGGGGCTGTTAACAGGTTATCGGATCCAAAACCCGACCCGATAGCTTAACGGCGTTCCGTTACGGTGGATGCCACGTGTCGGTCACCCTTGACGAAAGCACTTCTGTGACGCGCGATTTATCGTCATGGAAGTGGACACTTCCGTGATGATAATTTTGGTAATGTCATGGAACACTTCTACGACAGCACAGGTATGACTATCTTGATTCTGTCATAAAATCGTCATGGATGTACATGCATGACAAAAAACGCGACCTACTGTGACAAACACGTATCATCACGGAAGTGTATTTTTTTACTAGTGATGTCCGGGACTGGGCTCCGCCGGGCTGGTATTGGGAGGTGCTACCTTCCGGGAGGCGTAGGTTGGTGAGGAGCCAGCCCGTCGTTGACCCGATCCTTGTTTGGTGGCGGTCGCGTGGGCCAGTGATGGTGCCTAGGCTTCCGGACACCGCGGAGGTGGTACTGTTGGAAATATGCCCTAGAGGCAATAATAAATGGTTATTATTATATTTCTTTGTTCATGGTAATTGTCTATTGTTAATGCTATAATTGTGTTATCCGGAAATCGTAATGCATGTGTGAATACATAGACCACAACGTGTCCCTAATAAGCCTCTAGTTGACTAGCTCGTTGATCAACAGATAGTCATGGTTTCCTGACTATGGACATTGGATGTCATTGATAACGGGATCACATCATTAGGAGAATGATATGATGGACAAGACCCAATCCTAAGCATAACTCAAAGATCGTGTAGTTCGTTTGCTAGAGCTTTTCCAATGTCAAGTATCTTCTCCTTATACCATGAGATCGTGCAACTCCCGGATACCGTAGGAGTACTTTGGGTGTGCCAAACGTCACAACGTAACTAGGTGACTATAAAGGTACACTACGGGTATCTCCGAAAGTGTCTGTTGGGTTGGCACGGATCGAGACTGGGATTTGTCACTCCATATGACGGAGAGGTATCTCTGGGCCCACTCGGTAATGCATCATCATAATGAGCTCAATGTGACTAAGGAGTTAGCCACGGGATCATGCATTGCGGTACGAGTAAAGAGACTTGCCAGTAATGAGATTGAACAAGGTATTGGGATACCGACGATCGAATCTCGGGCAAGTAACATACCAATTGACAAAGGGAATTGTATACGGGATTGATTGAATCCTCGACATCGTGGTTCATCCGATGAGATCATCGTGGAACATGTGGGAGCCAACATGGGTATCCAGATCCCGCTGTTGGTTATTGACCGGAGAGGCGTCTCGGTCATGTCTGCATGTCTCCCGAACCCGTAGGGTCTACACACTTAAGGTTCGGTGACGCTAGGGTTGTAGAGATATGAGTATGCGGAAACCCGAAAGTTGTTCGGAGTCCCGGATGAGATCCCGGACGTCACGAGGAGTTCCGGAATGGTCCGGAGGTGAAGAATTATATATATGAAGTCAAGTTTCGGCCACCGGGAAAGTTTCGGGGGTCACCGGTATTGTACCGGGACCACCGGAAGGGTCCCGGGGGTCCACCGGGTGGGGCCACCTATCCCGGAGGGCCCCATGGGCTGAAGTGGGAAGGGAACCAGCCCTTAGTGGGCTGGGGCACCCCCTATGGGCCTCCCCCCTGCGCCTAGGGTTGGAAACCCTAGGGTGGGGGCGCCCCACTTGCCTTGGGGGGCAAGTCTCCCCCCTGGCCGCCGCCCCCCCATGCAGATGGGTCTTGGCCGGCGCCCCCCTCCCAGGGGGCCTATATAAAGGGGGGGAGGGAGGGCAGAAATACTACAGCCTTTGGCGCCTCCCTCCTCCCCTGCAACACCTCTCCCTCTCGCAGAAGCTCGACGAAGCCCTGCCGAGATCCCGCTACATCCACCACCACGCCGTCGTGCTGCTGGATCTCCATCAACCTCTCCTTCCCCCTTGCTGGATCAAGAAGGAGGAGACGTCGCTGCTCCGTACGTGTGTTGAACACGGAGGTGTCGTCCGTTCGGCACTCGGTCATCGGTGATTTGGATCACGGCGAGTACGACTCCATCAACCTCGTTCATTGGAACGCTTCCGCTCGCGATCTACAAGGGTATGTAGATGCACTCCTTTCCCCTCGTTGCTAGTATACTCCATAGATGATCTTGGTTATGCGTAGGAAAATTTTAAAATTCTGCTACGATCCCCAACAGGTACGTCATCGTGTCAGCGAGTAGGACGAGCACGCCCGTCGCTATATGGTTGCGTTGGAGGGCAGGTTCGATAATACCTGGCCGGTTCTTCAGGGATCTCACTGGAGCTATGATCCTGTGATGGTTCCTTCCCTTTGGGTGTCCACTGCCCGCGCCGATACCCGTCGGGCGCTACGGTTCTAGCTGTACTAGCGGTGCTATATGTATGATAGTATTCGAGGTGTATTAGTGATAATATTCGATGATGTAGGACGCAAGAGATGATGTAGTTTTGCTTATAATTGAATGCATGCTAATTTGAATACTACTTTATTTTACGATTTGGTTTTGCTTATTAAATGCTCAAATTGGAAAACTACTCCTACTTTGAATGCTAAAATTGCAGAGCACTATGCAAGGCGTATGCATATGATTAGTTGATAGCTTATAGGGTTTTTGTTGTCGCAGAAATCTAGGAGCCCCCCTCCATCATCCCCGCCATCGTCCCCGTCACCGACCCCCTCCGACCTCGAGGTGAGACTAGCCAAATCCTTTTTTAGAAAGATAATTAAACGATATTTCGGGTTGACTTTAAGTCTGTCGAGTCTCCACCATATATGAGAGGACGAAGAATCCCGACTGTTGTCGTGGGGTAGCTTCTCCTTCGTTCCCGTGTGCTAGACAATTTGGTGTAATGCACTCGGAAACGAAAGGAGGAGCTACCATCACCGACGGTCACAAATGTCAGAGAGGAATCAGTGAGGGAGAGTTCCACCATATATATATGAGAGGACGAAGAATCCCGACTGTTGTCGTGGGGGTCTCTTCTCCTTAGTTCCCGTGTGCTAGACATTTTGGTGTAATGCACTCGGGGACGAATGGAGGAGCGACCATCACCAACGGTCGAATGTATACACCACGTGAGCTGAGAGTTTTCAAGAAAAGACTCGACAAACCGATAGTCAACCCGTGATGAATAATAATGATCTAATTTAGTTTTTGTAGTACATATATTTAATTGTACAAGTTTAATCTTTGAATTATTAACGTAGGAAATGTCGTCATCGGACGACGAAAGTCTCCAGGGGGAGTGCGGCTGGTGCCACAACGATCGAGGTCTGTGCGACAGGCCTCACGTGGACAATGATTGGCGCTTCAGCATTAAGCTCGAGGAGACCTTCGATGTTGAAACGGTACGCAACGACGACAAGTGTTTTTTTCGTAATTAAGCATGACTTCAACTATTTCAACGTGTAATTTTCATCTTTTACAATTCGAGTATAGCTTATCCCATGCCATGCAAGACGCTATGTCTTGGAGAGGATGGATTTTGAAGACCATGAAAATTTCGAAACGAAGAAAATTCACCTAAGGACCCATCATGATGTGGATTTTGAAGTAAATCTGTATAATGGTGAGAGCGTAACCCATTTTGGTTGCAAAAATTGGGAAGCATTTTGCAAGATGTATGGTTTTGATGAGGGTATGCTTGTGACCATGGATCTTGGTGATCCTGACATCGACCAAGACAATATGGACATTTGGGTCCTTGTTGATACGCCTCCAGTTCTACCGCTATGTGAGTTTCTCAAACATAGTTAATTATTAACTAATTTATATTGTTTATTTCAAAATAGTTGACAGCTTATTTCCATTGACAGCTTATTTTGATTGTTCAAACAATGTGCGGAACATGGTAGACAAAACCCACTACACTGATGGCTCCGAGTTAACTTATCAGGAGAAAAATCATCTGGTCGGATTTTGTACTGATTTTGAGAATTACAATATCTACAATCAAACTCCTCAACATTATGGTCAATACGTGCCACTAGTGCACGTGTTGAACTACGGTAACTACCATGGATATACCCTGGTAAGATTTTTTACTATTACGACATCCGTGCATCTTTTGCATACTTCTAAAACTAGTACATCATTGCTAACTATGAAGTTATTACTATGTTTTTCAACAGAGAATCCCAGAGGATTGTGTGCCTCATTTGATGTATCAGAATGGCAGCCTTCGTGTTTTGAACATATATCCAGGTCATCCTACGAATCTCAACTGTCCATACCGGATTTCTGAAAGAAGTGGAGACATGCTAACCAGAGAATGGAAAAAATGTATGGACAATGGTAAGGAGGTTCTTGGAAGCAAAAGGAAGCGCTACGCAAGAATTGGAGACAGGATGATCTCCATTCTCCATAATGGAGAGTCAGGGTCTATATTGTTTTATGCTATTTTACCTTAAATAGGGTATTTAGGTCCTGCCTAATACTGATGATCATGTGCTAAGAACAATTAAGTAGGGTTGGTTCGATGACTATCAGGATGATGATCGTATGACTTGTTATTAATAACAAGTAGAAGTTGTATGATGATGATTAGTAGGACTTGTTATTATGATGATGCATGATGCGAGCATGAAGAGTTATTATATATCTGTGGGTGAAATGAACATGGATTTGATTCAAGTGAAGCCAACATGCATGTGGTGCATGTTGAAAGTAGTACAATCCAAACTTGATCAAGTTAGGATTAATATTACTTTCGACATGCACCACATGTTGCCTCACTTCAATCTAAGTCATGTTTAGAAATAGCAGTAGCACGGAGATAAGAGAGGACACATATCTCTATTAGCTACCTATAACAACCTAAATTAACCCCCAAAACCCCTAAACCACCTCCTTCAAAAAAAAACCAGCCCCTGAAATGCTGACGCGTGGAAGCTTATTGGTCCCGGTTGGTGCTACCAACCGGGACCAAAGGCCCTCCTGCCTGGGCTCGCCGGAGCGGCCACGTTGAGGTCCATCTGTCCCGGTTCGTATAAGAACCGGGACTAAAGGCCTAGGGCATTAGTAACGACACGTTAGTCCCAGTTCCCGAACCGGGACAGATGGGCCTTATGAACCGAGGCAAATGGCCCTTTTTCTACTAGTGAGAAGGCACTTGAGGAGGCCCCAGGCGGCTATCATGGGGCATACTTCGCGATGAGAAACCAAATAGGGTCTTCGTTTTGTTAAGAGTCATGCACACAACAACAAAATCCACGCGTCTCATCAAGGACAAGGTGTGATCTTTTTTCAGATGTGAGAAATCGTCGTGCTTTGGAGCGTATTTTCTGGTCATGTATAAGTGTGGATATCAAGAATTACAGAAGGAATCACTGAAAGCAAACAATGGCGGATTAGGCACCTTGTTGGCTATTGTTTATGCAACAGGAGGAGATTGCTCGTTATAGGTGACCCAGCAGCCCATCGCAGGTGTTAGTTTTTTTAGTAAACCTGCATCTTTTTTTAACTAAAAATATTCATAGGGATACAGATTATGTCGGGCAAGTTAGATAGCCACACATGGCGCCTTAACGAAAGAGAAGAGACCGCCTTAGCTAGGGAATGAGCCTCCCCATTAAATTGTCACTCCTCGTGAATGGATTTGACCTCTTGAAAAGAGCCACAACTATGATTGATTTCTCGAAGAATAGTGGCATATCGGCATGGTGTCTCAGAATTGATATTGGCTATAACTTAAGCACAATTCGAAGCGATGCAGACAGAGCCAGTATGAAGATCACAGGCTAGTGCCACTGCTTCCTTGCTTGCTTGAGCTTCCCGATCGCCAAATCGATGAGGCCCTCATCAACCAGTGCCAATGACCCAAGAAAATTTCCATGCTTGTCCCTTCGCAGACGTTAGTTAGGCCATCGATTCCTGGGGCAAATCGTATATGACGTCGGCGAGCGTCAAACAAGCGACCTTTTGCTGATTCGCCAGGCAAGTTGGGCTGGCACATTTGAGGTGTGCGCACATTTCTTTTTATTTTTTTGTTCTATGTTGCGGTTTTTTTTTTTTTTTTTCTGTTTCATTTTTCTTCGGTTCTTGTTTTTCCTTTTTCAGATTGTGTTTCTTTTTCTTTTTTCTTTGTGTTTTTACATTTCCTTCCTTTTTATAGTTTTCGTATTCTACGGTGAACATTCCTCTAATGTTCATTGAATATTAAGATATTGTTCACTGTATATTACAAAAAAGTGCACCATTTATTATAAAAATGTTTATCGTGTATATTAGAATGTGTTCAACGTATTTGCAAAAATTGAAATGTGTATCCAAAATTTCTTGAACGTATATGGCAAAATGTTCAATGTGTATCCGAAATTTGTTCAACGTATATTACAAAAATGTTCAATGTGTTTCCGAAATTTGTTCAACGTATATTGCAAAAATGTTCAATGCATATTGACAATTGCTTAATGTATATATTCATATTTTGTAAAAATATTCAAAATAATATATATATGTTTGTTAGTTTCAAATAGCATTTTATACTGTATTTTAATCGCTAAACAATAGCCAGCAAGTTCCACGAAAACGCAGCGACAACCCAGCTAAAGAGAGCTTCTGCGAATGGGCCGGCACCTTCCTTCAAGGGAAGGCAGCATATAAATTGATTCTTGCAATTTCACTGCAGGCAGCGTAGCAATTCTCGCCGGAAACTCGGTCTGTTTGACGCCTACAGGCGTCAAATAGGAGCTCTGGATTCCTGGCGGGTTTCTCTTGGGGTGAGGTGAAGGGCGCTAGTTCATTTAGGACATGTTCACGAAGACTTCCCGGCTATCATCATAAAGTCAGGTCGGCTTCAGTATGGAAGCAGCGACAACAACTCGTTTTGACACAGACACTCGGTGGCTCATGAACCTCTATATAAGTTTTATTACGCTTGGGTGCCTTGTACTTTTGGTATATCTTTATGATAAAATCTATTCATTTAAAAAACACACACAAGACAGACGTATGTTACAAAAAAGACAAACGACTACTAAGACCCTGTACAATGCAGGTGCCTGCACCGGTGCTTCAGAGAAAAAACCGGGTTTTTTTTTTGCTCCTGTACTCTTGACCGGTGCTTCAGAGAGGCAACAACAGACGCCAGAGTTTGCTTCCGGTGTCAATGGGTGCTTGGGGGTTTCCGGTGGTCATTTTGCAAGTATTAACTCAGTCTAAGCACCTGACGGAAGCACTCCCCAGTGTAGTATCAAATTCTTTTTAGGAAGCAAGCTCATTCTCTTTCCTTAAGAGCATCTCTAGCAGACCCCGTAAAAAGCTGCGACCCGCAAAATAACCGCAAAAATGTGGGTCGGCGCGGAAAATGTTGCCCGACTAGACCCCGTAAACGCGTCCGACCCGTAAATATTTTTGAGGGGCGCGGCAAAATCTCGGCCCCAACCCGCGAATACGCAGGTTTCCGCATCGCCCTACGGTGCCCCGTATCCCAGGAAAGCGGTTTGCGGGAGGGACATTTCAGCCCGCGCCCTTTCCCCACCTCCTTCCGCCGGCGCCCGCCATTGGTTCCGCCAGTCCGCCGCCGGCGATTCCGGCCAAATCTGCGGGCGAATCGCGCCGCGGGGGCGCCCCCACCCTCTACCACCGATACACTGCACCGCCCAACGGATCCGGCGACACGAGCCGCCCCGGGTCGCCGTCGCCGCCGGGGATCGACCGCCCTCGAGCCGCCCCTAGTCGCCGCCCGGGATCGCCCGCCCCCCGAACCGCCGGAGAGCCACCACCCACGAGCAGCCGGTGAGTGTTTACTTGTGCTTTGTGCTGAGCGCTATGCATAATTGGTTGACGCGGCGTGCGATTTTTGTTCATGTAAATGGAATTGAGCCCGTGCGAGAAGTTTTTTCTCGACGGTTCATCCGATTCAAACGACTCGGTTGTTGAGATGCTGCTTGCAAACTATCGGCAGCGGACGTTTGTGATGGCCTTGCCGTGAAGGAGAACGAAGACGAGAACCGAAAGAGGCGGCGAGGATCGACCGTCGGCCGTCTTTGCATTCCTCGAAATTGCCATCTCGGGAACGAGATGTTGATGCAAGACTACTTCACGGAGAATCCAACATATCGACCGCACCTCTTCCGGAGAAGGTACCGAATGCGCCGATCTCTCTTTGTGAAAATTGTTCAAGCTTGCGAGGCAGATTGTCGGTATTTTACTCAAACTAGAAATGCCGCGGGCTTGAAGGGATTTAGTGCATACCAAAAAATCTCGGCAGCTATGCGGGTGATTGCATATGGCGTTTCGGCTGACTATGCCAATGAGTACCTTCACATTGGGGAA
Organism: Aegilops tauschii subsp. strangulata; assembly: GCF_002575655.3. NCBI lineage: Eukaryota > Viridiplantae > Streptophyta > Magnoliopsida > Poales > Poaceae > Aegilops > Aegilops tauschii. The sequence continues at coordinate 515,378,385 of NC_053037.3, read as the reverse complement.
GATGTTGGGGAACGTAGTATTTCAAAATTTTCCTACGATCACGCAAGATCTATCTGGGAGAAGCATAGCAACGAGCGGGGAGAGTGTGTCCACGTACCCTTGTAGACCGAAAGCGGAAGCGTTTAGTAACGCGGTTGATGTAGTCGAACGTCTTCACGATCCAACCGATTCAAGCACCGAACGTATGACACCTCCGTGTTCAGCACACGTTCAGCTCGATGGCATCCCTCGAGCTCTTGATCCAGCAGAGGGTCGAGGGAGAGTTCCGTCAGCACGACGACGTGGTGATAGTGTTGGTGATGTGACCCGCGCAGGGCTTCGCCTAAGCACCACGACAATATGACCGGAGGAGCAAACTGTGGAGGGGGCACCGCACACGGCTAGGAACAATTGATGTGTGTTCTATGGGTGCCCTCCCCATGTATATAAAGGTGGTAGAGGGAGGGAGGTAGCCTAGGGCGCGCCCAAGTAGGAGGAATCCTACTTGGGCCCCTAGTCCAATTCGGCCCCCCTTACCATATTTGGACAAGGGGGAAAGGAAGGAGGGGGGAGGGGAAGGGTGTAGGAGTCCTACTTCATACTTTCCTTTTCCTCCTCTCCTTTCCCATTCTCCCCACGTGGCTGGCCCTATAGGGGGCGCACCAACCCCTTGTGGGTTGGTGTGTTCCCTTACTTGGCCATTAAGCCCATATCTTTGCCGGGGGTTGCCCGAAACCACTTCCGGTGACCCGGTATCACCCGGAACACTTCCGGTGTCCAAATACCATCGTCCTATATATGAGTCTTTACCTCTCGACCATTTCGAGACTCCTCGTCATGTCCATGATCTCATCTGGGACTCCGAACAAACTCCGGTCACCAAAAACACATAACTCATAATACAAATCGCCATCGAACGTTAAGCGTGCGGACCCTACGGGTTCGAGAACTATGTAGACATGACTGAGACACATATCCGGTCAATAACCAATAGCGGAACCTGGATGCTCATATTGGCTCCTACATATTCTACGAAGATCTTTATCGGTCAAACCGCATAACAACATACGTTGTTCTCTTTCTCATCGGTATGTTACTTGCCCGAGATTCGATCGTCGATATCATCATACCTAGTTCAATCTCGTTACCGGCAAGTCTCTTTACTCGTTCCGTAATGCATCATCCCGCAACTAACTCATTAGTCACAATGCTTGCAAGGCTTATAGTGATGTGCATTACCGAGAGGGCCCAGAGATACCTCTCCGATACACGGAGTGACAAATCCTAATCTCGATCTATGCCAACTCAACAAACACCTTCGGAGACACCTGTAGAGCATATTTATAGTCACCCAGTTACGTTGTGACGTTTGATAGCACACAAGGTGTTCCTCCGGTATTCGGGAGTTGCATAATCTCATAGTCAGAGGAACATGTATAAGTCATGAAGAAAGCAATAGCAATAAAAACTGAACGATCAACATGCTAAGCTAATGGATGGGTCTTGTTCATCACATCATTCTCCTAATGATGTGATCCCGTTCATCAAATGACAACACATGTCTATGGTTAGGAAACTTAACCATCTTTGATTAACGAGCTAGTCAAGTACAGTCATACTAGGGACACTTTGTTTTGTCTATGTATTCATACATGTATCAAGTTTCCAGTTAATGCAATTCTAGCATGAATAATAAACATTTATCATGACATAAGGAAATGAAATAAAAACTTTATTATTGCCTCTAGGGCTTATTTCCTTCAAAAGATACCACATTGAGTTAGTGCGTAGGTTTGGCAAAGTGATCATCCGTGTCTTTGATCCTGAATATCTTCGGGCACCCAACGAGGATGACAAAAAAAATTGATGGCATCTAATGAGAGGAGAGGTTGGCCTAGCATGCTAGGCAGCATTGACTGGATGCATCGGAATTGGAAAAATTGCCCGAAGGCATGGCAGGGAATGTATTGCGGGAAGTCTCGTGATGCAAATTGTGCCAGAGGCCGTAGCATCCGAGGGTTATGGATTTGGCATTGCTTTTTTGGTATGCCGGGCACTCTCAATGATATCAATGTGTTGCAACGGTCTCATTTGTTTGCTAGGCTTGCTAGTGGTGATGCTCCTGCTTGAAACTACACTATCAATGGGCATGAATACACAAAGGAGTACTATCTTGCAGATGGTATATGCCCTCCTTGGTGCACATTTGTCAAGAGCATCAAAGAACCGAAAACTAGAAAACAATGTGAACTTGCAAGGGTGCAAGAGGCAGCCCGAAAAGACATTGAAAGAGCATTCGGTGTTTTGCAATCTAGGTTTGCCATTGTTCGTGGTCCTGCTCATTTTTGGGACAAGCGGACCTTGAAAAACATCATGACATGTTGTGTTATCCTTCACAATATGATTCTCGAAGATGAGAGAGGCATGAACTTGGAGTTCTTCTACGACAATGTGGGTAGCCGTGTCAAACCAGCTAAAGACCCTAACTGAATTTGAGCTTTTTTTCAGACATACAAGGAGATTGAAATGCAAACACCCACTTTCAGCTTCAGGAGAATCTCATTGAACATCATTGGCAAAGGGCTGGACAGTAACAAAACTCATTTTTCTATTCATTTTTATTTATTTCATGTGTTATTTATATTCGGGACAAGTTTTATATTGCATTATTTAGTTTGCATCGGCGATTTGAATAATTATTTGTAACGTGGATGATTGTTGTATTGTGCTGTGGTATTGATATTTTTTAATAATTATTTTGTAGTGTAGATGATCGTTGTATTTTTGTGGTGTGGTATTGATACTTGCGGACCGACGGCAGCGGCGCAAGAGCAGGCCCACAAAGCCGACCCGTAAAAGAGTATGTTCCTCGAATATCCTTTTATACGGGTCCGTTTTGCGGGATCTGCCTCTGCAGCCGTCCGCGCCGGCTCGCAATGTCGTTTTTCCGCAAACTGCAAATACGTTTTGTGGCTCGACGTTATGCAAGGTCTGTTAGAGATGCTCTAATCACTTATGCACAAGCATTCCCCATTATACAAGGCCTAAGCGGCATTTCTTTAAGGGCCATCCTTTTACCGCATACTCCACGAGTGTTTTTTTTTCGTCTTCGCTAGCAACATGCTCGCACAAGCACAACGCTCTAATACCATCGTGGCCGTGATACCCGATGCACGCGAGATGCCACTGCTCCAGTGATCACTCCTCCCAACTAGTTTTTTTAAAAAACTTTTGATCTATTCATCTCTAATCATGACAATACAATAAATAATAAAAAATAATAAAAATTACATCCAGATTCGTTGATCATCTAAGATGACTATAAGAACTGAAACGGGAAGAAGGCGTGCGGCTGTCATCGTTCTCGTTGGAGCTGAACAAAATTTGTTGTAGTAGATAGTCAGAGAGTCGTCATGTAAGACATCATAGAACCACCTCACCAAAACAACAACCGTCACCGATAAAGAGTAACGTAGATCTAAAGAATCCAACCTAAAAACACACAACGTAGACGAACGACGAATAGATCCTAACTAGCGTTACATGCATGCCTGCCACGCACACGCAAAAATAAACCGGTCACAAGTCTCAAAACTACATCTGGCATAATAGTACGCGCTCTCAGAAAAACAAAAGAGAAGATCTCCCGATCGTATCGTACGTACATTGACGCAAAGCACAACGTGCTCAGAATTCGGATCGATCACATGCCATGCATGCGACTGCGCGCCAGCTCTGTGGATGAGAACGATCCACCGACGTGGTCGATGGACACGTATACGTTATCGCACGCAGATGCGTTTATCAGCAGTACAGTACTGCCACATCTATCAAGAACGGAATTTTTTGGAATCACAGAAAAAACAAGTGCGTGCGCATCCATCCATGCATGCATTAACAATCTTTTTTTTTCAGGTTAACATACGCATGGCAATATTTTTAGAATGAAATAATAAAAGGAATCGATAAAAAGGGAAACGATTCAATAATTCTTCCCTGTCAATTTCGAATGAAAATATTAGTCCATGTGGTTTTTAAAATTCCTAACTCGGAATGAAGAGAGAAATTTAGGATGGAAACAATTCAAGAATTAGGAAGATATGTGTTACACGAGGAAGAACTTGGGACGCGGAATATCTACTCGTGGGCTTATATGCTCATGGATGAACAGTAGATTCAATTTTTTATTTTTACAAACTTTAAGGAATGTTTGGGGTGCATGCAAAATTTCATCACGGAATCACACTAGCGTAAGGCGTGGCAAAAAAACATAACCGATGCTCTGAACTTTCAAACACATTTCGGAGCTCTGAATTATTATTTTTGCCACGACTTCTACCAATATGATTTTTTGGATGAAACTTTGCACGAACTTCAAACATTCCTTCAAAATTTCCACAAAAAATTCAGATTTTTTAATTTCTTTATAATTTTTCCGATTTTACTGTTCAGCAGGAGCATTTGAACTCGTCACTACAATACACTCTTCGCTAGGATGGGCAAGCACACACCGCGCCCATCATCCCACATTTGTGTATATATGTGCTTATTTTTTTCAACTTAACCTCTAAGATCATATGGAAAATGTGTGTATTAGTATATTTTGGCTCTTGTTAACTGTTATCAATAGTTGGACTCATTGTCCCCTCAACCGATCTAAGATTCCTGGCTCCACCACTGTGAGGGGCGAGCAGTGGCGGAGCTAGAAGGTGGCGGCCCACCCTGTTTTTTCCCATAGCCTTTATATAATATAAAAGAGTTTTAAAACTATAAATAATTTAAATTTGTATGAACATTTTCATTGTTGGCCTACCCTCACCCATTGTGGTGAATTCGCCACTAGCGGTGAGGGACAACAATGAGAATATGAAGTGCTGAGAGCTCGGACCGGGACGCTTCCTGTGTGTCCTATCCAAACTGGAAACACTGAGTTTTGTTTAGTTGGTGATAGAACCCATCATAAGGAATGGCTAAAGTTGAGGGGTTGTATTACGAACACACGAATCTTAGGTTGTTTGGTTACGTAGATTATAGAGAACTAGTTTCCTTTAAACTCGATTTCAGTTGTAACAACCAAAAATCTTGTTTGGATTGTCTAACAGAATCGTGGATATGCAAAACTAAGTTTTACAAAAGCCCAAAAACCGAGTTTATGGAAAAACGACTAATCGACGTTTTTCTATATACTCGTTTTGGCTGAACACGGAGTCGGCCACGAACACTGCGACGTTCTCCCATGTACAACCATGGCGACGCTGAAAGTCCACTGGAGGGTGAAACGAGCTATGCCAGGACATCAATGAAGCGCTCGCACCACTGGCGAGCTCGCCGCTAGGGGTCCGGACGTGGCCGCCGTCGTGTTGGGACGGCGAGATGGGAGCGGCCGCCGAGGGCAGGGTGAGCATGGCCGACAAACTCCTCTCCTGTACACCGGCGACAGCTACAACCTGATCTCTTCGGTCGCTACACTCCAGGCGGAGGTTCATGGGAACTAACTACTGAGTATAAGTTAATCAACCAGCAAGGAAGTAATTCAACAAGCACTTGAACAGCACGGAGATGTAGTTGAAGGCCCATTCCAATCCTTCTTTTTGTGAAATTTGTAGCAACAACAGAGCTCAGTAGAGCAGCGAATGCAGCAACGTCACACCAACTGCACTGCTCTCCGCCCTGTCATAGCAGGGCGTGCATCCCGTCGCCGGGCGGTAGTGCCTCTGCACCCTAGACCCTAGTTCCTCTCCGGCTGCGGTTGAGGCGGGGTCGCGCGGCAAGCCGCCTGTTGCACGCCCTGCATAGCCGACTAGCCCGCAGGAACTGGTCCTCGACAACGCCGTTGTCGCGTGGTTCGCTTGGTCCATGGCAACGCCGTCCTCGAGGAACTGGCCCAAGAAGAGAGACTAATCGTGTTTTCTTTTTGTTTTCTATCCAAACAAAGAATTGTATACACTCACCTAATAGAAAAACTAACTAAAACTGGTTTTCCTAAAAATCCTCTGAAAACTGGTTTTCAAAAAACTCACGTCTAATTCTTGGCATCCAAACAACCAAAGCCACATGGAGAGCTAGGGAAGCAGGTTTGGACTTGCATTTTTTTCCGGTCATGTTAACTGGTTGATGTTCAGTGGGATGAGATCCAAATCCAAAGGATGACAGTTATTGACGAAAATTGCACCAAAAATAAAGAACTACCATGCTTTTTTCTGAAAACTGCCATCACCCCTAATAATACCATACGTGTTCGCAAATGCCAAGCTAGGCAGCGAACGTTCGCTGGTGATTAGTATCTTTTTTTGCAAGAGGTGCTACTCCTACATTAATAAACTGAACTGAACCAGAACGCCTATATAAAGAGAGGAGAGCACCACCAGTTTACACACACACACACACAACACACACACACACACACAACCAGTACTAGATCCACAAGCCAGCAGAAAGGAAGAAGATGATGAGCACCAAGGCCCTCACACTCGGCGCGGCCGTCGTCCTCGCCATCGCCGTGGCGGGCGCGCACGCCGAGCAGTGCGGCCACGCGGCCGACGGCATGGAGTGCCCCAACAACCTCTGCTGCAGCGCGTGGGGGTACTGTGGCGACGGCTGCCAGAGCGGCGCCTGCTACGAGCCCAAACGCTGCGGCGCCCAGGCCGGGGGCAACGCCGTGACGTGCCCCAACAACCACTGCGGTAAAATCTCGGCAAAATCTGACCCCGTAAACGCGTCCGACCCGTAAATATTTTTGAGGGGCGCGGCAAAATCTCGGCCCCAACCCGCGAATACGCAGGTTTTCGTATCGCCCTACGGTGCCCCGTATCCCTGGAAAGCGGTTGGCGGGAGGGACATTTCAGCCCGCGCCCTTTCCCCACCTCCTTCCGCCGGCGCCCGCCATTGGTTCCGCCAGTCCGCCGCCGGCGATTCCGGCCAAATCTGCGGGCGAATCGCGCCGCGGGGGCGCCCCCACCCTCTACCACCGATACACTGCACCGCCCAACGGATCCGGCGACACGAGCCGCCCCGGGTCGCCGTCGCCGCCGGGGATCGACCGCCCTCGAGCCGCCCCTAGTCGCCGCCCGGGATCGCCCGTCCACGAACCGCCGGAGAGCCACCACCCACGAGCAGCCAGTGAGTGTTTACTTGTGCTTTGTGCTGAGCGCTATGCATAATTGGTTGACGCGGCGTGTGATTTTTGTTCATGTAAATGGAATTGAGCCCGTGCGAGAAGTTTTTTCTCGACGATTCATCCGATTCAAACGACTCGGTTGTTGAGACGCTGCTTGCAAACTATCGGCAACGGACGTTTGTGATGGCCTTGCCGTGAAGGAGAACGAAGACGAGAACCGAAAGAGGCGGCGAGGATCGACCGTCGGCCGTCTTTGCATTCCTCGAAATTGCCATCTCGGGAACGAGATGTTGATGCAAGACTACTTCACGGAGAATCCAACATATCGACCGCACCTCTTCCGGAGAAGGTACCGAATGCGCCGATCTCTCTTTGTGAAAATTGTTCAAGCTTGCGAGGCAGATTGTCGGTATTTTACTCAAACAAGAAATGCCGCGGGCTTGAAGGGATTTAGTGCATATCAAAAAATCTCGGCACCTATGCGGGTGATTGCATATGGCGTTTCGGCTGACTATGCCAATGAGTACCTTCACATTGGGGAAGATGTTGGGGAACGTAGTATTTCAAAATTTTCCTACGATCACGCAAGATCTATCTGGGAGAAGCATAGCAACGAGCGGGGAGAGTGTGTCCACGTACCCTTGTAGACCGAAAGCGGAAGCGTTTAGTAACGCGGTTGATGTAGTCGAACGTCTTCACGATCCAACCGATTCAAGCACCGAACGTACGACACCTCCGTGTTCAGCACACGTTCAGCTCGATGGCATCCCTCGAGTTCTTGATCCAGCAGAGGGTCGAGGGAGAGTTCCGTCAGCACGATGGCGTGGTGGCGGTGTTGGTGATGTGATCCGCGCAGGGCTTCGCCTAATCACTAAGACAATATGACCGGAGGAGCAAACTGTGGAGGGGGCACCGCACACGGCTAGGAACAATAGATGTGTGTTTTAGGGGTGCCTCCCGACGTATATAAATGGGGGAGAGGGAGGGAGGCAGCCTAGGGCATGCCCAAGTAGGAGAAATCCTACTTGGGCCCCTAGTCCAATTCGCCCCCCTTACCATATTTGGACAAGGGGGAAAGGAAGGTGGGGGGAGGGGAAGGATGTAGGAGTCCTACTTCATACTTTCCTTTTCCTCCTCTCCTTTCCCTTTCTCCCCAAGTGGCTGGCCCTATAGGGGGCGCACCAGCCCCTTGTGGGCTGGTGTGTTCCCTTACTTGGCCCATTAAGCCCATATCTTTGCCAGGGGTTGCCCTGAACCACTTCCGGTGACCCGGTATCACCCGGAACACTTCCGGTGTCCAAATACCATCGTCCTATATATGAATCTTTACCTCTCGACCATTTCGAGACTCCTCGTTATGTCCGTGATCTCATCTGGGACTCCGAAAAAACTTTAGTCACAAAAAACACATAACTCATAATACAAATCGTCATCGAACGTTAAGCGTGCGGACCCTACAGGTTCGAGAACTATGAAGACATGACCGAGACACATCTCCGGTCAATAACCAATAGCGGAACCTGGATGCTCATATTGGCTCCTACATATTCTACGAAGATCTTTATCGGTCAAACCGCATAACAACATACGTTGTTCCCTTTCTCATCGGTATGTTACTTGCCCGAGATTCGATCGTCGGTATCATCATACCTAGTTCAATCTCATTACTGGCAAGTCTCTTTATTCGTTCCGTAATGCATCATCCCGCAACTAACTCATTAGTCACAATGCTTGCAAGGCTTATAGTGATGTGCATTACCGAGAGGGCCCAGAGATACCTCTCCGATACACGGAGTGACAAGTCCTAATCTCGATCTATGCCAACTCAACAAACACCTTCGGAGACACGTGTAGAGCATCTTTATAGTCACCCAGTTACGTTGTGACGTTTGATAGCACACAAGGTGTTCCTCCAGTATTCGGGAGTTGCATAATCTCATAGTCAGAGAAACATGTATAAGTCATGAAGAAAGCAATAGCAATAAAAACTGAACGATCAACATGCTAAGCTAACGGATGGGTCTTTTCCATCACATCATTCTCCTAATGATGTGACCCCGTTCATCAAATGACAACACATGTCTATGGTTAGGAAACTTAACCATCTTTGATTAACGAGCTAGTCAAGTAGAGGCATGCTAGGGAAACTTTGTTTTGTCTATGTATTCACACATGTATCAAGTTTCTGGTTAATACAATTCTAGCATGAATAATAAACATTTATCATGATATAAGGAAATAAAATAACAACTTTATTATTGCCTCTAGGGCATATTTCCTTCAGTCTCGCACTTGCACTAGAGTCAATAATCTAGTTCACATCGCCATGTGATTTAACACCAATAGTTCACATCACCATGTGATTAACACCCATAGTTCACATCGCTATGTGATCAACACCCAAAGGGTTTACTAGAGTCAGTAATCTAGTTCACAGCGCCATGTGATTAACACCCAAAGAGTATTAAGGTGTGATCATGTCTTGCTTGTGAGAGAGGTTTAGTCAATGGGTCTGCTACATTTAGATCCGTATGTATTTTGCAAATTTCTGTGTCTACAATGCTCTGCACGGAGATACTCTAGCTAATTGCTCCCACTTTCAATATGTATCCAGATCGAGACTCAGAGTCATCCAGATCGGTGTCAAAGCTTGCATCGACGTAACTCTTACGACGAACTCTTTATCACCTCCATAACCGAGAAAAATCTCCTTAGTTCTCTAAGGATAATTTTGACCGCTGTCCAGTGATCTACTCCTAGATCACTATTGTACTCCCTTGCCAAACTCAGGGCAGGGTATACAATAGGTCTGGTACACAACATGGCATACTTTATAGAACCTATGGCCGAGGCAGAGGGAATGACTTTCATTCTCTCTCCATCTTCTGCCGTGGTCGGGCTTTGAGTCTTACTCAACTTCACACCTTGCAACACAGGCAAGACCTCCTTCTTTGACTATTCCATTTTGAACTACTTCAAAAACTTGTCAAGGTATGTACTCATTGAAAAAACTTGTCAAGCGTCTTGATCTATCTCTATAGATCTTGATGCTCAATATGTAAGCAGCTTCACCGAGGTCTTTCTTTGAAAAACTCCTTTCAAACACTCCTTTATGCTTTCCAGAAAATTCTACATCATTTCCGGTCAACAATATGTCATCCACATATACTTATTAGAAAGGCTGTAGTGCTCCCACTCACTTTCTTGTAAATACAGGCTTCACCACAAGTCTGTATAAAACTATATGCTTTGATCAACTCATCAAAGCGTATATTCCAACTCCGAGATGCTTGCACCAGTCCATAGATGGATCGCTGGAGCTTTGTACACTTTGCTAGCACCTTTAGGATCGACAAAACCTTCTGGTTGCATCATATACAATTCTTCTTTTAAGAAATCCATTAAGGAATGCAGTTTTGACATCCATTTGCAAGATTTCATAAAATGTGGCAATTGCTAACATGATTCAGACAGACTTAAGCATCGCTATGAGTGAGAAAATCTCATCATAGTCAACACCTTGAACTTGTCAAAAACCTTTTGCGACAAGTCGAGCTTTGTAGATAGTAACACTACCATCACCGTCCATCTTCCTCTTGAAGATCCATTTATTCTCTATGGCTTGCCGATCATCGGGCAAGTCAACCAAAGTCCATGCTTTGTTCTCATACGAGGATCCTATCTCAGATTTTATGGCCTTAAGCCATTTCGCGGAATCTGGGCTCATCATCGCTTCCTCATAGTTCGTAGGTTCGTCATGGTCTAGTAACATGATTTCCAGAACAGGATTACCGTACCACTCTAGTGCAGAACGTACTCTGGTTGACCTACGAGGTTCAGTAGTAACTTGATCTGAAGTTTCATGATCATCATCATTAACTTCCTCACTAATTGGTGTAGGCATGATACGTCTCCAACGTATCTATAATTTTTGATTGTTCCATGCTATTATATATTCTGTTTTGGGATGTTTAATGGGCTTATTTATACACTTTTATATTATTTTTGGGACTAACCTATTAACCGGAGGCCCAACCCAAATTGCTGTTTTTTGCCTATTTCAGTGTTTCGCAGAAAAAGAATATCAAATGGAGTCCAAACGGAATGAAACCTTCGGGAAGGTGATTTTCGGAACAAACGTGATCCAGAGGACTTGGAGTCTACGTCAAGCAATCAACATGGAGAGCACAAGGCAGGGGGCGCGCCTACACCCCCCCAGGCGCGCCCTCCACCCTTGTGGGGCCCATGTTGCTCCACCGACGTACTTCTTCCTCCTATATATACCTAAGTACCCCCAAACCATCAGAGGCATCCACGAAAACCTAATTCCACCGCCGCAACCTTCTGTACCCGTGAGATCCCATCTTGGGGCCTTTTCCGGCGTCCTGCCGGAGGGGGCATTGATCACGGAGGGCTTCTACATCAACACCATAGCCTCTCCGATGATGTGTGAGTAGTTTACCTCAGACCTTCGGGTCCATAGTTATTAGCTAGATGGCTTCTTCTCTCTCTTTGGATCTCAATACAAAGTTCTCCTCGATTCTCTTGGAGATCTATTCGATGTAATCTTCTTTTGTGGTGTGTTGGTCGGGACCGATGAATTGTGGGTTTACGATCAAGATTATCTATGAACAATATTTGAATCTTCTCTGAATTCTTTTATGTATGATTGGTTATCTTTGCAAGTCTCTTCGAATTATCAGTTTGGTTTGGCCTACTAGATTGATCTTTCTTGCAATGGGAGAAGTGCTTAGCTTTGGGTTCAATCTTGCGGTGTCCTTTCCCAGTGACAGCAGGGGCAGCAAGGCGTGTATTGTATTGTTGCCATCGAGGATAACAAGATGGGGTTTATATCATATTGCATGAGTTTATCCCTCTACATCATGTCATCATACTTAAAGCATTACTCTGTTCTTATGAACTTAATACTCTACATGCATGCTGGATAGCGGTCGATGTGTGGAGTAATAGTAGTAGATGTTGGCAGGAGTCGGTCTACTTGTCACGGACGTGATGCCTATATACATGATCATACCTAGATATTCTCATAAATATTCTCAATTCTATCAATTGCTCGACAATAATTTGTTCACCCACCGTAATACTTATGCTCTTGAGAGAAGCCACTAGTGAAACCTATGGCCCCCGGGTCTACTCTCCATCATATTAATCTTCCAATACTTAGCTATTTCTATTGCCTTTTATTTTACTTTGCATCTTTATTTCTCTTTATCATAAAAATACCAAAATATTATCTTATCATATCTATCAGATCTCACTCTCGTAAGTGACCGTGAAGGGATTGACAACCCCTTTATCGCGTTGGTTGCGAGGTTCTTATTTGTTTTGTGTAGGTGCGTGGGACTCGAGCGTAGCCTCCTACTGGATTGATACCTTGGTTCTCAAAAACTGAGGGAAATACTTACGCTACTTTACTGCATCACCCTTTCCTCTTCAAGGGAAAAACCAACGCAGTGCTCAAGAGGTAGCAAGAAGGATTTCTGGCGCCGTTGCCGGGGAGTCTACGCAAAAGTCAACATACCAAGTACCCATCACAAACCCTTATCCCTCGCATTACATTATTTTCCATTTGCCTCTCGTTTTCCTCTCCCCCACTTCACCCTTGCCGTTTTGTTCGCCCTCTCTTTTCCGTTCGCCTCTTTCTCGCTCGCTTCTTGTTTGCTCGTGTGTTGGATTGCTTGCTTGTCACGATGGCTCAAGATAATACTAAACTGTGTGACTTTACCAATACCAACAACAATGATTTTCTTAGCACTCCGATTTCTCCTCTTACCGATACTGAATCTTGTGAAATTAATGCTGCCTTGCTGAATCTTGTCATGAAAGATCAATTCACCGGCCTTCCTAATGAAGATGCCGCTACCCATCTAAATAGCTTCGTTGATTTGTGTGATATGCAAAAGAAGAAAGATGTGGACAATGATATTGTTAAATTGAAGCTATTTCCTTTTTCGCTTAGAGATCGTGCTAAAGCTTGGTTTTTGTCTTTGCCTAAAAATATTATTGATTCTTGGAATAAGTGCAAAGATGCTTTTATCTCTAAGTATTTTCCTCCCGCTAAGATCATCTCTCTTAGAAACGATATTATGAATCTAAATAGCTTCTAGAAATCTTTTAGATTTGGCCGCGGGAGGCACTTTTATGGAGATCACTTTAGGAGAAGCTACCAAACTCCTAGATAATATTATGGTCAATTATTCTCAATGGCATACTGAAAGATCTACTAATAAAAAAGTGCATGCGATAGAAGAAATTAATGTTTTGAGTGGAAAGATGGATGAACTTATGAAATTATTTGCTAATAAGAGTGTTTCTTTTGATCCTAATGATATGCCCTTGTCTACCTTGATTGAGAATAATAATGAATCTATGGATGTGAATTTTGTTGGTAGGAATAATTTTGGTAGCAACGCTTATAGAGGAAACTTTAATCCTAGACCGTATCCTAGTAATTCCTCTAATAATTATGGTAATTCCGACAACAATTCTTATGGAAATTTTAATAAGTTGCCCTCTGATTTTGAAACTAGTGTTAAAGAATTTATGAATTCGCAAAAGAATTTCAATGCTTTGCTTGAAGAAAAATTGCCTAAGATTGATGAATTGACTAGGAACGTGGACAGAATTTCTCTTGATGTTGATTATTTGAAACTTAGATCTATTCCACCTAAGCATGATATCAATGAGTCTCTCAAAGCCATGAGAATTTCCATTGATGAGTGTAAATAAAGAACCGCTAGGATGCGTGCTAAAAAAGATTGCTTTATGAAAACGTGTTCTTCTAATTTTATGAGAATAAAGATGAAGATCTAAAAGTTATTGATGAGTCCCCTATTAAATCTTTGTTTTGCAATATGAATCTTGATAATGATGGGACTGGAGATGATCCACCTTTACCTAGAAGGCGTTCCAAAAATTCGGAGCTTTTAGATCTCGATGCAAAAATTGATAAAAGTGGGATTGAAGAGGTTAAAACTTTAGATAGCAATGAACCCACTATTTTGGATTTCACGGAATTTAATTATGATAATTGCTCTTTGATAGATTGTATTTCCTTGTTGCAATCCGTGCTAAATTCTCCGCCTGCTTATAGTCAAAATAAAGCTTTACTAAACATATCGTTGATGCTTTAATGCAATCTTATGAAGAAAAACTTGAGTTGGATGTTTCTATCCCTAGAAAACTTTATGATGAGTGGGAACCTACTATTAAAATTAAAATTAAAGATCATGAATGCTTTGCTTTGTGTGATTTGGGTGCTAGTGTTTCCACGATTCCAAAAACTTTATGTGATTTGTTAGGTTTCCGTGAATTTGATGATTGCTCTTTAAACTTACACCTTGCGGATTCCACTATCAAGAAACCTATGGGAAGAATTAATGATGTTCTTATTGTTGCAAATAGGAATTATGTTCCTGTAGATTTTATTGTTCTTGATATAGATTGCAATCCTTCATGTCCTATTATTCTTGGCAGACCTTTCCTTAGAACGATTGGTGCGATCATTGATATGAAGGAAGGAAATATTAGATTCCAATTTCCGTTAAGGAAAGGCATGGAACACTTCCCTAGAAAGAAAATTAAATTGCCATATGAATCTATTATGAGAGCCACCTATAGATTGCCTACCAAAGATGGCAATACCTATATCTATCCGTGTTTTTATGCCTAGCTAGGGGCGTTAAACCATAGCGCTTGTTCGGAGGCAACCCAATTTTATTTTTAGTTTTTTGCTTTTTGCTTCTGTTTAGGAATAAATCTTTGATCTAGCCTCTGGTTAGATTTGTTTTTATGTTTTCATTAGTGTTTTATTCTATTTTGGATGTTTAATGGGCTTATTTATACACTTTTATATTATTTTTGGGACTAACCTATTAACCGGAGGCCCAGCCCAAATTGCTATTTTTTTGCCTATTTCAGTGTTTCGCAGAAAAAGAATATCAAACGGAGTCCAAACGGAATGAAACCTTCGGGAACGTGATTTTCGGAACAAACGTGATCCAGAGGACTTGGAGTCTACATCAAGCAATCAACATGGAGAGCTTGAGGCAGGGGGCGCGCCTACCCCCCAGGCGCGCCCTCCACCCTCGTGGGGCCAACGTTGCTCCACCGACGTACTTCTTCCTCCTATATATACCTACGTACCCCCAAACCATCAGAGGCATCCATGAAAACCTAATTCCACCGCCGCAACCTTCTGTACCCGTGAGATCCCATCTTGGGGCCTTTTCCGGCGTCCTGCCGGAGGGGGCATTGATCACGGAGGGCTTCTACATCAACACCATAGCCTCTCCGATGATGTGTGAGTAGTTTACCTCAGACCTTCGGGTCCATAGTTATTAGCTAGATGGCTTCTTCTCTCTCTTTGGATCTCAATAAAAATTTCTCCTCGGTTCTCTTGGAGATCTATTCGATGTAATCTTCTTTTGCAGTGTGCTTGTCGGGACCGATGAATTGTGGGTTTATGATGAAAATTATCTATGAACAATATTTGAATCTTCTCTGAATTCTTTTATGTATGATTGGTTATCTTTGCAAGTCTCTTCGAATTATCAGTTTGGTTTGGCCTACTAGATTGATCTTTCTTGCAATGGGAGAAGTGCTTAGCTTTGGGTTCAATCTTGCGGTGTCCTTTCCCAGTGACAGCAGGAGCAGCAAGGCACGTATTGTATTGTTGCCATCAAGGATAACAAGATGGGTTTTATATCATATTGCATGAGTTTATCCCTCTACATCATGTCATCATACTTAAAGCATTACTCTGTTCTTATGAACTTAATACTCTAGATGCATGCTGGATAGCGGTCGATGTGTGGAGTAATAGTAGTAGATGCAGGCAGGAGTCGGTCTACTTGTCACGGACGTGATGCCTATATACATGATCATACCTAGATATTCTCATAAATATGCTCAATTCTATCAATTGCTCGACAGTAATTTGTTCACCCACCGTAATACTTATGCTCTTGAGAGAAGCCACTAGTGAAACCTATGGCCCCGGGGTCTATTCTCCATCATATTAATCTTCCAACACTTAGCTATTTCTATTGCCTTTTATTTTACTTTGCATCTTTATTTCTCTTTATCATAAAAATACCAAAAATATTATCTTATCATATCTATCAGATCTCACTCTCGTAAGTGACCGTGAAGGGATTGACAACCCCTTTATCGCGTTGGTTGCGAGGTTCTTATTTGTTTTGTGTAGGTGCGTGGGACTCGAGCGTAGCCTCCTACTGGATTGATACCTTGGTTCTCAAAAACTGAGGGAAATACTTACGCTACTTTACTGCATAACCCTTTCCTCTTCAAGGGAAAAACCAACGCAGTGCTCAAGAGGTAGCAAGGCATCCCTGGAACTGATTTCTGTGATGAACTACTTTCCAATTTGGGAGAAGGTACAATTACCTCATCAAGTTCTACTGTCACGACCGGTTTTTCAATAAAATAATTATTGAGAAACCAATCCCTGTTACGGACCAGCGAGGAAGAATTCCTTCTCACTGATAGACAATACATTGGTCACAGACGAAAAAATACCAGGAGTACTAAATATAATACAAAGTTGAGCAGAGACTGCCCAACAATTTATTACATGCACGCCGATAAAACAATACGGCGGATAGGGTGGCAAACTACTAACTCACGATAATAACGGTGGTGGAAATATCATCGCGAAGCGAGTGATATAATTCCAAACTACTACAACTCTTCGAGCGTCGGAGCGAGGCTCGAGAAGACTTATTGCGGGTGGCGGAAGCGCAAACGATACAAGTGACCAATATCCGGGATCGCGCAGGACTGACTGGGACTCCTCTAGGCGTCGGACGCGCTATCAAACTCTTCATCCAAGAGATCGCCTTCGTCAACATCTGGCCAAATCAACAAGCCAGGTGAGTACTATGAAAGTACTCGCAAGACAGTTCGGACATAAGGTATAACAAATGCAAACATGAAACACATGAATAAGTTAACCAGTGCGATCAGACATAGAGATAATAAATACTGGGTGCCAAGCGAGGGTCTGAATGACACCTCGAGCGGAAACTGCCAAATAGTAATACGGGTGCCAAACGAGTGTCTGAAAGACTCCTCGAGCGGAAAATGCAGAATAATAATACAGGTGCCAAACGAGTGTCTGAAAGACTCCTCGAGCGGAAAATGCGGAATAATAATACAGGTGCCAAACAAGTGTCTGAAAGACTCCTCGAGCGGAAAATGCGGAATAATAATGCAGGTGCCAAACGAGTGTCTGAAAGACTCCTCGAGCGGAAAATATGGAATAATAATACAGGTGCCAAACGAGTGTCTGAAAGACTCCTCGAGCGGAAAATGCGGAATAATAATGCCACAGTCGGGCGTCCGGGCGACACCACATAAAGGGCTTATAACAGAAAGTAAAGACAGTGCATGCCGCAGTCGGACGTCTGAGCGACATCACATAAAGGGCTTATATCGAAAGTGAGAAACGAGTACACGCCACAGTCGGACGTCTGCGCGACGTCACCTAAAGGGCTTATATCACATTTCATTATTACAACAGCTCGGAGACATAAATTATCACAAGCATGAGACACAAAATAAAGCTTGTCCATCCACTGGAATAGCAATAAAACCTGAGATTTTACCACTTGAGCTTGTTCACCGGGGACAAGTTTTTCACATGGATAGATATGGATATAATGTTTACACTACTGATCATGGATACGATGATTTGGAAAGAATTGACTCTGCAGAGTTTGTACTTAACCACAGCCAACGGATTCCAGTAGTCACGGGGACTAGTTCCGTCTACGGTGTTCTGGAAGGAACACGTCTAACCAGTACACACCCAATTCAACCATCCGAAGCCAGGGATCACCCTCGGCAACATTCAAGAAAAACCTTGAGTCGGGGAGGCTACAACCTCGCGTAGCATGGGATCAAATTTCTATACGCGCGCTATAAGGGGGTGCCCCCCCTCTCGGTCCCAACCGAAAACACCCATGCCCCCTGACCGAATGACTGGCTTTAATCCTGGGCCAAGGTACCATCATCCCGGCCTCTCTGTTTGGTGTGTACACGGAAAGAGGTTACCAACTTACTAAACCGTATCCTGGCAATGAGACATGTGGTAGCACGGAAAGGGGAAGGGACGATAACACGGCTCCAACCATGTTAGCGTCGGAAAAGTCAGATGACACAAGGCTGGCATGCTACAACAGTACCACCTTGCTGCCCTTCATGTCACCACATGATTAGGCCACCTCTCATCAGAGGTCATCGCAACTTTGGAACATGCGGGAAAAGATCGATAACGTGGCTCCAACCACGTTAACGTCGAAGAAAGTCGGATGACGCAAGGCTGGCATGCTACAACAGTACCACCTTGCTGCCCTTCATGTCACTACATGATCAGGCCACCTCTCATTAGAGGTCATCGCAACTTCGGAACAACCGGGTCGTTGCCTTACGAGCAACGAGATATTTACCGACACTCATATGCCACACACAAACTTTCACATGAACATGCAAAACTTCTGCCATATCAAATGTTCAAACATGCTTGCCTGGTTCGGAGAAGTCGGAATCTAGCTCTGCGAAGTTCGCGGCTCCGTCACCTCTCCCGGAACCTACGGCAATCACGAAACGGGTACTAACGTGAAAACCAACACACACACAGAAACTTTGCCAAATATTTTCCAAATAAATCCCATAAAAAACTAGACAAAATTTTAAGAATGTCAGAAAAAGAATCACTCAAAAATACCTTTTTATTAAAAAGTTATAAAGGTGTCTGTCCAGGGACCTTTCTGTAATGAAACAGAAAAGTTCCAGGGTTTTAACTGAGAAAACAGAAAACGGTTCGTTTGGAAATGCGCAAGCGCAAGAGAGAAGACGTATTTTGCCCGAAGGCGTCAACAGAAAACTGTTCGGGGAAATAGAACAGAGGCTAACACGCGGGGCCCGCATGTCAGGTCTGAAAGCTCGCCCGCGCCCGAAGACGGCGATGGACGCCGGCGTCGAACCACGGCGAGTTAGGAGAAACGGAGGGTACCAAGAGCTTCAGTGTCTTCTTCCGCGTCGGTGGGTGGTGGACTCGTCCAACGGGGAGCACCACGTCGACGGCGACACTATCTCCGGCGGACGGCGGTTCGGGTGAGGTTGGGGAACTCCGATGGAGGGCTGCAAGCTTCAAATTGAAGTGCGGGTCAGAACGAGGGATGCAAGGTGAAGCTACTGGCAAGAGAATGGAGGCGGAGGAGCACACACGGGGGTGAATCGGGCTGGATCCCGTGGCGGGTCGCGGCGGCCGGAGTCGAGGAAGGAGACCTCCTCGGGGCTCTTCCAGTGGCTAGGCGTGCTCTAGAGGAAGTGCAGGGCTGGTGGGTGCTCGAGTTGAAGCTCGGGACCTCTATTTATAGGCAGATCGACGGGGTGGCCGTGAACGGAGAATCTCCGGCGAGCGATTACGGCGGAGCAGTGGGTTGGCAGAGGGTTTGAGCGGTCGGGCAGCATCGGTGGATGTTACGGGACTCGTTTTGCAGCTAAACGGAGCTGGCCCTGGCGTAATGGCGTCTGCCCATGGTGAGGTGACCGCACGGGCTCAACGGCGGCAGAGAGCGCGCTCCGCGCCCTGCGGTTCACGACGAGAGCGGCAGCGCATTCGGGGGAGTGGACGGCCACGCGGCGGTCTCCGGTGGTTTGGGCGGTGCTGGGTGGAGTCGGCGGCGCCGTGTCTCCCGCTGGCGCCCGCAAAGCCGCCGCCGGCGTCGGTCACGGGGCGGCGCACCTTCTGCTGCTCGTCGCCGACGCCCGCAAGATGCCAGGCACTCGTGCGGTGCAGGAACAAGTGGGCGAGGACGAGGAGCAAGGAGACGCGATGGCACTGGCGAGATCGATGCCCGTTTCTGAAGAAAACGACAGCCGCCACTTGACTGAATCTCTGAACTTACTGAATTTGACAAAGACCATGCACTGCAGGTGTTCGACAATAGGTTTTGGTAAAGAGATGAATTTTGCTGGAGCTGTAACTTGGTGAGCTGGTCACTCAATGCACCCAGAGGCTGCATGAATTTACTTGGAATTTTTGGAGAAGGTTTTGAATGAATTTCACCAAATTTGGCAAATCTGGTCCAAACTTGCAGTTGATGTTGTTTGAAATTTTTGAACTGGAGACCAGTGGATCTTCATGGTTCTAGGTTGAGGGTTCAAAGGACTAGAAGGGGAAAGAAGTTTGGGGCCAAAAATCAAAACAGACAATGGGGTTCCTTTGTAAATCTCCAAGTGGTAGAATAGAAGACAGAAAATATTTGAATAGAATTTGAATGGAAAATAAATACATGGGGGGGTTCAACTTGCTGGATTTGATGCAAATCATGATCCAGAGGTGAGGGAAAGGTTAGGAGAGAGGATTTGCACTTATGCCATGGCAAGAAGGAATAGTTGAAAGTGGCAAAGGACTTTCCAAAAGCCATAGTGCATTCTCAAAAATATTTCAAAGGTTATTTTCTCAAATGAAAAACATTTTGTCTTGAGTCCAAATGAAGAGCAAGAACTCCCAAGGTCAAAGGCAGATCTTGGGTGAATCCAAATAAAATTTTTGCCATAAAGAAAATATATGAGAGGGAGAGTTCTCTTGAAGAAAATTTTTAAATCACTCCCCTCAAGTCAAATAAAATCTTTTCAAAAAAATCCAAATAAAAACTTGGGTGCCACAACACCTACCCCCTTAGGAAAAATCTCGTCCTCGAGATTTCTGCTGATCCTCAAATAGATATGGATACTCTACTCGAAGGAAATCCTCCCTTTCCCATGTAGCTTCATCCTCAGTGTGGTTGCTCCACTGAACCCTGAAAAACTTTGTCGTTTTCTGACGGGTCCTCCGTTCAGACTCTTCTAAAATCTTTACTGGCCTTTCTCTGTAGGTGAGATCTGGTTGTATATCAGTGTCCTCATGAGGTACATGTTTTTCTGGGTTGCTCACACATTTCCTCAACTGCGAGACGTGGAATACGTCATGGACGTCTGACAGCTCCTTGGGTAGGTCTAGCTGGTAGGCTACCGTGCCTCTTCGTGCCTTCACACAAAATGGTCCAATAAATCTTGGGGCTAGTTTCCCCTTTATTTTGAACCGTTGCAGACCCCTCATAGGTGATACTCGGAGGTATACGGAATCACCAGGTTCAAAGCTGACCTCACGATGCTTCTGATCATAGTAGCTCTTTTGTCGGCTCTGTGCTGTCTTGAGTCTGTCCCTGATTTGTTTAACTTTTTCCTCGGCCTCCTTAAGCATATCTGGGCCGAAGATACGGCTGTCACCGGTTTCTGACCAATTCAATGGGGTATGACACCTCCGTCCGTACAATGCTTCAAAGGGTGCCATTTGCAAGCTGGCTTGGTAACTGTTGTTGTACGCAAATTCGCCATAGGGCAAACTCTCTTCCCAACTGGATCCATAGGTGAGTACACAGGCTCTTAGCATATCCTCTAGGATTTGGTTTACACGCTCTGTTTGTCCATCTGTCTGAGGGTGGTATGCTGTACTGAAAGCCAGTTGTGTGCCCAGAGCTTGTTGTAGGTGTTCCCAAAATTTGGAGACGAATTGGGTGCCTTGGTCAGATATTATAGTCTTTGGGACTCCGTGCAAGCAAACTATACGGGAGAGATAGAGTTTTGCCAGTCTTTGTGTGGAGTAGGTAGTCTTCACGGGAATGAAGTGTGCAACCTTGGTTAGTCGGTCTGTGATGACCCATATGGCGTCATTTCCGCGTTGCGATCGGGGTAATCCGACAATGAAGTCCATTCCGATTTCATCCCATTTCCACTCCGGTATCCTGTTAGGCTGGAGTAGCCCTGCTGGCTTTTGGTGCTCGGCCTTGATGCGCTGACATGAATCGCAACAAGCAATGAATGTGGCTATATCTCTTTTCATACCGTGCCACCAAAATCTTTCCTGGATGTCCTTGTACATTTTGGTTCCTCCAGGATGGATCGAGTATGGGGCGGTGTGGCTTTCCGTCAAGATCTGTTGCTTGAGTTCCTCAATGTTGGGTACGCAAAGCCTGTCCCGGTACCATAATGTTCCTTCACTGTCCGTGACGAATTCTGAAGTCTTACTACGGTTCATTTTCTTCTTTATGCCTTCGATACTGGGGTGTCCCTGTTGGGCCTTCTTGATTTGTTCCACTAGGGTGGGTTGTATCTCCAGGTTCGATATGGTGCCCTCAGAGACTAACATCATGTTGAGCTGAGTGAACTCTCGCTGAAACTCAGGCCTCAAACTTTGCTGACCGTCACTGTCCGGGCTGGGGTTTCGACTAAGGGCATCGGCCACTACATTTGCCTTCCCTGGGTGGTAGTGAATACCGACGTCATAGTCCTTGACCAGTTCCAACCAGCGTCGTTGGCGTAAATTCAGCTCTGGCTGTGTGAAAATATATTTGAGGCTCTTATGGTCTGTATATATTTCACAGCGATTTCCCAACAGAAAGTGCCTCCACTCCTTGAGTGCATGTATAACTGCTGCTAGTTCCAGGTCATGTGTTGGGTAATTTTCCTCATGTTTTCGCAGCTGTCTGGAGGCATATGCGACAACTTTGCCATCCTGCATTAGCACACATCCGAGACCTTTTCGGGACGCGTCACAATACACCTCAAAGCTCTTGTGTATGTCTGGTACGGTTAAGACTGGTGCGGTTGTTAGCTTCTTCTTGAGTTCTTGGAAGCTCTGCTCACATGCTTCCGTCCATACGAATTTCTTGTCCTTCTTGAGTAACTGTGTTATAGGTTTTGCCACAGTGGAGAATCCTTCAATAAATCTCCTGTAATATCCGGCCATTCCTAGGAAACTCCGCACATCTGTAACATTCGCGGGTGGCTTCCAGTCCAGTATGGCCTTGACCTTTTCTGGGTCTACGGCCACGCCCTTTTGGTTCAATATATGGCCCAAGAAACCAACTTTTCTTAGCCAAAATTCGCATTTGCTAAATTTGGCGTACAACTGATGTTTCCTCAATTCTCCCAAAACAATTCTGAGGTGCTCAGCATGTTCTTCTGGTGTCCTTGAGTAAACCAGAATGTCGTCACTGAATACCACCACAAATTTGTCCATGAATTTCATGAATACTTTGTTCATGAGGTGGATGAAATATGCGGGGGCGTTTGTTAGTCCAAACGGCATCACCGTAAACTCGTATAACCCATATCTGGAAGTGAAAGCTGTCTTGGGAATATCTTCCGTCCGTACCTTCAATTGGTGATATCCCGATCGCAAATCAATTTTCGAGAATACCTTGGCCTGTGCGAGCTGGTCAAACAAATCATTTATTCGTGGCATCGGATATTTGTTTTTGATGGTGACCATATTGAGGGCTCGATAGTCTATGCACAGCCTTAAAGTCCCATCCTTTTTTTTGGCGAACAACACAGGCGAACCCCAAGGTGAGGAGCTGGCTCGAATAAATCCTTTGTCCAATAATTCCTTTATCTGCTTCTTCAACTCCACCAATTCGGAGGGTGCCATTCTATACGGCTTCTTATAAATGGGAGCGGTGCCAGGTGCTAGTTCGATGCTGAATTCGATCTCTCGGTCTGGTGGCATGCCTGGTAGTTCTTCCGGGAACACATCAGGGAACTCGCATACCACTGGCACTTTTCTTGATTCTGCGATGTCCATTTTGTTTAGTTTTGGCTTCTGTGATCGTGGCCTTTCTTGGGCGGAAACTCTTATAGTCTTGCCGTGATGGTGAGTGAGAATTACTGTCCGATTGAAACAGTCGATGAATCCTTTGTTGGTGGTTAACCAGTCCATTCCTAAAATGACATCCAGTCCTTTACTTTCCAACACGATGAGATTTGCGTGGAATGGTAGTCCTTCGAACTCAATGACCACTCCTTGGCAGTAACCCTGAGCAATTTGCTTATTTCCGGGGGACTTGATGATCATAGATTTTTCCAAGGGGAGTATCGGAAAACCATGTTGCGAAACAAAACTCTTCGAAACGAACGAATGGGAAGCTCCAGAATCAAACAAAACCGTGGCAGGTACTGTGTTGACAGGGAACGTACCGAGCACGATGTCTGGGGCATTCTGCGCTTCTTCCCTGGTCACGTGGTTCAAGTGACCCTTCCTGTGGTTGTTGGTGGGATTGAAGTTGTTGCGCTTGGGGGCTGGATTGTTTCCACCATTGTTCGGCTTGGGTGCCGAGTCTCTTGGCTTCGGGCACTGTTTAGCATAATGCCCTTGTTGACCACAAGCATAGCAGGTGACCCCTGGACGGTATGTGAACTCCTTGTCTCTGGCATGAAATTGTCCGACGGGTCTTGGCTCAGTAGTCGTGGATCTCCTCGTGTCTGTCCTTGGGACCTCAATCTTGCCTCGGTTGCTGCGGGCAAGAGTCGTCTTGTCCCTCTTCCGCTTGCGGATATCTTCCAGACTACGGCGCTCATTCTCCAGGGTGATGGCCTTGTCCACCAGCGTCTTAAAATCCGGAAAGGTGTGTACAATCAGTTGGCATCTTAATGCTGGTGCCAGGCCGTCCAGGAATTTTTCCATCTTCTTGTTTTCTGTCATTTGCTCGTCGTAGGCATAACGAGACAGTTGGGTAAACTGGCCGTTGTATTCTGTGACGGTCATGCCTCTTTGCTTCAGGTCATCAAACTCTCTCTTCTTGATCTTTAGGATGCTCCTGGGAATGTGTGCCCCACGGAAGCCTTCCTTGAATTCTTCCCAGGTGATGTTGTGTTCCCTGGGGTGCATGTGTAGGAAGTTTTCCCACCATGCTGCGGCTGCTCCAGTAAGGTAGTGTGGTGCATAAAGCACCTTCTCATGATCTGAGCATTGAGCGATAATCAGTTTCCTTTCAATCTCGCGAAGCCAATCATCGGCTTCCAGTGGCCTGTCGGTGTGAGCAAAAGTTGAGGGGCAAGTCTTCTGTAGCTCAGATAACTTGGAATGTGGTTGATAGGGTTCACGGTGGTTTCCCATATTGATGACATGGTTCATCATCTCCTGGTGCTGTTGCTGGCTTTGCTCGAAGAGACGGCATACTTGAGATAGTGCCGCTTCGCTGTCCTGTTGGCTGGACTGACCCTGAGTGAAATTGTTGCTGGTCTGTGTTCCGTAAACCTCTTCTGGCTGATTGGGCATAGAGCGAGTCCAAGGGCGAGACATTTTTCCAGTCTGGGGTATCATTTGCAAAACCCATGAGAAAAGCTGTGTAGCGCAGGAAAACCCTTGCAAAGGCAATAATCAAAAAGGCTTCAAGGTTTTCAAGAAACACAAATGATTTTCACGGAGAAGAAGTGCTTAACACAAATCTTACATGCGAAAGCAAACACAAGATACAGCACTCAGGTTGTGCGTACACAATCCTGACATGTTATTAAAAACTAGCGTACTACTCCGGAAGGCAGCAAACACACCAATACCAACTAGCGCACAGATAAAACAACACATCATACAAGCAGGCATAACACGCGGCTACTCGGTGCTCTCAGTCGGAGATGGTGAAGATCTCCTTCCCCTTGCCGATGGCAAGGCTCAGCGGTCCAGGAGAATCAACCTCCACCTCCTCTCTAGCTGGCTCCTGGCACGTGACGCTGCGCTGCGGTGATGGTGCGGGGGCGACAGGTGGTAGAGCGCGTGCGGCAGGCAGTGCGGCTCTGACTGGAGTAGGAGCGATGACTCGGTCGAACTCCTCAGTGGTAGGCAGACGGCGAGCAGTGGCCAAAACGGCCGGTGCATACGAGGCTGAAGACGAGACGAATGTCAGAGGCGGCGCCGTGTGGAGAAGCTCCTTCCTGCTGGCAGGACCGCCCCAGACTAAGTCCATGCGGGCAGCCACAAGATCATCTACGAGGTTGTCGAAAGACTCCTCCAGAGCCTTGAGATACTCCACAACCATCTCGATGGCTTCATCTCGCTCTCCCCGATGGCAGGCGGACGCATAGTGGCTGGTGTAAGGCACATGTCATGGGAGGTAGCGGTAGCGACGAGTCTTCATCGTAGGAAGGATGTCCCGAAGGCGAGCTATCGCCTCCCGGGCAGCCATCTGCATGGCATGCCTCTCCGTAGGCATGGCCCTTCCCACAAAACTCAAGTGGCGTGCAGCTGAACGTCCTCCCTTGAACTGCACCACAGCCTGGTGCATAGACACGTCGTCACTGAGCTTGTGCTGATAGAGGGTGAACTCCGGGCGAGCTGCTGGCCCGATCGCGAGCTTGGTGATGGAGACGAGGAGCTTGACAAACCCCTCGGGCACGTTGGTGAACACTCGATTCTCACAGCTGCTGCCAGCCATCTACAAAAGTAGGCAAAAATTCTGAGTAGTCATGTCATAAATTTTATGATGACCAACAGAAAATAGCTACAATTGCAAAATGCTGAAGAAGCACAACAGACGCTAATAACCGATTAGCGGTCGCACCTAGTGGCTTCCTACAGTCAGCCTGGCTCTGATACCAAGCTTGTCACGACCGGTTTTTCAATAAAATAATTATTCAGAAACCAATCCCTGTTACGGACCAGCGAGGAAGAATTCCTTCTCACTGATAGACAATACATTGGTCATAGACGAAAAAATACCAGGAGTACTAAATATAATACAAAGTTGAGCAGAGACTGCCCAACAATTTATTACATGCACGCCGATAAAACAATACGGCGGATAGGGTGGCAAACTACTAACTCACGATAATAACGGTGGTGGAAATATCATCGCGAAGCGAGTGATATAATTCCAGACTACTACAACTCTTCGAGCGTCGGAGCGAGGCTCGAGAAGACTTATTGCGGGTGGCGGAAGCGCAAACGATACAAGTGACCAATATCCGGGATCGCGCAGGACTGACTTGGACTCCTCTAGGCGTCGGACGCGCTATCAAACTCTTCATCCAAGAGATCGCCTTCGTCAACATCTGGCCAAATCAACAAGCCAGGTGAGTACTATGAAAGTACTCGCAAGACAGTTCGGACATAAGGTATAACAAATGCAAACATGAAACACATGAATAAGTTAACCAGTGCGATCAGACATAGAGATAATAAATACTGGGTGCCAAGCGAGGGTCTGAATGACGCCTCGAGCGGAAACTGCCGAATAGTAATACGGGTGCCAAACGAGTGTCTGAAAGACTCCTCGAGCGGAAAATGCGGAATAATAATACAGGTGCCAAACGAGTGTCTGAAAGACTCCTCGAGCGGAAAATGCGGAATAATAATACAGGTGCCAAACGAGTGTCTGAAAGACTCCTCGAGCGGAAAATGCGGAATAATAATGCAGGTGCCAAACGAGTGTCTGAAAGACTCCTCGAGCGGAAAATACGGAATAATAATACAGGTGCCAAACGAGTGTCTGAAAGACTCCTCGAGCGGAAAATGCGGAATAATAATGCCATAGTCGGGCGTCGGGGCGACACCACATAAAGGGCTTATAACAGAAAGTAAAGACAGTGCATGCCGCAGTCGGACGTCTGAGCGACATCACATAAAGGGCTTATATCGAAAGTGAGAAACGAGTACACGCCACAGTCGGACGTCTGCGCGACGTCACCTAAAGGGCTTATATCACATTTCATTATTACAACAGCTCGGAGACATAAATTATCACAAGCATGAGACACAAAATAAAGCTTGTCCATCCACTGGAATAGCAATAAAACCTGAGATTTTACCACTTGAGCTTGTTCACCGGGGACAAGTTTTTCACATGGATAGATATGGATATAATGTTTACACTATTGATCATGGATACGATGATTTGGAAAGAATTGACTCTGCAGAGTTTGTACTTAACCACAGCCAACGGATTTCAGTAGTCACGGGGACTAGTTCCGTCTACGGTGTTCTGGAAGGAACACGTCTAACCAGTACACACCCAATTCAACCATCCGAAGCCAGGGATCACCCTCGGCAACATTCAAGAAAAACCTTGAGTCGGGGAGGCTACAACCTCGCGTAGCATGGGATCAAATTTCTATACGCGCGCTATAAGGGGGTGCCCCCCCTCTCGGTCCCAACCGGAAACACCCATGCCCCCTGACCGAATGACTGGCTTTAATCCTGGGCCAAGGTACCATCATCCCGGCCTCTCTGTTTGGTGTGTACACGGAAAGAGGTTACCAACTTACTAAACCGTATCCTGGCAATGAGACATGTGGTAGCACGGAAAGGGGAAGGGACGATAACACGGCTCCAACCATGTTAGCGTCGGAAAAGTCGGATGACACAAGGCAGGCATGCTACAACAGTACCACCTTGCTGCCCTTCATGTCACCACATGATTAGGCCACCTCTCATCAGAGGTCATCGCAACTTTGGAACATGCGGGAAAAGATCGATAACGTGGCTCCAACCACGTTAACATCGAAGAAAGTCGGATGACGCAAGGCTGGCATGCTACAACAGTACCACCTTGCTGCCCTTCATGTCACTACATGATCAGGCCACCTCTCATCAGAGGTCATCGCAACTTCGGAACAACCGGGTCGTTGCCTTACGAGCAACGAGATATTTACCGACACTCATATGCCACACACAAACTTTCACATGAACATGCAAAACTTCTGCCATATCAAATGATCAAACATGCTTGCCTGGTTCGGAGAAGTCGGAATCTAGCTCGGCGAAGTTCGCGGCTCCGTCACCTCTCCCGGAACCTACAGCAATCACGAAACGGGTACTAACGTGAAAACCAACACACACATAGAAACTTTGCCAAATATTTTCCAAATAAATCCCATAAAAAACTAGACAAAATTTTAAGAATGTCAGAAAAAGAATCACTCAAAAATACCTTTTTTATTAAAAAGTTATAAAGGTTTCTGTCCAGGGACCTTTTTGTAATGAAACAGAAAAGTTCCAGGGTTTTAACTGAGAAAACAGAAAACGGTTCGTTTGGAAATGCGCAAGCGCAAGAGAGAAGACGTATTTTGCCCGAAGGCGTCAACAGAAAACGGTTCGGGGAAATAGAACAGAGGCTGACACGCGGGGCCCGCATGCAGGTTTGAAAGCTCGCCGGCGCCCGAAGACGGCGATGGACGCCGGCGTCGAACCACGGTGAGTTAGGAGAAACGGAGGGTACCAAGAGCTTCAGTGTCTTCTTCCGCGTCGGTGGGTGGTGGACTCGTCCAACGGGGAGCACCACGTCGACGGCGACACTATCTCCGGCGGACGGCGGTTCGGGTGAAGTTGGGGAACTCCGGTGGAGGGCTGCAAGCTTCAAATTGAAGTGCGGGTCAGAACGAGGGATGCAAGGTGAAGCTACTGGCAAGAGAATGGAGGCGGAGGAGCACACATGGGGGTGAATCGGGCTGGATCCCGTGGCGGGTCGCGGCGGCCGGAGTCGAGGAAGGAGACCTCCTCGGGGCTCTTCCAGTGGCTAGGCGTGCTCTAGAGGAAGTGCAGGGCTGGTGGGTGCTCGAGTTGAAGCTCGGGACCTCTATTTATAGGCAGATCGACGGGGTGGCCGTGAACGGAGAATCTCCGGCGAGCGATTACGGCGGAGCAGTGGGTTGGCAGAGGGTTTGAGCGGTCGGGCAGCATCGGTGGATGTTACGGGACTCGTTTTGCAGCTAAACGGAGCTGGCCCTGGCGTAATGGCGTCTGCCCATGGTGAGGTGACCGCACGGGCTCAACGGCGGCAGAGAGCGCGCTCCGCGCCCTGCGGTTCACGACGAGAGCGGCAGCGCATTCGGGGGAGTGGACGGCCACACGGCCGTCTCCGGTGGTTTGGGTGGTGCTGGGTGGAGTCGGCGGCGCCGTGTCTCCCGCTGGCGCCCGCAAAGCCGCCGCCGGCGTCGGTCACGGGGCGGCGCACCTTCTGCTGCTCGTCGCCGACACCCGCAAGATGCCAGGCACTCGTGCGGTGCAGGAACAAGTGGGCGAGGACGAGGAGCAAGGCGACGCGATGGCACTGGCGAGATCGATGCCCGTTTCTGAAGAAAACGACAGCCGCCACTTGACTGAATATCTGAACTTACTGAATTTGACAAAGACCATGCACTGCAGGTGTTCGACAGTAGGTTTTGGTAAAGAGATGAATTTTGCTGGAGCTGTAACTTGGTGAGCTGGTCACTCAATGCACCCAGAGGCTGCATGAATTTACTTGGAATTTTTGGAGAAGGTTTTGAATGAATTTCACCAAATTTGGCAAATCTGGTCCAAACTTGCAGTTGATGTAGTTTGAAATTTTTGAACTGGAGACCAGTGGATCTTCATGGTTCTAGGTTGAGGGTTCAAAGGACTAGAAGGGGAAACAAGTTTGGGGCCAAAAATCAAAACAGACAATGGGGTTCCTTTGTAAATCTCCAAGTGGTAGAATAGAAGACAGAAAATATTTGAATAGAATTTGAATGGAAAATAAATACATGGGGGGGTTCAACTTGCTGGATTTGATGCAAATCATGATCCAGAGGTGAGGGAAAGGTTAGGAGAGAGGATTTGCACTTATGCCATGGCAAGAAGGAATAGTTGAAAGTGGCAAAGGACTTTCCAAAAGCCATAGTGCATTCTCAAAAATATTTCAAAGGTTATTTTCTCAAATGAAAAACATTTTGTCTTGAGTCCAAATGAAGAGCAAGAACTCCCAAGGTCAAAGGCAGATCTTGGGTGAATCCAAATAAAATTTTTGCCATAAAGAAAATATATGAGAGGGAGAGTTCTCTTGAAGAAAATTTTTAAATCACTCCCCTCAAGTCAAATAAAATCTTTTCAAAAAAAAAATCCAAATAAAAACTTGGGTGCCACATCTACTTTCCTCCTACTTACTTCTTTCGAGAGAAACTCCTTCTCTAGAATGGATCCATTCTTAGCAACAAAGATCTTGCCTTCGGATATATGATAGAAGGTGTACCCAACATTTTCTTTTTGGTATCCTATAAAGACGCACTTCTCCGATTTTTGTTCGAGCTTATCAGGTTGGAAATTTTTCACATAAGCATCGCAACCCGAAACTTTAAGAAACGACAGCTTAGGTTTCTTGCCAAAGCATAGTTCATACGGTGTCGTCTCAACGAATTTAGACGGTGCCCAATTTAACGTGAATGTAGCTGTCTCTAATGCATAACCCCAAAACGATAGTGGTAAATCGGTAAGAGACATCATAGATTGCACTATATCCAATAAAGTACGGTTATGACGTTTGGACACACCATTATGCTGTGGTGTTCCAGGTGGCATGAGTTTGTGAAACTATTCCACATTGTTTTAATTGAAGGCCAAACTCATAACTCAAATATTTTCCTCTGCGATCAGATCGTAGAAACTTTATTTTCTTGATACGATGATTCTCTGCTTCACTCTGAAATTCTTTGAACTTTTCAAATATTTCAGACTTGTGTTTCATCAAGTAGATATACCCATATCTGCTCAAATCATCTGTGAAGGTCAGAAAACAATGATACCTGTCGTGAGCCTCAACACTCATAGGACCGCATACATCGGTATGTATTATTTCCAATAAGTCAGTGGCTCGCTCCATTGTTCCGGAGAACGGAGTCTTAGTCATCTTAACCATGAGGCATGGTTCGCAAGCATCAAATGATTCATAATCAAGTGATTCCAAAAGTCCATCCACATGGAGTTTCTTCATGCGCTTTACACCAATATGACCTAAACGGCAGTGCCACAAGTATGTTGCACTATCATTATCAACTTTGCATCTTTTGACATCAATATTATGTGTATCACTACGATCGAGATTGAATAAACCATTTATATTAAGTGTATGACCATAGAAGGTTTTATTCATGTAAACAGAACAACAATTATTATTTGACTTAAATGAATAATTGTATTGCAATAAGCATGATCCAATCATATTCATGCTCAACGCAAACACCAAATAACATTTATTTTAGGTTCAACACTAATCCCGAAGGTAAAAGGAGTGTGCGATGGTGATCTTAGCAACCTTGGAATTATTTCCAACACACATCGTCACCTTGTCCTTAACTAGTCTCTGTTCATTTTGCAACTCCTGTTTCGAGTTACTACTCTTAGTAACTGAACCAGTATCAAATACCGAGGGGTTGCTATATACACTAGTAGAGTACACATCAATAACATGTATATCAATTATACCTTTGTTCATTTTGCCATCCTTCTTATCCGCCAAGTATCTAGGGTAGTTCCACTTCCAGTTATCGTTCCCTTTGAAGTAGAAGCACTCAGTTTCAGGCTTAGGTCTAGCTTTGGGCTTCTTCACGGGAGTGGCAACTTGCTTGCCATTCTTATTGAAGTTCCCTTTCTTTCCCTTGCCCTTTTACTTGAGACTAGTGGTCTTGTCAACCATCAACACTTGATGCTTTTTCTTGATTTCCACCTTCGCCGATTTCAGCCTCGCGAAGAGCTTGGGAATCGTTTCCGTTATCCCTTGCATATTATAGTTCATCACGAAGTTCTAGTAACTTGGTGATAGTGACTAGAGAACTATGTCAATCACTATCTTATCTGGAAGATTATCTCGCACTTGATTCAAGTGATTGTAGTACTCAGACATTCTGAGCACATGCTCACTGGTTGAGCTATTCTCCTCCATCTTGTAGGCAAAATACTTGTCAGAGGTCTCATACCTCTCGACTCGGGCATGAGTCCGAAATACCAATTTTAGCTCTTGGAACATCTTATACACTCTGTGTCATTAAAAATGTTTATGAAGTCCCGATTCTAAGCCGTAAAGCATGGCGCACTAAACTATCAAGTAGTCATCATAAAAGCTTGTCGAACGTTCATAACGTCTGCATCTGCTCTTGCAATAGGTCTATCACCTAGCGGTGCATCAAGGACATAATTCTTCTGTGCAGCAATGAGGATAATCCTCAGATCACTGACCTAGTCTGCATCATTGCTACTATCATCTTTCAACTTAGTTTTTGATACGCCTCCGTCGTATCTATAATTTTTGATTGTTCCATGCCAATGTTATTCAACTTTCATATACTTTTGGCAACTTTTTATACTATTTTTGGGACTAACATATTGATCCAGTGCCTAGTGCCAGTTCCTGTTTGTTGCATGTTTTATGTTTCGCAGAAACCCCATATCAAACGGAGTCCAAACGGGATAAAAACGGACAGAGAATTATTTTGGAATATTTGTGATTTTTGGGAAGTAAAATCAACGCGAGACGGTGCCCGAGGTGGCCACGAGGGTGGGGCCCACGCCCCCCACCCTCGTGGGCCCCTCGTAAGGCGGTTGATGCTCTACTTTGGCCGCAAGAAAGCTAATTTTTGGAAAAAGATCTGGGCGAAGGTTTCAATCCAATCGGAGTTACGGATCTCCATATATACACGAAACGGTGAAAGGGCAGCAGAGCAGAACGCAGAAGCAGAGAGAGACAGAGAGACAGATCCAATCTCGGAGGGGCTCTCGCCCCTCCCATGCCATGGAGACAAGGACCAGAGGGGAAACCCTTCTCCCATCTAGGGAGGAGGTCAAGGAAGAAGAAGAAGAAGAGGGGGGGACCTCTCCCCCTCTCTTCCGGAGGCGCCGGAACACCGCCGGGGCCATCACCATCACCGCAATCTTCACCAACAACTTCACCGCCATCATCACCAACTCTTCCCCCCTCTATGCAGCGGTGTAACCTCTCTCTAACCCACTGTAATCTCTACTTAAACATGGTGCTCAACGCTATATATTATTTCCCAATGATGTATGGCTATCCTATGATGTTTGAGTAGATCCGTTTTGTCCGATGGGCTATTTTATGATCAAGATTGGTTTGAGTTGCATGTTTTATTATTGGTGCTGTCCTATGGTGCTCTCCATGTCGCGCAAGCGTGAGGGATTCCCGGTGTAGGGTTTGCAATATGTTCATGATTTGCTTATGGTGGGTGGCGTGAGTGACAGAAGCACAGACCCGAGTAAGTAGGTTGTTTGCGTATGGGATAAAGAGGACTTGATACTTTAATGCTATGGTTGGGTTTTACCTTAATGATCTTTAGTAGTTGCGGATGCTTGCTAGAGTTCCAATCATAAGTGCATATGATCCAAGTAAAGAAAGTATGTTAGCTTATGCCTCTCCCTCAAATAAAATTGCAATAATGATTACCGGTCTAGTTATCGATTGCCTAGGGACAAATAACTTTCTCGTAACAAAAAGCTCTCTACTAAAACTAATTTAGTTGTGTTTTCATCTAAACAGACCCTAGATTTTATTTACTCGCTCTTTATTATCTTGCAAACCTATCCAAAAACACCTACAAAGTACTTCTAGTTTCATACTTGTTTCCGGTAAAGCGAACGTTAAGCGTGCGTAGAGTTGTATCGGTGGTCGATAGAACTTGAGGGAATATCTGTTCTACCTTTAGCTCCTCGTTGGGTTCGACACTCTTACTTATCGAAAGAGGCTACAATTGATCCCCTATACTTGTGGGTTATCAAGACCTTTTTCTGGCGCTGTTGCCGGGGAGCAATAGCGTGGGGTGAATATTCTCGTGTGTGCTTGTTTGCTTTATCACTAAGTAATTTTTATTTGCTGTTCTTAGTTGTTCTTTATCTTTAGTTATGGATATGGAACACGAAATACCAAAAAAAAAGGTGTACTTGCTGCTCATGGAGATGGGGAACCTCCTAAAACCCTCGATGCTCGTTATGTGACAGATATTATGTACTACTTTGACAATCCTGAGAAAACCTCATTCAACTTTATAATGAGAGTAACGTTGGATCAACGTGAATAATTTAAGGATTATCGCTTGACTCAAAAAGGGAAACTATTATGGGATCAAATTTATATGTTATATTGGTATGCTAGGCAACTATGCTTAAGATATGATTCTACTTGTTGCTCTAGGATGAAGGCTCCACACCTTCCCTTTTTCATGCAAATTTAATGATAATAAAACTTCAGCTTCTTATGCTAATGGTATATATGATTACTATGATGTGGAACAAATAGAAGAATTTGTTGCTTTTATGGGTGCTTATAAAATTGAATCTATGTTTAAAAGTTTGAAGACTTTGATGATTCGGTTTATAGACCTGAAAATTTAGCTATCCTTAAATATTGTTATGAGAATTATGAATATAATTACGATATTAATGCACTTATTGAGAAAGTCTCCGCTGTCCAAGAAGAGACTAATATTTTGCAGGAATCTATGGAAGAAGAAGTTGATGAAACTATGAGCTCATTGGATGAAAAAATGAGGAGGAGAGCGAAGAACAAAAGGAGGAAGAGCGGATTGATCACCCATGCCCACCTTCTAATGAGAGTAACTCTTCAACTCATACATTGTTTAATTTCACTTCATGCTTACCGAAGGCGGTTATGATGACTGTTATGATCCCGTTGATTCTCTTGAAATATCCCTTTTTGATGATGCTTCCTATGCTTGTGGCCAAGATGCCAATATGAATTATGCTTATGGAGATGAACTTGCTATAGTTCCTTATGTTAAACATGAAATTGTCGCTATTGCACCCACGCATGATAGTCCTATTATCTTTTTGAATTCTCCCGACTACACTATATCGGAGAAGTTTGCACTTATTAAGGATTACATTGATGGGTTGCGTTTTACCATTGCACATGATGATTTTGATAGATATAATATGCATGTGCTTTCTGCTCCTACTTGCAATTATTATGAGAGAGGAACTATATCTCCACCTCTCTATGTTTCCAATATGATAAAATTGCAAGAAACTGTTTATACTATGCATTGGCCTTTACTGTGTGTGCATGAATTGTTCTTTTATGACATGCCGATGCATAGGAAGAGAGTTAGACTTTGTCATTACTTGATATATGTTGCTTTGTGCTCACTACTAAATTACAAATCATTGCTAATTAAAATTGGCTTTGATATACCTTGGGATCCGGGTGGATTCACTACTTGAGCACTATATGCCTAGCTTAATGGCTTTAAAGAAAGCGCTGCTAGGGAGACAACCCGGACGTTTTAGAGAGTCATTTATTTCTGTTGAGTGCTTTTATATAGTTTAAAAACAAAAAAATAAAGAGGGGAACCCAAAACTTTTCAAAAAGAAAAGCGAAAGTGAGAAAGACGGGCATTGTTGAAGTGGGAGCTAGCCTTGAACTTTGTTCATGCTCACGGAAACTTTGTGAATCTTGATTACAGAAACTTTTCACCAAAAATAATTATCCCCTTATACAATTCCATTGTATTATAAAAATAATGTGCTAAGGTTTGCCTTTAGGATGTTTACAATGCTTGTTGGTTTGTGCGGTGCAGGACAGAAACTTTGGCTGTAGTGCACGATTTTTAATTTTTTACTGGAACGTCAAATGGTTCTGATGCTTTTTTCACTGTCTTTCTATACAAATTTTTTATTTTTCCTAATCTTGGAAGAAATTTTCAAGTATCATAAGTATGGTGAATGTTCAGATTATTACAGACTGTTCTGTTTTAGACAGATTCTGTTTTTGATGCATAGTTTGCTTGTTTTGATGAATCTATCAATTTATATCAGTGGATTAAGCCATGAAAAAGTTATATTACAGTAGACATAATGCAAAAACAAAATATGAATTGGTTTTCAACAGTACTTAGAGTAGTGATTTGCTTTATTATACTAACGGATCTTACCGAGTTTTCTGTCGAAGTTTTGTGTGGATGAAGTGTTCGATGATCGAGAAGGTTTCGATGTGAGAAGAAGGAAGAGAGGCAAGAGCTCAAGCTTGGGGATGCCCAAGGCACCCCAAGTAAATATTCAAGGAACTCAAGCGTCTAAGCTTGGGGATGCCCCGGAAGGCATCCCCTCTTTCTTCAACAAGTATCGGTATGTTTTCGGATTCGTTTCGTTCATGCAATATGTGCAAGTCTTGGAGCGTCTTTTGCATTTAGTTTTCACTTTTCTTTTATGCACCATGCTGGTATGAGATAGTCCTTGGTTGATTTATATAATTCTCTTTGCACTTCACTTATATCTTTTGAGTATGGCTTTATAGAATGCTTCATGTGCTTCACTTATATCATTTGAAGTTTGGATTGCCTGTTTCTCTTCACATAGAAAAGCGCCATTTGTAGAATGCTCTTTTGCTTCACTTATATTTGTTAGAGCGTGGGCATATATTTTGTAGAAAGAATTAAACTCTCTTGCTTCACTTATATCTATTTAGAGAGATGACAGGAACTGGTCATTCACATGGTTAGTCATAAAATCCTACATAAAACTTGTAGATCACTGAATATGATATGTTTGATTCCTTGCAATAGTTTTGCGATATAAAGATGGTGATATTAGAGTCATGCTAGTGGGTAGTTGTGGATTGTAGAAATACTTGTGTTGAAGTTTGTGATTCCCGTAGCATGCACGTATGGTGAACCGTTATGTGATGAAGTCGGAGCATGATTTATTCATTGATTGTCTTCCTTATGAGTGGCGGTCGGGGACGAGCGATGGTCTTTTCCTACCAATCTATACCCCTAGGAGCATGCGCGTAGTACTTTGTTTCGATGACTAATAGATTTTTGCAATAAGTATGTGAGTTCTTTATGACTAATGTTGAGTCCATGGATTATACGCACTCTCACCCTTCCATCATTGCTAGCCTCTTCGGTACCGTGCATTGCCCTTTCTCGCCTTGAGAGTTGGTGCAAACTTCGCCGGTGCATCCAAACCCCGTGATATGATACGCTCTGTCACACATAAGCCTTATTATATCTTCCTCAAAACAGCCACCATACCTACCTATCATGGCATTTCCATAGCCATTCCGAGATATATTGCCATGCAACTTCCATCATCATCATATACATGACTTGAGCATTCATTGTCATATTGCGTTGCATGATCGTAAGATAGCTAGCATGATGTTTTCATGGCTTGTCCGTTTTTTGATGTCATTGCTACGCTAGATCATTGGACATCCTGGTACACCGCCAGAGGCATTCATATAGAGTCATATCTTTGTCCTAGATATCGAGTTGTAATATTGAGTTGTAAGTAAATAAAAGTGTGATGATCATTATTATTAGAGCATTGCCCCAGTGAGGAAAGGATGATGGAGACTATGATTCCCCCACAAGTCGGGATGAGACTCCGGACTTTATCAAAAAAATAAAAGAGGCCAAAGAAGCCCAAATATAAAAAGAGGCCAAAGAAGCCCACCAATTTAAAAAAAATAAAATAAGAAAATAAAAAATGAGAGAAAAAGAGAGAAGGGGCAATGTTACTATCCTTTTACCACACTTGTGCTTCAGAGTAGCACCATGTTCTTCATATAGAGAGTCTCTTGAGTTATCACTTTCATATACTGTAGCGACCCGACCTCAGACGGTCAAGTCTCTGTGCTTAAGTGTCATCCCTGGATCAGTATGCTGACTCACACAGTACTCGAGGATTTATAACAGAGGTAAATCACATGTATAAAATAACGTAAATACTATTACCTCAATCCAAATCGCGGAAGTAACAACAAGGTTGTGGATTCCCATCAACACCAACGACAAAGTTGAGTGTAGAAATCGTAACCCTAACATATCACTTACTCGTCGTAGGAATCCTGCAACATGAGACGTTGCAGCCCGAAATGGGTCAGTACATTGAATGTACTGGCAAGATAACACAGTAGAGCAATGAGTAAAATAAATGCTATCACTACATGCATATATGGCTGGTGGAAAGCTCTACGGTTATAATGTTTTTGCGAAAAGCCAATTTTTCCCTACTTCAAAGGAATATATTTATTTAACTACAAAGTTGGTTGAAAATATTGAGAAGGTTCCTCCAACTCAATCCCAAATTAACATCAATAACCCAACAAATTATTTAAGTAACGTGATGAGATCAATATGAATATCCAAAGACCAGAGACTCAAAATTGTCCATAACCGGGGACACGGCTAACCATGATTAGTTTGTACACTCTGCAGAGGTTTGCGCACTTTTCCCCACAAGACTCGATCTCCTCCGTTTGATTTCTCGCACTACATGGTGTTTGAGAAACGGATGAGCAAGACACAGTCTTTCAGAAACAATAACTCTTTACTCCGGGTGGACAGTTACACCTACTTTCCCCTACATCTGCTAGCCCACCTCTTCAAGAGGTCATGTAACCTACTCAACTATGCTAGAGCCCATAATAGCTAGTGGCTGCACACAGAAGTTTCTAGCATGAATAATCTTATGATCCCTTTGCGCCTGGGTGGCATTCCATAGGGTGATCACACGGGTCCTCCGGGATCCCCTTGGGCAAGCACTGGGTTCTCCAGGTGCCCGGGCAAACCACTGGGTACTCCAGGGTGCCCCAACCAATCCACCTAGATGTGTATTAAAGTTGCCACCTTAAGTTAACCATTAATGATAACTCTCACATCTTTCATGAATACACTCAACCAATCCACGTCTACGA
This sequence comes from Aegilops tauschii subsp. strangulata, assembly GCF_002575655.3. Classification (NCBI taxonomy): domain Eukaryota; kingdom Viridiplantae; phylum Streptophyta; class Magnoliopsida; order Poales; family Poaceae; genus Aegilops; species Aegilops tauschii. Next base: position 515,338,962 of record NC_053037.3, on the reverse strand, counting down.
GCATAGCATAGCAGTATAAGCATAACGTAGTAACTCCCAGGGTTTGAATTCAGGGCAATAGGTTCCTACCTCATCAACTACTTCCCAATACCCACATGTTACCAATCCTACTCATGCAATGTTTTGAGGATGGAAACTAATGCATAAAAACTGGGTAATAATGGGGTATGATCAAAGTGTTACTTGCCTGCAATGTTGATGAAGATGTTTCGCACTCATAACTCTTGATAGTTCTACTCGTCACACTCCGTTCAATCTATCGCAAGCAAGCAATAGTAACCACACATAAGCAATCACTCAAAAGATCGGAGAAAACATCTCGGGAAACTTTGAAAACAAGCAAACAACTCTTGCAACATAAAACAATTTCTAACAGTACCAAAATTATGTCAATTTGGCCTTATCAGAAAGTTTAGGTCAAGATCTTTAATTTGCAAAAAGAATCAATTAAATCGGAGTTATAAAACTCAAGTTACGCTCAAACGAAGTTCAAATACAAATCTGTTTGAATTCAAATTTTAAAACTTTCAAAAATAAGTTTGAGTTGGATTACTGGATAGAGGGGATCATAAAGAAGAAGTGGGCGTTGGTTTCATTGGATTTCGATAAGCGAGTAAAAGGTAGTGATCGTTTGAAAATCAGGGACTAATCTATAAATAAAATCATCACAGATAGGTCCCTGGCCGAAATTAAAAGGAAAAAGAAAATTCCTATCGAACGAACGTTCGCTAAGGAGAACTAAAGAACGAACTCGTTCACTGCAGAAGCTAACATAGCGAACGTTTACTAATTAACTAGGTTAAAAGAAAAACCGGGTTTAAATTAAAAACTGAAACCCTAAAGAGAGAACCGGCGAACCGGGGACGGTTTATTGCCGGTCTGGATGAACCGGCGGTTCGACGGCGGCGGCAGCTTGGATCGGGGCGGCGGCTCCGGCGACGAGATGCGGCAGCGGCGGCGGCGCTCGGCGACGACGGCAGCAGAAGCTAGCGGCGCGGGCGGTGGCTACGCGGGTCGGCGGAGGCGGCGGCGAGGCGCGAGGGCAGCGCGGCGGCAAGGAGCAGCGCGGCGAGGGCGGCAACAGATGGCGGCGGCGGTGGATCGGGCGAGGCGAGGCGAGGCGAGGAAAGAGAGAGGGGGGGCCCGGGGCTGCGGCTTAAATAGGCGGGGAGGGGAGTCGTGAGGCGTGGAGGAGGGGCAATGGAGAGGCGGCGGCGGAGTCCTGGTACAGGACGGCGGCGGCGGCGCCGTGCGGGTGCGGGAGTCCGCCCGAGCTCGGGGACGAGCGGGGCGTGGCGCAGGGCTGGGCCGGCTGGCTAGGCTTCGGCCCAGTTGGCCCGCGGGGAAAGAAGTTTTTTTTAAAACATTTTCTCAGACAAACAAAAATAGGTAAATAAAAATAAACAAAAATATTATATAGGCATATAATATATCAAAATTTTCAGCAAAAGATTTCCTACAGGGTGAACATTTTTCTAGAGTCAAATAAAATCCACACAAATTTAAATAAAGCCAAGAGTGCTACTGCTCTAATAAAATCCAATATAAATCATTTTAAAAATACCAAAATGAATTCAAATTTATTTCTCTCCAATTTTCTATTGTAGGGAATCATGTTACCCTATTTTCCATGTATTTTATTTTTGGAGAGAAATAATTTGAATAAAATCCAAATAACTCCAAATTGAAAATAATAATTCCAAAAGGACTTTGAATTTGATCCTTTGAAACTCCCAACTCATATTTCATATGTTTTGAAGAAGTCGTTTTATCTTCTCTCATGAAAATCATTGAGTTGCTTAAAGTTTCTAAATTCGAAATATTTTCAAGTGAAATTCAAATATTTTAAGAAACCCTTTTCATTTAAATAAATGGAAGAAGCCATGTCATCTTCTCTCAAGGGTTTTGTGGTGAAAGAATTTGAATTCACGGAGATCATAAAATGAAAAATGAAAGTTTGGGAAAGTCCTTTTATTCCCTCTCATTTAACTTTCAAAAAGTTTATAATTTCACTCAATCAATCACACAACAATCAAACAATCAATCAAATCTATCTATTTATTATAACATTCCAAAATTTAGAATTTTGGGATGTTACATATACTAGTGGGAATTTTCATTATAAAACTTGGCTTGTATATTCCGATGATGGGCTTCCTCAAACGCCCGAGGTCTTCATGAGCAAGCAAGTTGGATGCACACCCACTTAGTTTTCAGTCTGAGCTTTCATATACTTATAGCTCTAGTGCATCCGTTGCATGGCAATCCCTACTCACTCACATTGATATCTATTGATGGGCATCTCCATAGCCCGTTGATACGCCTAGTTGATGTGAGACTATCTTCTCCTTTTTGTCTTCTCCACAACCACCATTCTATTCCACCTATAGTGCTATGTCCATGGCTAACGCTCATGTATTGCGTGAAAGTTGAAAATGTTTGAGAACATCAAAAGTATGAAACAATTGCTTGGCTTGTCATCGGGGTTGTGCATGATTTGAATATTTTGTGTGGTGAAGATGGAGCATAGCCAGACTATATGATTTTGTAGGGATAACTTTCTTTGGCCATGTTATTTTGAAAAGACATGATTGCTTTATTAGTAGGCTGGAAGTATTATTGCTTTTATGTCAAATGATAGACTATTGCTTTGAATCACTCGTGTCTTAATATTCATGCCATGATTAGATACATGATCAAGATTATGCTAGGTAGCATTCCACATCAAAAATTATCTTTTTTATCATTTACCTACTCGAGGACGAGCAGGAATTAAGCTTGGGGATGCTGATACGTCTCCGTCGTATCTATAATTTTTTATTGTTCCATGCCAATGTTATTCAACTTTCATATACTTTTGGCAACTTTTTATACTATTTTTGGGACTAACATATTGATCAGTGCCCAGTGCCAGTTCATGTTTGTTGCATGTTTTATGTTTCGCAGAAACCCCATATCAAACGGAGTCCAAACTGGATAAAAATGGACGGAGAATTATTTTGGAATATTTGTAATTTTTGGGAAGTAAAATCAACGCGAGACGTTGCCCAAGGTCGCCACGAGGGTGGGGCCCACGCCCACTCCAGGTGGGCGCGCCCCCACCCTCGTGGGCCCCTCGTAAGGCGGTTGATATTCTACTTTGGCCGCAAGAAAGCTAATTTTTGGAAAAAGATCTGGGCGAAGGTTTCAATCCAATCGGAGTTACGGATCTCCATATATACACGAAACGATGAAAGGGCAGCAGAGCAGAACGCAGAAGCAGAGAGAGACAAAGAGACAGATCCAATCTCGGAGGGGCTCTCGCCCCTCCCATGCCATGGAGACCAAGGACCAGAGGGGAAACCCTTCTCCCATCTAGGGAGGAGGTCAAGGAAGAAGAAGAAGAAGGGGGGCCCTCTCCCCCTCTCTTCCGGAGGCGCCGGAACACCGCCGGGGCCATCATCATCACCGCAATCTTCACCAACAACTTCACCGCCATCATCACCAACTCTTCCCCCCTCTATGCAGCGGTTGAAGGAAATATGCCCTAGAGGCAATATTAAAGTTATTATTTATTTCCTTATATCATGATAAATGTTTATTATTCATGCTAGAATTGTATTAACCGGAAACATAATACATGTGTGAATACATAGACAAACAGAGTGTCACTAGTATGCCTCTACTTGACTAGCTCGTTGATCAAAGATGGTTATGTTTCCTAGCCATAGACATGAGTTGTCATTTGATTAACGGGATCACATCATTAGGAGAATGATGTGATTGACTTGACCCATTCCGTTAGCTTAGCACTCGATCATTTAGTATGTTGCTATTGCTTTCTTCATGACTTATACATGTTCCTATGACTATGAGATTATGCAACTCCCATTTACCGGAGGAACACTTTGTGTGCTACCAAACGTCACAACGTAACTGGGTGATTATAAAGGTGCTCTACAGGTGTCTCCAAAGGTACTTGTTGGGTTGGCGTATTTCGAGATTAGGATTTGTCACTCCGATTGTCGGAGAGGTATCTCTGGGCCCACTCAGTAATACACATCACTATAAGCCTTGCAAGCATTGTGACTAATGAGTTAGTTGCGGGATGATGTATTACGGAACGAGTAAAGAGACTTACTGGTAACGAGATTGAACTAGGTATCGAGATACCGACGATCGAATCTTGGGCAAGTAACATACCGATGACAAAGGGAACAACGTATGTTGTTATGCGGTCTGACCGATAAAGATCTTCATAGAATATGTGGGAACCAATATGAGCATCCAGGTTCCGCTATTGGTTATTGACCGGAGAGGTGTCTCGGTCATGTCTACATAGTTCTCGAACCCGTAGGGTCCGCACGCTTAACGTTACGATGACAGTTATATTATGAGTTTATATATTTTGATGTACCGAAGGTTGTTCGGAGTCCCGGATGTGATCACGGACAAGATGAGGAGTCTAGAAATGGTCGAGACATAAAGATTGATATATTGGAAGCCTATGTTTGGACATCGGAAGTGTTCCGGGTGAAATCGGGATTTTTTCGGAGTACCGGGAGGTTACCGGAACCCCCCGGTAACTTAATGGGCCTTAGTGGGCCTAGGTGGAAGAGAGGAGAGGAGGCCAGGGCAGAGCCGCACGCCCCTCCCCCCCAATCCGAATAGGACAAGGAGAGGCCCCCCCCCTTTCCTTCCTCCCCTCCACCTCTTCCCCCTCTCTCTCCTAGTCCAACATGGAAAAGGGGGGAGTCCTACTCCCGGTAGGAGTAGGACTCCTCCTGGCGCGCCTCTCCCCTTGGCCGACCGAACCCCCCCCCCCCCCCCCGCTTGCTCCTTTATATACGGGGGCAAGGGGGCACCTCTAGACACACAATTGATCATTGATCTCTTAGCCATGTGCGGTGCCCCCCTCCACCATATTACACCTCGATAATATCATAGCAGTGCTTAGGCGAAGCCCTGCGTCGGTAGAACATCAACATTGTCACCACGCCGTCGTGCTGACGAAACTCTCCCTCAACACTCGGCTGGATCGGAGTTCGAGGGACGTCATCGAGTTGAACGTGTGCTGAACTCGGAGGTGCCGTACGTTCGGTACTTGATCGGTCAGATCGTGAAGACGTACGACTACATCAACCGCGTTGTGTTAACGCTTCCGCTTACGGTCTACGAGGGTATGTGGACAACACTCTCCCCTCTCGTTGCTATGCATCACCATGATCTTGCGTGTGCGTAGGAAATTTTTTGAAATTACTACGTTCCCCAACAGTGGCATCCGAGCCTGGTTTTATGCGTTGATGTTATATGCACGAGTAGAACACAAGTGAGTTGTGGGCGATATAAGTCATACTGCTTACCAGCATGTCATATTTTGGTTCAGCGGTATTGTGAGATGAAGCGGCCCGGACCGACATTACGCGTACGCTTACGCGAGACTGGTTTCACCGTTGCGAGCACTCGTTGCTTAAAGGTGACTGGCGGGTGTCTGTCTCTCTCACTTTAGTTGAACCGAGTGTGGCTACGCCCGGTCCTTGCGAAGGTTAAAACAGCACCAACTTGACAAAATATCGTTGTGGTTTTGATGCGTAGGTAAGAACGGTTCTTGCTAAGCCCATAGCAGCCACGTAAAACTTGCAACAACAAAGTAGAGGACGTCTAACTTGTTTTTGCAGGGCATGTTGTGATGTGATATGGTCAAGACATGATGCTATATTTTATTGTATGAGATGATCATGTTTTGTAACCAAGTTATCGGCAACTGGCAGGAGCCATATGGTTGTCGCTTTATTGTATGCAATGCAATCGCCATGTAATTGTTTTACTTTATCACTAAGCGGTAGCGATAGTCGTAAAAGCAATAGTTGGCGAGACGACAACAATGCTACGATGGAGATCAAGGTGTCGCGCCGGTGACGATGGTGATCATGATGGTGCTTCGGAGATGGAGATCACAAGCACAAGATGATGATGGCCATATCATATCACTTATATTGATTGCATGTGATGTTTATATTTTATGCATCTTATCTTTCTTTGATTGACGGTAGCATTATAAGATGATCTCTCACTAACCCTGAGTATGCACCGTTGCGAAAGTTCTTCGTGCTGAGACACCACGTGATGATCGGGTGTGATAGGCTCTATGTTCAAATACAACGGGTGCAAAACAGTTGCACACGCGGAATACTCAGGTTAAACTTGACGAGCCTAGCATATGCAGATATGGCCTCGGAACACTGAGACCGAAAGGTCGAGCGTGAATCATATAGTAGATATGATCAACATAGTGATGTTCACCATTGAAAACTACTCCATTTCACGTGATGATCGGTTATGGTTTAGTTGATTTGGATCACGTAATCACTTAGATGATTAGAGAGATGCCTATCTAAGTGGGAGTTCTTAAGTAATATGATTAATAGAACTTAAATTTATCATGAACTTAGTACGTGATAGTATCTTGCTTGTCTATGTTAATTGTAGATAGATGGCCCGTGATGTTGTTCCGTTGAATTTTAATGCGTTCCTTGAGAAAGCAAAGTTGAAAGATGATGGTAGCAATTACACGGACTGGGTCCGTAACTTGAGGATTATCCTCATTGTTGCACAGAAGAATTACGTCCTGGAAGCACCGCTGGGTGCCAGGCCTGCTGCAAGAGCAACACCAGAAGTTATGAACATCTGGCAGAGCAAAGCTGATGACTACTCGATAGTTCAGTGTGCCATGCTTTACGGCTTAGAACCGGGTCTTCAACGACGTTTTGAACGTCATGGAGCATATGAGATGTTCCAGGAGTTGAAGTTAATATTTCAAGCAAATGCCCGGATTGAGACATATGAAGTCTCCAATAAGTTCTACAGCTGCAAGATGGAAGAGAATAGTTCTGTCAGTGAGCATATACTCAAAATGTCTGGGTATAATAATCACTTGATTCAACTGGGAGTTAATCTTCCGGATGATAGCGTCATTGACAGAATTCTTCAATCACTGCCACCAAGCTACAAGAGCTTCGTGATGAACTATAACATGCAAGGGATGAATAAGACAATTCCCGAGCTCTTCGCAATGCTAAAGGCAGCGGAGGTAGAAAGCAAAAAGGAGCATCAAGTGTTGATGGTCAATAAGACCACTAGTTTCAAGAAAAAGGGCAAAGGGAAGAAGAAGGGGAACTTCAAGAAGAACAGCAAGCAAGTTGTTGTTCAGGAGAAGAAACCCAAGTCTGGACCTAAGCCTGAGACTGAGTTCTTCTACTACAAGCAGACTGGTCACTGGAAGCGGAACTGCCCCAAGTATTTGGCGGATAAGAAGGATGGCAAGGTGAACAAAGGTATATGTGATATACATGTTATTGATGTGTACCTTACTAATGCTTGCAGTAGCACCTAGGTATTTGATACTGGTTCTGTTGCTAATATTTGCAACTCGAAACAGGGGCTACGGATTAAGCGAAGATTGGTTAAGGACGAGGTGACGATGCGCGTGGGAAATGGTTCCAAAGTCGATATGATCGCCGTCGGCACGCTACCTCTACATCTACCTTCGGGATTAGTATTAGACCTAAATAATTGTTATTTGGTGCCAGCGTTGAGCATGAACATTATATCTGGATCTTGTTTGATGCGAGACGGTTATTCATTTAAATCAGAGAATAATGGTTGTTCTATTTATATGAGTAATATCTTTTATGGTCATGCACCCTTGAAGTGTGGTCTATTTTTAATGAATCTCGGTAGTAGTGACACACATATTCATAATGTCGAAGCCAAGAGATGCAGAGTTGATAATGATAGTGCAACTTATTTGTGGCACTGCCGTTTAGGTCATATCGGTGTAAAGCGCATGAAGAAACTCCATAATGATGGACTTTTGGAATCACTTGATTATGAATCATTTGGTACTTGCGAACCGTGTCTCATGGGCAAGATGACTAAAACACCGTTCTCCGGTACTATGGATAGAGCAACTAATTTGTTGGAAATCATACATACAGATGTATGTGGTCCGATGAATATTGAGGCTCGTGGCGGATATCGTTATTTTCTCACCTTCACAGATGATTTGAGCAGATATGGGTATATCTACTTAATGAAACATAAGTCTGAAACATTTGAAAAGTTCAATCAGAGCGAAGTTGAAAATCATCGTAACAAGAAAATAAAGTTTCTATGATCAGATCGTGGAGGAGAATATTTAGGTTACGAGTTTGGCCTACATTTGAAATAATGTGGAATAGTTTCCTAACTCACGCCACCCGGAACACCACAACGTAATGGTGTGTCCGAACGTCGTAATTGTACTTTACTAGATATGGTGCGATCTATGATGTCTCTTACTGATTTACCGCTATAGTTTTGGGGTTATGCTTTAGAGACGGCTGCATTCACTCTAAATAGGGCACCATCAAAATCCGTTGAAACGACACCTTATGAACTATGGTTTGGCAAGAAACCAAAGTTGTCGTATCTTAAAGTTTGGGGTTGCGATGCTTATGTGAAGAAACTTCAACCTGATAAGCTCGAACCTAAATCGGAGATATGTGTCTTCATAGGATACCCAAAGGAGACTGTTGGGTACACCTTCTATCACAGATCCGAAGGCAAGACAATCGTTGCTAAGAATGGATCCTTTCTAGAGAAGGAGTTTCTCTCGAAAGAAGTGAGTGGGAGGAAAGTAGAACTTGATGAGATAACTGTACCTGCTCCCTTATTGGAAAGTAGATCATCACAGAAACCAGTTTCTGCGACACCTACACCAATTAGTGTGGAAGTTAATGATAATGATCATGAAACTTCAGATCAAGTTATTACTGAACCTCGTAGGTCAACCAGATTAAGATCCGCACCAGAGTGGTACGGCAATCCTGTTCTGGAGGTTATGTTGCTAGACCATGACGAACCTACGAACTATGAAGAAGCGATGGTGAGCCCAGATTCCGCAAAATGGCTTGAGGCCATGAAATCCGAGATGGGATCCATGTATGAGAACAAAGTATGGACTTTGGTTGACTTGCCCGATGATCGGCAAGCCATTGAAAATAAATGGATCTTCAAGAAGAAGACTGACGCTGACGGTAATGTTACTGTCTATAAAGCTCGACTTGTTGCGAAAGGTTTTCGACAAGTTCAAGGGATTGACTACGATGAGACCTTCTCACCCGTAGCGATGCTTAAGTCTGTCCGAATCATGTTAGCAATTGCCGCATTTTATGATTATGAAATTTGGCAAATGGATGTCAAAACTGCATTCCTGAATGGATTTCTGGGAGAAGAGTTGTATATGATGCAACCGGAAGGTTTTGTCGATCCAAAGGGAGCTAACAAAGTGTGCAAGCTCCAGCGATCCATTTATGGACTAGTGCAAGCCTCTCGGAGTTGGAATAAACGCTTTGATAGTGTGATCAAAGCATTTGGTTTTATACAGACTTTTGGAGAAGCCTGTATTTACAAGAAAGTGAGTGGGAGCTCAGTAGCATTTCTGATATTATATGTGGATGACATATTGCTAATTGGAAATGATATAGAATTTCTGGATAGCATAAAGGGATACTTGAATAAGAGTTTTTCAATGAAAGACCTCGGTGAAGCTGCATATATATTGGGCATCAAGATCTATAGAGATAGATCAAGACGCTTAATTGGACTTTCACAAAGCACATACCTTGACAAAGTTTTGAAGAAGTTCAAAATGGATCAAGCAAAGAAAGGGTTCTTGCCTGTATTACAAGGTGTGAGATTGAGTAAGACTCAATGCCCGACCACTGCAGAAGATAGAGAGAAGATGAAAGATGTTCCCTATGCTTCAGCCATAGGCTCTATCATGTATGCAATGCTGTGTACCAGACCTGATGTGTGCCTTGCTATAAGTTTAGCAGGGAGGTACCAAAGTAATCCAGGAGTGGATCACTGGACAGCGGTCAAGAACATCCTGAAATACCTGAAAAGGACTAAGGATATGTTTCTCATTTATGGAGGTGACAAAGAGCTCATCGTAAATGGTTACGTTGATGCAAGCTTTGACACTGATCCGGACGATTCTAAATCGCAAACCGGATACGTGTTTACATTGAACGGTGGAGCTATCAGTTGGTGCAGTTCTAAGCAAAGTGTCGTGGCGGGATCTACGTGTGAAGCGGAGTACATAGCTTCTTCGGAAGCAGCAAATGAAGGAGTCTGGATGAAGGAGTTCATATCCGATCTAGGTGTCATACCTAGTGCATCGGGACCAATGAAAATCTTTTGTGACAATACTGGTGCAATTGCCTTAGCAAAGGAATCCAGATTTCACAAGAGAACCAAGCACATCAAAAGACGCTTCAATTCCATCCGGGATTTAGTCCAGGTGGGAGACATAGAAATTTGCAAGATACATACGGATCTGAATGTTGCAGACCCATTGACTAAGCCTCTTCCACGAGCAAAACATGATCAACACCAAGACTCCATGGGTGTAAGAATCATTACTGTGTAATCTAGATTATTGACTCTAGTGCAAGTGGGAGACTGAAGCAAATATGCCCTAGAGGCAATAATAAAGTTATTATTTATTTCCTTATATCATGATAAATGTTTATTATTCATGCTAGAATTGTATTAACCGGAAACATAATACATGTGTGAATACATAGACAAACAGAGTGTCACTAGTATGCCTCTACTTGACTAGCTCGTTGATCAAAGATGGTTATGTTTCCTAGCCATAGACATGAGTTGTCATTTGATTAACGGGATCACATTCCGTTAGCTTAGCACTCGATCGTTTAGTATGTTGCTATTACTTTCTTCATGACTTATACATGTTCCTATGAGTATGAGATTATGCAACTCCCGTTTACCGGAGGAACACTTTGTGTGCTACCAAACGTCACAACGTAACTGGGTGATTATAAAGGTGCTCTACAGGTGTCTCCAAAGGTACTTGTTGGGTTGGCGTATTTCGAGATTAGGATTTGTCACTCCGATTGTCGGAGAGGTATCTCTGGGCCCACTCAGTAATACACATCACTATAAGCCTTGCAAGCATTGTGACTAATGAGTTAGTCGCGGGATGATGTATTACGGAACGAGTAAAGAGACTTACCGGTAACGAGATTGAACTAGGTATCGAGATACCGACGATCGAATCTCGGGCAAGTAACATACCGATGACAAAGGGAACAACGTATGTTGTTATGCGGTCTGACCAATAAAGATCTTCATAGAATATGTGGGAACCAATATGAGCATCCAGGTTCCGCTATTGGTTATTGACCGGAGAGGTGTCTCGGTCATGTCTACATAGTTCTCGAACCCGTAGGGTCCGCACGCTTAACGTTACGATGACAGTTATATTATGAGTTTATATGTTTTGATGTACCGAAGGTTGTTCAGAGTCCCGGATGTGATCACGGACAAGACGAGGAGTCTAGAAATGGTCGAGACATAAAGATTGATATATTGGAAGCCTATGTTTGGACATCGGAAGTGTTCCGGGTGAAATCGGGATTTTTTCAGAGTACCGGGAGGTTACCGGAACCCCCCGGTAACTTAATGGGCCTTAGTGGGCCTAGGTGGAAGAGAGGAGAGGAGGCCAGGGCAGAGCTGCACGCCCCTCCCCCCCCCAATCCGAATAGGACAAGGAGAGGGGGGCGGCGCCCCCCCCCCTTTCCTTCCTCCCCTCCACCTCTTCCCCCTCTCTCTCCTAGTCCAACATGGAAAAAGGGGGAGTCCTACTCCCGGTAGGAGTAGGACTCCTCCTGGCGCGCCTCTCCCCTTGGCCGACCGAACCCCCCCCCCCCCTTGCTCCTTTATATACGGGGGCAAGGGGGCACCTCTAGACACACAATTGATCATTGATCTCTTAGCCGTGTGCGTTGCCCCCCTCCACCATATTACACCTCGATAATATCATAGCAGTGCTTAGGCGAAGCCCTGCGTCGGTAGAACATCAACATTGTCACCACGCCGTCGTGCTAACGAAACTCTCCCTCAACACTCGGCTGGATCGGAGTTCGAGGGACGTCATCGAGCTGAACGTGTGCTGAACTCGGAGGTGCCGTACGTTCGGTACTTGATCGGTCGGATCGTGAAGACGTACGACTACATCAACCGCGTTGTGTTAACGCTTCCGCTTACGGTCTACGAGGGTACGTGGACAACTCTCTCCCCTCTCGTTGCTATGCATCACCATGATCTTGCGTGTGCGTAGGAATTTTTTTGAAATTACTACGTTCCCCAACAGCGGTGTAACCTCTCTCTTACCCGCTGTAATCTCTACTTAAACATGGTGCTCAACGCTATATATTATTTCCCAATGATGTATGGCTATCCTATGATGTTTGAGTAGATCCGTTTTGTCCTATGGGCTATTTTATGATCAAGATTGGTTTGAGTTGCATGTTTTATTATTGGTGATGTCCTATGGTGCTCTCCGTGTCGCGCAAGCGTGAGGGATTCCCGCTGTAGGGTTTGCAATATGTTCATGATTTGCTTATGGTGGGTGGCGTGAGTGACAGAAGCACAGACCCGAGTAAGTAGGTTGTTTGCATATGGGATAAAGGGGACTTGATACTTTAAAGCTATGGTTGGGTTTTACCTTAATGATTTTTAGTAGTTGCGGATGCTTGCTAGAGTTCCAATCATAAGTGCATATGATCCAAGTAGAGAAAGTATGTTAGCTTATGCTTCTCCCTCAAATAAAATTGCAATAATGATTACCGGTCTAGTTATCGATTGCCTAGGGACAAATAACTTTCTCGTAACAAAAAGCTCTCTGTTTTCATCTAAACAGCCCCTAGATTTTATTTACTCGCTTTTTATTATCTTGCAAACCTATCCAAAAACACCTACAAAGTACTTCTAGTTTCATACTTGTTTCCGGTAAAGCGAACGTTAAGCGTGCGTAGAGTTGTATCGGTGGTCGATAGAACTTGAGGGAATATTTGTTCTACCTTTAGCTCCTCGTTGGGTTCGACACTCTTACTTATCGAAAGAGGCTACAATTGATCCCCTATACTTGTGGGTTATCACTTTTCTCTAGGAACATATCAAAAAATAAATGGGGAGCTACGTCGCGAGCTATTGATCTACAACATAGTTTGCAAATACTATCAAGACTAAGCTCGTGATAAATTAAAGTTCAATTAATCATATTACTTAAGAACTCTCACTTAGATAGACATCCCTCGAGTCATCTAAATGATCACGTGATCCAAATCAACTAAACCATGTCCGATCATCACATGAGATGGAGTAGTTTTCAATGGTGAACATCTCTATGTTGATCATATCTTCTATATGATTCACGCTCGACCTTTCGGTCTCCAGTCCTCCGAGGCCATATCTGCATATGCTAGGCTCGTCAAGTTAAACCCGAGTATTCTGCGTGTGCAAAACTGGCTTGCACCCGTTGTATGTGAACGTAGAGCTTATCACACCCAATCATCACGTGGTGTCTCGGCACGACGAACTGTAGCAACAGTGCATACTCAGGGAGAACACTTATACCTTGAAATTTAACGAGGGATCATTTTATAATGCTACCGCCGTACTAAGCTAAATAAGATACATGAAGGATACACATCATATGCAATCAAAATATGTGACGTGAAATGGCCATCATCATCTTGTGCCTTTGATCTCCATCTCCAAAGCACCGTCATGATCTCCATCGTCACCGGCTTGACACCTTGATCTCCATCATAGCATCGTTGTCGTCTTGCCAACTATTGCTTCTACGACTATCGCTATCGCTTAGTGATAAAGTAAAGCAATTACATGGCGATTGCATTTCATACAATAAAGCGACAACCATAAGGCTCCTGCCAGTTGCCGATAACGGTTACAAAACATGATCATCTCATACAATAATTTATATCTCATCACGTCTTGACCATATCACATCACAACATGCCCTGCAAAAACAAGTTAGACGCCCTCTACTTTGTTGTTGCAACTTTTACGTGGCTGCTACGGGCTTCTAACAAGAACCGTTCTTACCTATGCATCAAAACCACAACGATTTTGTCTCAAGTGTGCTGTTTTACCCTTCAACAAGGACCGGGCGTAGTCAAACTCGATTCAACTAAAGTTGGAGAAACTGACACCCGCTAGGCACCTGTGTGCGAAGCACATCGGTAGAACCAGTCTCATGAACGCGGCCATGTAATGTCGGTCCGGGCCGCTTCATCCAACAATACCGCCGAATCAAAGTAAGACGTTGCAGGTAAGCAGTATGACTATAATCGCCCACAACTCTTTGTGTTCTACTCGTGCATATAACATCTACGTATAGACCTGGCTCTGATACCACTGTTGGGGAACGTAGTATTTAAATTTTTTCCTACGATCACGCAAGATCTATCTAGGATAAGTACATCAACGAGTGGGGGGAGTGTGTCTACGTACCGTTGTAGACCGAAAGCGGAAGCGTTTAGTAACGTGGTTGATGTAGTCGAATGTCTTCACGATCCAACCGATCCAAGCACCGAATGTGCGGCACCTTCATGTTCAGCACACATTCAGCTCGATGACGTCCCTCGAGCTCTTGATCCAGCAGAGGGTCAAGGGAGAGTTCCGTCAGCACGACGGCGTGGTGATAGTGTTGGTGATGTGACCCGTGCAGGGCTTCGCCTAAGCACTACGACAATATGACCGGAGGAGCAAACTGTGGAGGGGGCACCGCACACAGCTAGGAACAATTGATGTGTGTTCTATGGGTGCCCTCCCCATGTATATAAAGGTGGTAGAGGGAGGGAGGTAGCCTAGGGCGCGCCCAAGTAGGAGGAATCCTACTTGGGCCCCTAGTCCAATTCGGCCCCCCTTACCATATTTAGACAAAGGGGGAAAGGAAGGAGGGGGGAGGGGAAGGATGTAGGAGTCCTACTTCATACTTTCATTTTCCTCCTCTCCTTTCCCTTTCTCCCCACGTGGCTGGCCCTATAGGGGGCGCACCAGCCCCTTGTGGGCTGGAGTGTTCCCTTACTTGGCCATTAAGCCATATCTTTGCCGGGGGTTGCCCGAAACCACTTCCGGTGACCCGGTATCACCCGGAACACTTCCGGTGTCCAAATACCATCGTCCTATATATGAGTCTTTACCTCTCGACCATTTCGAGACTCCTCGTCATGTCCGTGATCTCATCCGGGACTCCGAACAAACTCCAGTCACCAAAAACACATAACTCATAATACAAATCGCCATCGAACGTTAATCGTGCGGACCCTACGGGTTCGAGAACTATGTAGACATGACTGAGACACATATCCGGTCAATAACCAATAGCGGAACCTGGATGCTCATATTGGCTCCTACATATTCTACGAAGATCTTTATCGGTCAAACCGCATAACAACATACGTTGTTCCCTTTCTCACCGGTATGTTACTTGCCCGAGATTCGATCGTCGATATCATCATACCTAGTTCAATCTCGTTACCGGCAAGTCTCTTTACTCGTTCCGTAATGCATCATCCCGCAACTAACTCATTAGTCACAATGCTTGCAAGGCTTATAGTGATGTGCATTACCGAGAGGGCCCAGAGATACCTCTCCGATACACGAAGTGAGAAATCCTAATCTCGATCTATGCCAACTAAAAAAACACCTTCAGAGACACCTGTAGAGCATCTTTATAGTCACCCAGTTACATTGTGACGTTTGATAGCACACAAGGTGTTCCTGCGGTATTCGGGAGTTGCATAATCTCATAGTCAGAGGAACATGTATAAGTCATGAAGAAAGCAATAGCAATAAAAACTAAACGATCAACATGCTAAGCTAACGGATGGGTCTTGTTCATCACATCATTCTCCTAATGATGTGATCCCGTTCATCAAATGACAACACATGTCTATGGTTAGGAAACTTAACCATCTTTGATTAACGAGCTAGTCAAGTACAGGCATACTAGGGACACTTTGTTTTGTCTATGTATTCACACATGTATCAAGTTTCCAGTTAATGCAATTCTAGCATGAATAATAAACATTTATCATGACATAAGGAAATAAAATAAAAACTTTATTATTGCCTCTAGGGCATATTTCCTTCAAAAGATACCACATTGAGTTAGTGCGTAGGTTTGGCAAAGTGATCATCCGTGTCTTTGGTCCTGAATATCTTCGGGCACCCAACGAGGATGACAAAAAAATTGATGGCATCTAATGACAGGAGAGGTTGGCCTAGCATGCTAGGCAGCATTGACTGGATGCATTGGAATTGGAAAAATTGCCCGAAGGCATGGCAGGGAATGTATTGCGGGAAGTCTCGTGATGCAAATTGTACCAGAGGCCGTAGCATCCGAGGATTTATGAATTTGGCATTGCTTTTTTGGTATGCCGGGCACTCTCAATGATATCAATGTGTTGCAACGGTCTCATTTGTTTGCTAGGCTTGCTAGTGGTGATGCTCCTGCTTGAAACTACACTATCAATGGGCATGAATACACAAAGGGGTACTATCTTGCAGATGGTATATGCCCTCCTTGGTGCACATTTGTCAAGAGCATCAAAGAACCGAAAACTAGAAAACAATGTGAATTTGCAAGGGTGCAAGAGGCAGCCCGAAAATACATTGAAAGAGCATTCGGTGTTTTGCAATCTAGGTTTGCCATTGTTCGTGGTCCTGCTCATTTTTGGGACAAGCGGACCTTGAAAAACATCATGACATGTTGTGTTATCCTTCACAATATGATTCTCGAAAATGAGAGAGGCATGAACTTGGAGTTCTTCTACGACAATGTGGGTAGCCGTGTCAAACCAGCTAGAGACCCTAACTGAATTTGAGCTTTTTTCAGACATACAAGGAGATTGAAATGCAAACACCTACTTTCAGCTTCAGGAGAATCTCATTGAACAACATTGGCAAAGGGCTGGACAGTAACAAAACTCATTTTTCTATTCATTTTTATTTATTTCATGTGTTATTTATATTTGGGACAAGTTTTATATTGCATTATTTAGTTTGCTTCGGCGATTTAAATAATTATTTGTAACGTGGATGATTGTTGTATTGTGCTGTGGTATTGATATTTTTTAATAATTATTTTGTAGTGTAGATGATCGTTGTATTTTGTGGTGTGGTATTGATACTTGCGGACCGACGGCAGCGGCGCAAGAGCAGGCCCACAAAGCCGACCCGTAAAAGAGTATATTCCTCGAATATCCTTTTATATAGGTCCGTTTTGCGGGATCTGCCTCTGCAGCCGTCCGCGCCGGCTCGCAATGTCGTTTTTTCGCAAACTGCAAATACGTTTTGTGGCTCGACGTTATGCAAGGTCTGTTAGAGATGCTCTAATCACTTATGCACAAGCATTCCCCATTATACAAGGCCTAAGCGGCATTTCTTTAAGGGCCATCCGTTTACCGCATACTCCACGAGTGTTTTTTTTTTCCGTCTTCGCTAGCAACATGCTCCCACAAGCACAACGCTCTAATACCATCGTGGCCGTGATACCCGATGCACGCGAGATGCCACTGCTCCAGTGATCACTCCTCCCAACTAGTTTTAAAAAAACTTCTGATCTATTCATCTCTAATCATGATAATACAATAAATAATAAGAAATAATAAAAATTACATCCAGATTCGTTGATCATCTAAGATGATTATAAGAACTGAAACGGGAAGAAGGCGTGCGGCTGTCATCGTTCTCGTTGAAGCTGGACAAAATTTGTTGTAGTAGATAGTCAGAGAGTCGTCATGTAAGACATCATAGAACCACCTCATCAAAACAACAACCGTCACTGATAAAGAGTAACGTAGATCCAAGAATCCAACCTAAAAACACACAACATAAACGAACGAGGAATAGATCCTAACTAGCGTTACATGCATGCCTGCCACGCACACGCAAAAATAAACCGGTCACAAGTCTCAAAACTACATCTGGCATAATAGTACGCGCTCTCAGAAAAACAAAAGAGAAGATCTCCCGATCGTATCGTACGTACATTGACGCAAAGCACAACGTGCTCAGAATTCGGATCGATCACATGCCATGCATGCGACTGCGCGCCAGCTCTGTGGATGAGAACGATCAACCGACGTGGTCGATGGACACGTATACGTTATCGCACGCAGATGCGTTTATCAGCAGTACAGTACTGCCACATCTATCAAGAACGGAATTTTTTGGAATCACAGAAAAAACAAGTGCGTGCGCATCCATCCATGCATGCATTAACAATCTTTTTTTTTCAGGTTAACATACGCATGGCAATATTTTTAGAATGAAATAATAAAAGGAATCGATAAAAAGGGAAACGATTCAATAATTCTTCCCTGTCAATTTCGAATGAAAATATTAGTCCATGTGGTTTTTAAAATTCCTAACTCGGAATGAAGAGAGAAATTTAGGATGGAAACAATTCAAGAATTAGGAAGATATGTGTTACACGAGGAAGAACTTGGGACGCGGAATATCTACTCGTGAGCTTATATGCTCATGGATGAACAGTAGATTCAAATTTTTTATTTTTACAAACTTTAAGGAATGTTTGGGGTGCATGCAAAATTTCATCACGGAATCACACTAGCGTAAGGCGTGGCAAAAAAAACATAACCGATGCTCTGAACTTTCAAACACATTTCGGAGCTCTGAATTATTATTTTTACCACGACTTCTACCAATATGATTTTTTGGATGAAACTTTGCACGAATTTCAAACATTCCTTCAAAATTTCCACAAAAAATTCAGATTTTTTAATTTCTTTATAATTTTTCCGATTTTACTGTTCAGCAGGAGCATTTGAACTCGTCCCTACAATACACTCTTCGCTAGGATGGGCAAGCACACACCGCGCCCATCATCCCACATTTGTGTATATATGTGCTTATTTTTTTCAACTTAACCTCTAAGATCATATGGAAAATGTGTGTATCAGTATATTTTGCCTCTTGTTAATTGTTATCAATAGTTTGCCTCATTGTCACCTCAACCGATCTAAGATTCATGGCTCCACCACTGTGAGGGGCGAGCAGTGGCGGAGCTAGAAGGTGGCGGACCACCCTGTTTTTTCCCATAGCCTTTATATCATATAAAAGAGTTTTAAAACTATAAATAATTTAAATTTGTATGAACATTTTCATTGTTGGCCTACCCTCACCCATTGTGGTGAATTCGCTACTAGCGCTGAGGGACAACAATGAGAATATGAAGTGCTGAGAGCTCGGACCGGGACGCTTCCTGTGTGTCCTATCCAAACTGGAAACCCTGAGTTTTGTTTAGTTGGTGATAGAACCCATCATAAGGAATGGCTAAAGTTGAGGGGTTGTATTACGAACACACGAATCTTAGGTTGTTTGGTTACGTAGATTATAGAGAACTAGTTTCCTTTAAACTCGATTTCAGTTGTAACAACCAAAAATCTTGTTTGGATTGTCTAACAGAATCGTGGATATGCAAAACTAAGTTTTACAAAAGCCCAAAAACCGAGTTTATGGAAAAACGACTAATCGACGTTTTTCTATATACTCGTTTTGGCTGAACACGGAGTCGGCCACGAACACTGCGACGTTCTGCCAGGTACAACCATGGCGACGCTGAAAGTCCACTGGAGGGTGAAACGAGCTATGCCAGGACATCAATGAAGCGCTCGCACCACTGGCGAGCTCGCCGCTAGGGGTCCGGACGTGGCCGCCGTCGTGTTGGGACGGCGAGATGGGAGCGGCCGCCGAGGGCAGGGTGAGCATGGCCGACAAACTCCTCTCCTGTACACCGGCGACAGCTACAACCTGATCTCTCCCGTCGCTACACTCCAGGCGGAGGTTCATGGGAACTAACTACTGAGTATAAGTTAATCAACCAGCAAGGAAGTAATTCAACAAGCACTTGAACAGCACGGAGATGTAGTTGAAGGCCCATTCCAATCCTTCTTTTTGTGAAATTTGTAGCAACAACAGAGCTCAGTAGAGCAGCGAATGCAGCAACGTCACACCAACTGCACTGCTCTCTGCCCTGACATAGCAGGGCGTGCATCCCGTCGCCGGGCGGTAGTGCCTCTGCACCCTAGACCTAGTTCCTCTCTGGCTGCGGTTGAGGCGGGGTCGCGCGGCAAGCCGCCTGTTGCACGCCCTGCGTAGCCGACTAGCCCGCAGGAACTGGTCCTCGACAACGCCGTTGTCACGTGGTTCGCTTTGTCCATGGCGACGCCGTCCTCGAGGAACTGGCCCAAGAAGAGAGATTAATCGTGTTTTCTTTTTGTTTTCTATTCAAACAAAGAATTGTATACACTTACCTAACAGAAAAACTAACTAAAACTGGTTTTCCTAAAAATCCTCTCAAAACTGGTTTTCAAAACTCACGTCTAATTCTTGGCATCCAAACAACCAAAGCCACATGGAGAGCTAGGGAAGCAGGTTTGGACTTGCATTTTTTTCCGGTCATGTTAACTGGTTGATGTTCAGTGGGATGAGATCCAAATCCAAAGGATGACAGTTATTGACGAAAATTGCACCAAAAATAAAGAACTGCCATGCTTTTTTCTGAAAACTGCCATCACCCCTAATAATACCATACGTGTTCGCAAATGCCAAGCTAGGCAGCGAACGTTCGCTGGTGATTAGTATCTTTTTTTGCAAGAGGTGCTTCTCCTACATTAATAAACTGAACTGAACCAGAACGCCTATATAAAGAGAGGAGAGCACCACCAGTTTACACACACACACAACACACACACACACACACACACACACAACCAGTACTAGATCCACAAGCCAGCAGAAAGGAAGAAGATGATGAGCACCAAGGCCCTCACACTCGGCGCGGCCGTCGTCCTCGCCATCGCCGTGGCGGGCGCGCACGCCGAGCAGTGCGGCCACGCGGCCGACGGCATGGAGTGCCCCAACAACCTCTGCTGCAGCGCGTGGGGGTACTGCGGCATGGACGCCAACTACTGCGGCGACGGCTGCCAGAGCGGCGCCTGCTACGAGCCCAAACGCTGCGGCGCCCAGGCCGGGGGCAACGCCGTGACGTGCCCCAACAACCACTGCTGCAGCGGCCACGGGTTCTGCGGCTACGGCCAGGAGTACTGCGGCGCCGGCTGCCAGAACGGGCCTTGCCGCGCCAACATCAAGTGCAGCGCCGACAAGCCGTGCCTGAGCAACTTCTGCTGCAGCCAGTACGGATACTGCGGGCTCGGCGTCGAGTTCTGCGGCCAGGGCTGCCAGAGCGGCGCCTGCCATGACGCCGTTGGCGCCGCCGCCCTGCCGCTCAGCTCCATAGTGCAGGGGTGATCTTGAACTGCACATGGCTACTAGTATTGCGACGGGATCAGGTGAGGAGATGAGTTGTGGCAATGTCGATCGTTGCCACGTCTTCTTCACTGGCTAGTTTGCGTTTTCTTCGTCTTTACAATCGTTCCCATCATGCATGCACGCATGCATGATTAGCGTTCGGGAACCTCAAATAATGCGTGTCGCGCCATGCATGCCCCGTCCTTGTAATCTTTGTAATCCAATAAATCTGAATCTCGTTGCAATTAACGGAGGGCGTACTGTAGTGTTATCTTTAGGCTAATCTCTGTTCGAGAGGCGGAGGTTAACCAAAGCACCTCACAACCTCAAAGTCTCGGCCATTTTTTTAGCCTCAGCCAACGAAGCATGAGCTCAATCACTAAGTGGTTTTCCTTAAGGTGTCCCGGAGCATAAATCCACACCTTTTAAGGTCCTTGATAAGGGCATGGGTGTCCCAATCTTACAATGAGAAATATTTTGTCGATTTGGATGGAGAACGGCTTTGACGCCAGTCTCATGAATATTACCGTCAATGTTGGATGCATGGTTAGCATGACCAAGAAGGTCTACCTGCAAGTAATAAAAGACAATCAAGAATGTGGTGGAAACAATCTGGATATTGCGAGTATAGATGAAATGTTGATTATCTCAAACGGAGTACACAAAGGTGCAACAACGACTAACTTTTTGGCTAAATAAAATCAAAAGAAAACACTATGAGGTTGATCTATCTATATAGGACTAAGGGGTGGCGGCCAATGGGGTTGATGCACATCCAATGACAGCAAAAAAACCCTAAGTTATACAAGGCCCATAGGGTTCGATTGTTATTTGTGTGCATATTAAATTCCCTCTTAAGTAATGAAATTCGGGCACTTCTGCCATATTTTCAGAAAACATGGAAAATAAAAAAAATTCTCAAGCAAACGCACAGTAGTTAGGCGTTTTCATATGTTAGAGCAACTCTAACAGACCCCGCAAAACACGCAGACCCGCAAAATTCCGGCGAGTATGCGGGCTCGGCCCAATTTTCCGGCCAGAACAGAGCCCGCATACTCGCCCGGCCCGCAAACCGCACGCCCCGACTGCTATAACTGCGGTTTCGCGACTCGTTTGCGGGTTCAAACCCTATCCCTCGCCGTCGCCGAGCCACGCGATTCCCCTTCCCCCTCTCCACATTTCTCGCCGTCGGTGACCACCTGCCCCGCCTCCAGCCGCCATGTGGGGCCGAATGTGGAGCTCCGGACGCGGCTCCGGCAGCAGATCTGGCGGCGGAAGGGACCCGGAGCGCGAGCGGCGCGTACGGTCCGACGGCGCGAGGAAGCGCAGGGCCCGGAAGTGGACCAACCGCGGCCTGTCGACGCCGGCGAGCTTCCAGCGGAGTGAGACAGAGGAGTACGACGCGCCGGCGCACGTCCTTCTCCTCCGCGAGGTCCTTGTACGCCGGGAGCTCCTCCTCCTCCGGCGCGGGCCTTCTCCCCATGAAGAGGGAGTGGTCGGAGGACGAGGAGGAGCCGGACGCGTTCGCCTTCGTCCCCGTGAAGGAGGAGCCCGAGGAGCCCGCTCCGCTCGGCCGTCGCGTGGTCATCGGGCCAGAAGACTACGTCGACGCCGTTGCGGCCGCCATCGCCGAGCGGAGCGTGCGCGAGGAGGCGGAGCGCCGGCGCCACGTCGAGGAGCTCGAAGACCTCAAGTGGCGACAGGCGGTCGCCGACAACCTCACCGCCAAGGAGAAGGCCGAGGAGTGGCGCCGCATCCGCGAGGAGCAGGCGGCAAAGTACGTCGACCTGTGCAGCTCCGGCGAGGAGGATTGAGCGTTCTACTCCTCCACGACGTCGTCCATATGCCGCGACCTCTCCGCCGTTAGATCCGACGCCCCTCTAGTACTAGTTTAACATAGTATGTAGTATAACTATGCTTGTAGCTTGTTGATCATGTGATGAACTATGTAGTATGTGATGAACTATGTTTGTGCAATTTCTTCCGCGAAAGTGGTTTTTCAAATTATGCAGGTTTAGATACGGTTTCTGTTCGGCCGCGCTAGTTTTCGACCCGCAAACGCGTTTTGCGGGTCAAATTTTTGCGGGGTCTGCTAGAATTGCTCTTAGGCAACTATTATTAGGTAGATTGTTGTTTAAGAAGAATTGAAGTTCACTCATAAAATCAGCAAAACCGATCATGCTGGAAATTTACCTTGGCTCCAGAATAAAGTTCACTCTGTTCAGTAAGAAAATACGCTGCGCCATCGTGTCCTTCACTTGACTATTCTTGACTGTTGTAGCCCCAGAAACGTGGACTGAAGACACCCCGTAAAAACGAAAAGGACATCATCACTAGTAGAAAAAGGCCCATTTGTCCCGGTTCATAAGGCCCATCTGTCCCGGTTGGGGAACCGGGACTAAAGGGTCGTTACTAATTGTGACGCCCGGATAATCAAGCTACAGTAAAACTCTGCTAACGATGCCATGTCACCATGATCACTTTAGTTAACCTCGGGTTAGTTCAAATTCAAATTCAAGCAAACAATAAAACTTTTCAAATGTCAAAACTAAAATGTTCTAAAAGTGACAAATAAATCATATGTAATATTGGTGGAGGAACCAAGTCTTTATAAAATGTTTAAATGCACCAAACTAATTAAATCAGTAGCTAAAACCATTAATTAAATGCCTTTTGTATTTTGTAAAATATTAAACTATATTATTTTGGGATGAAACTTTTTGTGGTTGTGACATAATTGGTAACAACAAATTAGGTGCCATTTTGGTATTTTGCTAAAACAAAATAAAAGAGAAACTAGAAATAAAACATAAAAGAAAAATAAATAAAAGGTAAAAAGAAAGCAAAAGGAAAGAACCCCCCCCCCCCGGCTCCCCAAGGGCCTTGGCCCACTGGCCCAGCCGGCCGAATCGGTCCAGCGGCCCAGCACCTCCCCCCTCCCCTTGTCGTCTTCCCCCCTCCTCGTCTGTTCAACCGACCGAGGGCGCACGCCCCTCGCCGTCCCCGCCGGACCTGCTCGCCGCCCCACGCCGCCACATCGCCGAGGGGATAAGGACGCCAGCGACGGCCCCCCTGCCTCCTCCGAGAGATCTCCCCCCCTTCCCCACGAGCTGCTGCTTGCCCTCGCCGCCTCTCCCATTCCCCATCGCATCCGAGCGCTGCCGTGGCCATGCCGGCGTAACACACGCGGTCCCCGACACCGCCTCGCCTCTCCTCCGCGCCAAGAAGGACCGCCTCGACCTCCTCTTCCTCCCCGACGAATCACCCGAGCAGGAGCGCCTCTGCATCATCCCCTACGTTGCCGTCTTCCTCCTCTTCTCCGACGAGCTTCGCCGTCGATTCCGCCGCACCGAGCCCTCCTCGAGCAGGCTTGAGCACATCTGCAGGAGCACTGTGAGCCTGCGCTTCTTTCCCCTCTCTCTCCCGAGCTTTCCGACGCCCGTAGCCCCGTTCCCGTAGCTCGCCCGAAGAACCTCGCCGCCGACGAGCTCGGCGCCGTGGCCATGGTCGCCTTCACCTGTGGCCGAGCGCCGCATCGTGCTCCTGGGGTTCCTAGTGGCCCAACGCGCGCGTCTGCTGCTCTCGCCGTGCCCCGTAGCCCCCTGTTCGCCACTCACCGGAAACCCACCACCACCTGCCTCGCCGCCGGCGACGTTACCGGCCGTCCCCAGCCACGCCACCACCTCCATTCGACGCGGTGT
This sequence comes from Aegilops tauschii subsp. strangulata, assembly GCF_002575655.3. Taxonomy (NCBI): domain Eukaryota; kingdom Viridiplantae; phylum Streptophyta; class Magnoliopsida; order Poales; family Poaceae; genus Aegilops; species Aegilops tauschii. Next base: position 515,314,066 of record NC_053037.3, on the reverse strand, counting down.
GGACTGGCCGTTCGAATGGGCCAAACCACAGCCCCGGGGATGCCCTGTGGGCGAAACCCGAAGCTCACCCGCGCCGCGCCGCCGCATTGGAGCTCGCCGGAGCCCCTCTCCGGTGCCCTGCCGACGTGGCCGGCCGGGCCCCACCCCTGGCTCACTGCCAGTGGCCCCCACGGGCCCCAGTTGACTGGGTTGACCCAGTCAACTGCTGACTGGGCAGCCCAGTGCCACTGACATGCGGGCCCCGCCGCAAAAAGAAAAAAAAAAGAAGAAAAAAAAGTGTTTTATAAATAAAAATAATTAGATTAACTAATCTCTCACTAACATATGGGGCCCACCCCTCTAATTAGACTGTAAGTTTAGTTTAAATAAATATTAGACTAACAGAGGCTGACATGTGGGTCCCACTGGACCCACCTGTCTGGTTTGACTGGTCAGCTGACCTGTTGACCTGCTGACGTCAGCATTGCCTCATGCTGACGTCATAATTCATTTTTGCTTAATATAAATAATTCCAGAAATTCAAATAAACTTTGAAAATTCATATCTTTTAAACCGTAACTCGGATGAAAATGTTTTCTATATGAAAGTTGCTCAGAACGACGAGACGAATCCAAATACGCAGTCCGTTCGTCCACCACACCTCCCTAACATATCGAACTCGCAACTTTCCCCCTTCGGTCCGTCTGTCCGAAAACGCGAAACATCGGGAATACCTCCCGGATGTTCCCCCCCCCTCACCGGTACCACCTACTGTCGCGTTAGGACACCCCTAGCACCGCTCATTGTCATGTCACGCATCGTCGTGCTTATGTTTGCATTGTATTTACTGTTTCTTCCCCCTCTTCTCTCCGGTAGACTACGAGACCGACACTGCTGCTGCCCAGTTCGACTACGGAGTCGACGACCCCTCCTACTTGCCAGGGCAACCAGGCAAGCCCCCCCCCTTGATCACCAGATATCGCCTACTCTACTCTCTACTACTTGCATTAGAGTAGTGTAGCATGTTACTGCTTTCGATTAATCCTATTCTGTTGCATAGCCTGTCATTGTTGCTACAGTTGTTACCCTTACCTGCTATCCTACTGCTTAGTATAGGATGCTAGTGTTCCATCAGTGGCCCTACACTCTTGTCCGTCTGCCATGCTATACTACTGGGCCGTGATCACTTTGGGAGGTGATCACGGGTATATACTATATACATTTATACATGACACATGTGGTGACTAAAGCCGGGTCGGCTCGTTGAGTACCCGCAGGTGATTCTGATGAGGGGGCTGAAAGGACAGGTGGCTCCACCCCGGTAGAGGTGGGCCTGGGTTCCTGACGGCCCCCGACTGTTACTTTGTGGCGGAGCGACAGGGCAGGTTGAGACCACCCAGGAGAGAGGTGGGCCTGGCCCTGGTCGGCGTTCGCGGATAAACAACACGCTTAACGAGTTCTGGGTATTTGATCTGAGTCTGGCCATTTGGTCTATACGCACTAACCATCGACGTGGGAGTAGTTATGGGTATCCCGACGTCGTGGTATCAGCCGAAGCTCTTTTGACGTCAGCAACTGAGTGGCGCGCGCCGGATTGGACTGGAACGCCTCTAGGCTAGGTCTGCTTCCGGCCGCGTACGCAACATGCAGGTGTGCATAGGGCGATGGGCCCAGACCCCTGCGCGCATAGGTTTAGACCGGCGTGCTGACCTCTCTGTTGAGCCTAGGTGGGGCTGCGACGTGTTGATCTTACGAGGCCGGGCATGACCCAGAAAAGTGTGTCCGGCCAAATGGGATCGAGCGTGTTGGGTTATGTGGTGCACCCCTGCAGGGAAGTTTATCTATTCGAATAGCCGTGTCCCTCGGTAAAAGGACGACCCGGAGTTGTACCTTGAGCTTATGACAACTAGAACTGGATACTGAATAAAATACACCCTTCCAAGTGCCAGATACAACCCGGTGATCGCTCTCTAACAGGGCGACGAGGAGGGGATCGCCGGGTAGGATTATGCTATGCGATGCTACTTGGAGGACTTCAATCTATTCTCTTCTACATGCTGCAAGATGGAGATGTCCAGAAGCGTAGTCTTCGACAGGACTAGCTATCCCCCTCTTATTCTGGCATTCTGCAGTTCAGTCCACTGATATGCCCCTTTACACATATACCCATGCATATGTAGTATAGCTCCTTGCTTGCGAGTACTTTGGATGAGTACTCACGGTTGCTTCTCTCCCTCGTTTCCCCCTTTTTCCTTTCTATCTGGTTGTCGCAACCAGATGCTGGAGTCCAGGAGCCAGGCGCCACCGTCGACGACGACACCTACGACACTGGAGGTGCCTACTACTGCGTGCAGGCCGCTGACGACGACCAGGAGTAGTTAGGAGGATCCCAGGCAGGAGGCCTGCGCCTCGTTCGATCTGTATCCCTGTTTGTGCTAGCCTTCTTAAGGCAAACTTGTTTAACTTATGTCTGTACTCAGATATTGTTGCTTCCGCTGACTCGTCTGTGATCGAGCAGTTGTATTCGAGCCCTCGAGGCCCCTGGCTTGTATTATGATGCTTGTATGACTTATTTATGTTTTAGAGTTGTGTTGTGATATCTTCCCGTGAGTCCCAGGTCTTGATCGTACACATTTGCGTGCATGATTAGTGTACGGTCAAATCGGGGGCGTCACAAGTTGGTATCAGAGCCGACTGCCTGTAGGAATCCCCTTTTTCAACTCCTTGGCCGAAGTTGAGTCTAGTCAGTGAAAACTATTTTACTAACATGGCTGTGTGGCTTACGGGCCCACGTCGCCATTGGGTGGTAGTAGGATCTTTTATTCCTCAACCTATACTCTGGGACTCTGACATCTGTTCTATTCGGGTTAAGTGAATTTTGCTAAATCTAACATTAGGATCTCGTTATCACTTTCACCCGGAGAGCCCCTTATTACTGATGATCGTCTGCTGCACGTGAAGACCCTGAAGATACTCTCCGCTGATAACCCGAGAACTTGTGTTCATCGCTTTTGCAATTCCCTTTCATCGATAAACTCCTATGGATAACCACGTATACTCGCCATTCATACAATATTTCCCAGTTGATCCTGTTATTGCAAGATACCCCGGAATTCTCTCTGTTGTTCCGAGAATCCTTTGAGCTTACTGCCTTGCTGTTCTTTGTCACCTGAATACCCCTACGGATAATTCTCGCACTTACCGAGTATCCGGTCATCCCCAGTTGATTCAAGTATTCCACAATAGTCTTCAAAATACTATTCGATCTTCCGAAAATCTTCAGGAGCCTGTTGCTCTTGAAATTCTTGCTTACTAGCATTATGATTAATCCCATAAGTCTCAAAATCTTATTGGCACCCTTTGTCATTATCTTTTTGAGTCCATTGATTCAATATGTTGCGAATTCTCGCAATCCTCAATCAGATCCTAGAATTCATCCTTCCGGCTCAGACATCTTTAACATGAGCTGGATCTCGACCTATCAAATTGCCATCGATGGTACCCCTAAGCCTACTCAACTTATCCATCCTTGCTCAGAGCGTTGCTTCTGACCCCCTGATTTGGAAATCATAATTCCTTTGCATTTGAACTTTGAGTTAGTCAGTTGTTTCTATAATCAGATCTCCTTACATTCTTCTTCCTCTGGTTGAGTACTGATGCTCACATCAGATCCCTTGTGGACCACCAGACCCTTTTGTCGGATTTTATCCGACAATGTCCTCCATATTAAATAAGCTTGTGAGCTTTTCCTCGGATACATGATGCCTTTGGTAAATTGTATCCTCTGCTTATGTCGACCATGCTCTACTTCTGAGCTTGTATTATTTACTCCGAAGTTTGTGGTATATGTTCCTAAGATGCCCTGATGGGTTGAACCTATGCCTTCCTTAATATGTGTGAACTCAGAAGTTTTCACGAGTCAAACTCTCCTAGTATTTTGCCAGTTAAAATTTCAACACTACAACTTCTTGAAAAATGAGAAGTGAATGAAAGGTTATGCATTGGAGAAGTGGGAGTCGACCTTGAACCTTTGTGTTCATGCCTGTGGACACGATGTAGATCCTATCATGGAAGCTCCTTATAATAATAACTATTTCCCTGTTATAATATCATCTGGTATCGGTGAATTGATCCTTTGCGATCGTGGTTTCGACCATGTTCTCCTTTAAATACCATTTCCTATGCAAGTTTAAAGTAATTGTCTTCTATAGAGCCATACCCCAATCCATCCTCTACTTTGACCTGTCGTCGAGTATTACCCCCTGGTATCTCGAGATTATCATGGAACTGCATAACTTCTTATGAGTTTTCATCAAGTGCTACATTCTCACTGATTCCAATTTTCCACGGGCTCTGAGTTATTAGTCACTCGAGAACACCGATAAGTGAATCGATTCCGCACTCCGATTCAATAACTCTAAGTAATTCTTGTTGCTTACGAGTTTAATAATCCTTCAAGTCATTCCTAGCCTTATCGGCTATGTCATTATCGTGCAAACTTTTAACTGTGCTACCCGGTCCTTCCCGGAACACAACTTTCGATGATGAGCTAAGCTTACGTCGATCTTCCTCGTCATATTAGTTTGCCTTGAACAACAAGCTTGATTTCAAGTTTGTGCCGTACCCTGGGTTCCATTAACCTATCGCTTTCATCATTCCCCTGACTTGATGTCATCGCCGATAGATTACATCTTCATGAAATCTCTCGACAAATGGGTCGTGATCAGCACCAACATTTTGAGCTCTTCTAGGATATCAGTCGAAATTCAGGATGAGAAATACCATCCTTGCCCCTCGATGATTTGTGTTATCATCGGCAACGTTATTGCCCCCCCCCACTCCAATTCCGACTTGATCATGATGAGCTCTTTCCTATCTAGCTTATGTTATGTTCTACATTGAAGTATTACTGTCCTTCATGTCAAGGATATTGTGAGAATTTCTCCACCTCTTGAGAATTCTTGATATAGTAATACTTCTCGCCATCTCCATTTGTTTTATGATCCCCGTGTTGTTACTAACCTGAATACCGACAATTGAACTATGATGTGCGACTTCAAAACTTCTAGCAACCCTATTGCTTTGAAGTTAATGGTCAATATTTCATTCTTAGACCATTGGTTATCGAATCACCGTTCTAACATTGATCATTCTACCTAAGCCCATATTCGGGTGCACCTTTCAACCAATGTTTAACTGTGTATGTTTTCCTCAAGCATACATCATTAAGTCATTCGATCTAGCTAATGTTATCTCCTTGTTCACATAGTGGTGGAAATCCATCATTTGGAAATCTCAATGGATTGTCGCTGAGTCAATCAGTCACCTCCTCACCTCTCCTTGATGAAATGAACCCTTGTTCGGAACTCGCTTCCATAGTTCATCTCCCGAGAATCTTCGATGTCGTTTCGACAATTTGTGTTGCACCTTCTTCTCAGGCATCCTGAGTCCGAGTTATCCTGACACCAATCAGATCTGAATCTCGGTCAGATATGATGGTTGGAACATATTTCCAAGAATTATAACATTGGCCTATTTATGACCCGGTAAGGTGATGATACCCAGCACACCTGGCGGGAGGACCTATTGTTATAAGTTTTCCCTTTTAGCAAGGTTAGCTGTTCTTCCATGAGGAAATTGTAAGACTTATTCTATAAGTTGTTCCTGATGGATCCTTTTTGTTTCCAAAGTCGGATCTTCACCTGTTGACCATGTCAATGCTATCTCGAAGCATGTCTATGGTACTCCGATTTTCAACAGGAACATTTGACGCCCAATGCTAAATGTTTCCTGCTCAATTATCCAGACACCGTTGTATGGGTAATGCCATGAAATTTCTCTCCCCTACCTAAAGAGTTTTCTACATTATATCCTGTCATGAATATCATGCTCAGCTTGTCCTTGGGAAGGATATACCCTAGAAATATGTGTTTAAACACATTTTCCTTTCCATTCTTTTGTTTAATCTGATAATCGTATTTTCCTTTCCATTGTTTGGTTTAACCTTTCTGGTGATATATATGATCTTAGCAGTAATATTCTCCTGCTTATGTAAACACCTCGGTGTACAACTCTGTCAGTAAGACCCTGTTACTATTGTTGGTGACATTTCGGTAACCACCGATGGACGAGAACTTTGCCTAATGGTCCGCCTCGTTTCAACGAGCAGGAAAATGGTTCTCTTCGTCCCTCGCCCTTGGTACCGACGATGTTGCTGACATATAATCGACAGGCTACCCTCTGCCATGCCTTGCTATCATGATCGTGCAAGATGTCACCGCCCTTCCTACTTTTAACCCACATGGTGGGCCCATAACCCACAGTTCCATAGGATCGAAACCTGACTCTTATGTACACCCCCTGTTTCCAAGGTTGTTCCTCGCACCTGGCCTCGTATGTAATTCACGAGCCACCTTCAGGTCTGATATCGGACACAATACTTATTCCCGTTGCTTTGACCCTTTCACGCCCTATAACAGGCATCGAACGATTGCCTGCCCGCTCGAAACTTCCCAGGTTACCTCCTTACTTTGCTCTCGATATTTTCTTAAGTTTCGATTCGAGGGTTACCTTTCGCCACCTTCCTCGATGCTGTCGACCCGATAGACAACCTTGTCGAGGCCCGTTCTCCCAGAATGCCCACCCCTTATTCTTTCGTAAGTACGATGGAGTTCCTGAAGAAAGGACGCCGACTTCATCATGATGACCGAAGCAGAGAAATGAAGACATCAATGTATTGGGCCAGCCTCTTCCAGAAGTGCAAGCCAGGATGAGGAGAACCGCTAGATTCGTTACCAAACCTTCCCCCCTTACTCCCCTCTTAAATCTCGGGACAAGATTTCTTGTAGTGGAGGAGAATTGTGACGCCCGGATAATCAAGCTACAGTAAAACTCTGCTAACGATGCCATGTCACCATGATCACTTTAGTTAACCTCGGGTTAGTTCAAATTCAAATTCAAGCAAACAATAAAACTTTTCAAATGTCAAAACTAAAATGTTCTAAAAGTGACAAATAAATCATATGTAATATTGGTGGAGGAACCAAGTCTTTATAAAATGTTTAAATGCACCAAACTAATTAAATCAGTAGCTAAAACCATTAATTAAATGCCTTTTGTATTTTGTAAAATATTAAACTATATTATTTTGGGATGAAACTTTTTGTGGTTGTGACATAATTGGTAACAACAAATTAGGTGCCATTTTGGTATTTTGCTAAAACAAAATAAAAGAGAAACTAGAAATAAAACATAAAAGAAAAATAAATAAAAGGTAAAAAGAAAGCAAAAGGAAAGAAAACCCCCCCGGCTCCCCAAGGGCCTTGGCCCACTGGCCCAGCCGGCCGAATCGGTCCAGCGGCCCAGCACCTCCCCCCTCCCCTTGTCGTCTTCCCCCCTCCTCGTCTGTTCAACCGACCGAGGGCGCACGCCCCTCGCCGTCCCCGCCGGACCTGCTCGCCGCCCCACGCCGCCACATCGCCGAGGGGATAAGGACGCCAGCGACGGCCCCCTGCCTCCTCCGAGAGATCTTTTCCCCCCCTTCCCCACGAGCTGCTGCTTGCCCTCGCCGCCTCTCCCATTCCCCACCGCATCCGAGCGCTGCCGTGGCCATGCCGGCGTAACACACGCGGTCCCCGACACCGCCTCGCCTCTCCTCCGCGCCAAGAAGGACCGCCTCGACCTCCTCTTCCTCCCCGACGAATCACCCGAGCAGGAGCGCCTCTGCATCATCCCCTACGTTGCCGTCTTCCTCCTCTTCTCCGACGAGCTTCGCCGTCGATTCCGCCGCACCGAGCCCTCCTCGAGCAGGCTTGAGCACATCTGCAGGAGCACTGTGAGCCTGCGCTTCTTTCCCCTCTCTCTCCCGAGCTTTCCGACGCCCGTAGCCCCGTTCCCGTAGCTCGCCCGAAGAACCTCGCCGCCGACGAGCTCGGCGCCGTGGCCATGGTCGCCTTCACCTGCGGCCGAGCGCCGCATCGTGCTCCTGGGGTTCCTAGTGGCCCAACGCGCGCGTCTGCTGCTCTCGCCGTGCCCCGTAGCCCCTTGTTCGCCACTCACCGGAAACCCACCACCACCTGCCTCGCCGCCGGCGACGTTACCGGACGTCCCCAGCCACGCCACCACCTCCATTCGACGCGGTGTGGACTGGCCGTTCGAATGGGCCAAACCACAGCCCCGGGGATGCCCTGTGGGCGAAACCCGAAGCTCACCCGCGCCGCGCCGCCGCATTGGAGCTCGCCGGAGCCCCTCTCCGGTGCCCTGCCGACGTGGCCGGCCGGGCCCCACCCCTGGCTCACTGCCAGTGGCCCCCACGGGCCCCAGTTGACTGGGTTGACCCAGTCAACTGCTGACTGGGCAGCCCAGTGCCACTGACATGCGGGCCCCGCCGCAAAAAGAAAAAAAAAGAAGAAAAAAAAGTGTTTTATAAATAAAAATAATTAGATTAACTAATCTCTCACTAACATATGGGGCCCACCCCTCTAATTAGACTGTTAGTTTAGTTTAAATAAATATTAGACTAACAGAGGCTGGCATGTGGGTCCCACTGGACCCACCTGTCTGGTTTGACTGGTCAGCTGACCTGTTGACCTGCTGACGTCAGCATTGCCTCATGCTGACGTCATAATTCATTTTTGCTTAATATAAATAATTCCAGAAATTCAAATAAACTTTGAAAATTCATATCTTTTAAACCGTAACTCGGATGAAAATGTTTTCTATATGAAAGTTGCTCAGAACGACGAGACGAATCCAAATACGCAGTCCGTTCGTCCACCACACCTCCCTAACATATCGAACTCGCAACTTTCCCCCTTCGGTCCGTCTGTCCGAAAACGCGAAACATCGGGAATACCTCCCGGATGTCCCCCCCCTTCACCGGTACCACCTACTGTCGCGTTAGGACACCCCTAGCACCGCTCATTGTCATGTCACGCATCGTCGTGCTTATGTTTGCATTGTATTTACTGTTTCTTCCCCCTCTTCTCTTCGGTAGACTACGAGACCGACACTGCTGCTGCCCAGTTCGACTACGGAGTCGACGACCCCTCCTACTTGCCAGGGCAACCAGGCAAGCCCCCCCCTTGATCACCAGATATCGCCTACTCTACTCTCTACTACTTGCATTAGAGTAGTGTAGCATGTTACTGCTTTCGATTAATCCTATTCTGTTGCATAGCCTGTCATTGTTGCTACAGTTGTTACCCTTACCTGCTATCCTACTGCTTAGTATAGGATGCTAGTGTTCCATCAGTGGCCCTACACTCTTGTCCGTCTGCCATGCTATACTACTGGGCCGTGATCACTTTGGGAGGTGATCACGGGTATATACTATATACATTTATACATGACACATGTGGTGACTAAAGCCGGGTCGGCTCGTTGAGTACCCGCAGGTGATTCTGATGAGGGGGCTGAAAGGACAGGTGGCTCCACCCCGGTAGAGGTGGGCCTGGGTTCCTGACGGCCCCCGACTGTTACTTTGTGGCGGAGCGACAGGGCAGGTTGAGAACACCCAGGAGAGAGGTGGGCCTGGCCCTGGTCGGCGTTCGCGGATAAACAACACGCTTAACGAGTTCTGGGTATTTGATCTGAGTCTAGCCATTTGGTCTATACGCACTAACCATCTGCGTGGGAGTAGTTATGGGTAACCCGACGTCGTGGTATCAACCGAAGCTCTTTTGACGTCAGCAACTGAGTGGCGCGCGCCGGATTGGACTGGAACGCCTCTAGGCTAGGTCTGCTTCCGGCCGCGTACGCAACGTGCAGGTGTGCATAGGGCGATGGGCCCAGACCCCTGCGCGCATAGGTTTAGACCGGCGTGCTGACCTCTCTGTTGAGCCTAGGTGGGGCTGCGACGTGTTGATCTTACGAGGCCGGGCATGACCCAGAAAAGTGTGTCCGGCCAAATGGGATCGAGCGTGTTGGGTTATGTGGTGCACCCCTGCAGGGAAGTTTATCTATTCGAATAGCCGTGTCCCTCGGTAAAAGGACGACCCGGAGTTGTACCTTGAGCTTATGACAACTAGAACTGGATACTGAATAAAATACACCCTTCCAAGTGCCAGATACAACCCGGTGATCGCTCTCTAACAGGGCGACGAGGAGGGGATCGCCGGGTAGGATTATGCTATGCGATGCTACTTGGAGGACTTCAATCTATTCTCTTCTACATGCTGCAAGATGGAGATGTCCAGAAGCGTAGTCTTCGACAGGACTAGCTATCCCCCTCTTATTCTGGCATTCTGCAGTTCAGTCCACTGATATGCCCCTTTACACATATACCCATGCATATGTAGTATAGCTCCTTGCTTGCGAGTACTTTGGATGAGTACTCACGGTTGCTTCTCTCCCTCGTTTCCCCCTTTTTCCTTTCTATCTGGTTGTCGCAACCAGATGCTGGAGTCCAGGAGCCAGGCGCCACCGTCGACGACGACACCTACGACACTGGAGGTGCCTACTACTGCGTGCAGGCCGCTGACGACGACCAGGAGTAGTTAGGAGGATCCCAGGCAGGAGGCCTGTGCCTCGTTCGATCTGTATCCCTGTTTGTGCTAGCCTTCTTAAGGCAAACTTGTTTAACTTATGTCTGTACTCAGATATTGTTGCTTCCGCTGACTCGTCTGTGATCGAGCAGTTGTATTCGAGCCCTCGAGGCCCCTGGCTTGTATTATGATGCTTGTATGACTTATTTATGTTTTAGAGTTGTGTTGTGATATCTTCCCGTGAGTCCCTGGTCTTGATCGTACACATTTGCATGCATGATTAGTGTACGGTCAAATCGGGGGCGTCACACTAATGCCCTAGGCCTTTAGTCCCGGTTCTTATACAAACAGGGACAGATGGGCCTCCACGTGGCCGCTCCGGCGAGCCCAGGCAGGAGGGCCTTTGGTCCCGGTTGGTAGCACCAACCGGGACCAATAAGCTTCCACGAGTCAGCATTTCAGCGGCTGGTTTTTTTTTGAAAGGAGGTGGTTTAGGGTTTTGGGGGTTAATTTAGGTTGGTATAGGTAGCTAATAGAGAGATGTGTCCTCTCTTATCTCCGTGCTACTGCTACTGCTATGCCTAAACATGACTTAGATTGAAGTGAGGCAACATGTGGTGCATGTCGAAAGTAATACTAATCCTAACTTGATCAAGTTTGGATTGTACTACTTTCGACATGCACCACATGCATGTTGCCTTCACTTCAATCCAAGCCATGTTCATTTCATCCACAGATATATAATAACTCTTAATGCTCGCATCATGCATCATCATAATAACAAGTCCTACTAATCATCATCATACAACTTCTATTCGTTATTAATAACAAGTCATACGATCATCATCCTGATAGTCATTGAACCAACCCTACTTTGTTCTTAGCACATGATCATCAGTATTAGGTAGGACCTAAATACCCTTTTTAAGGTGAAATAGCATAAAACAATATAGACCCTGACTCTCCATTATGGAGAATAGAGATCATCCTGTCTCCAATTCTTGCGCTTCGCTTTCTTTTGCTTCCAAGAACCTCCTTATGACCGTTCATACATTTTTTCCATTCTCTGATTAGCATGTCTCCACTTTTTTTAGAAATCCGGTATGGACAGTTGAGATTCGTAGGATGACTTGGATATATGTTCAAAACACGAAGGCTGCCATTCTGATACATCAAATGAGGCACACAATCCTCTGGGATTCTCTGTTGAAAAACATAGTAATAACTTCATAGTTAGCAATGATGTACAAGTTTTAGAAGTATGCAAAGATGCACGGATGTTGTAATAGTAAAATATCTTACCAGGGTATCTCCATGGTAGTTACCATGGTTCAACACGTGCACCAGTGGCACGTATTGACCATAATGTTGAGGAGTTTGATTGTAGATATTCTAATTCTCAAGATCAGTGCAAAATCCGACCAGATGATTTTTCTCCTGATAAGTTAATTTGGAGCCATCGGTGTAGTGGGTTTTGTCTACCATGTTCCGCACATTGTTTGAACAATCAAAATAAGCTGTCAACTATTTTGAAATAAACAATATAAATTAGCTAATAACTATGTTTGAGAAACTCACATAGTGGTAGAACTGGAGGCGTATCAACAAGGACCCAGATGTCCATATTGTCTTGCTCGATATCAGGATCACCAAGATCCATGGTGACAAGCATACCCTCATCAAAACCATACATCTTGCAAAATGCTTCCCAATTTTTGCAACCAAAATGGGTTACGCTCTCAGCATTATACAGATTTACTTCAAAATCCACATCATGATGGGTCCTTAGGTGAATTTTCTTCGTTTCAAAATTTTCATGGTCTTCAAAATCCATCCTCTCCAAGACATAGCGTCTTGCATGGCATGGGATAAGCTATACTCGAATTGTAAAAGATGAAAATTACACGTTGAAATAGTTGAAGTCATGCTTAATTACGAAAAAACACTTGTCGTCGTTGCGTACCGTTTCAACATCGAAGGTCTCCTCGAGCTTAATACTGAAGCGCCGATCATCGTCCAGGTGAGGCCTGTCGCACAAACCTCGATCGTCATGGCACCACCGCACTCCCCCGGGAGACTTTCGTCGTCCGATGATGACATTTCCTACGTTCATAATTCAAAGATTAAATTTGTACAATTAAATATATGTACTACAAAAACTAAATTAGATCATTATTATTCATCACGGGTTGACTATCGGTTTGTCGAGTCTTTTCTTGAAAACTCTCAGCTCACGTGGTGTATACATTCGACCGTTGGTGATGGTCGCTCCTCCATTTGTCCCCGAGTGCATTACACCAAAATGTCTAGCACACGGGAACATAGGAGAAGCGACCCCCACGACAACAGTCGGGATTCTTCGTCCTCTCATATATATATGGTGGAACTCTCCCTCACTGATTCCTCTCTGACATTTGCGACCGTCGATGATGGTAGCTCCTCTTTTCGTTCCCGAGTGCATTACACCAAATTGTCTAGCACACGGGAACGAAGGAGAAGCTACCCCCACGACAAGAGTCGGGATTCTTCGTCCTCTCATATATGGTGGAGACTCGACAGACTTAAAGTCAACCCGAAATATCGTTTAATTATCTTTCTAAAAAAGGATTTGGCTGGTCTCACCTCGATGTCGGAGGGGGCGGTGACGGGGAGGACGGCGGGGATGATGGAGGGGCCGGGGGCTCCTAGATTTCCGCGAAAACAAAAACCCTATAAGCTATCAACTAATCATATGCACATGCCTTGCATAGTGCTCTCCAATTTTAGCATTCAAAGTAGGAGTAGTTTTCCAATTTGAGCATTCAATAAGCAAAATAAAAACACAAAATAAAGTAGTATTCAAATTAGGATGCATTCAATTATAAGCAAAACTACATCATCTCCATGCGTCCGTACATCGTCGAATATTATCACTAATACACCTCGAATACTATCACACATATCGCCAGTACAGCTAGAACCGTAGCGCCCGACGGGTATCGGCGCGGGCGGTGGACACCCAAAGGGAAGGAACCATCACAGGATCATAGCTCCAGTGAGATCCCTGAAGAACCTGCCAGGTATTGTCGAACCTGCCCTCCAACGCAACCATGTAGCGACGGACGTGCTGGTCCTCCTCGCTGACACGGTGACGTACCACCTCCGCGGTGTCCGGAAGCCTCGGCACCGTCACTGGCCCACGCGGCCGCCACCAAACAAGGATCGGGTCAACGACGGGCTGGCTCCTCACCAACCTACGCTCCCCGGAAGGTAGCACCTCCCAAAACCAGCCCGACGGAGCCCAGTCCCGGACATGGCCTCTCTGATCAAGCTGGCCTCCTCCGCCGAGTCGACGACGAGGATGCGGGATAGGCATCCTCGATGTCGATGCGGGAATAATTGCTTTAACTAAAAAACAAACTAGTTCTATTAATTTCCTTACTATAAATAGAATAAAGTAGTACTTACTAAAAATAAACTAGCTAGTTTAACTAGTTCTATTATTTTTCTAACTAATTATATTAAACACTTTCTAAGTAGTACTTACTAAAAGTTATCGGGGAGGGGGGTACGTATATCGACAACGAATAAGAAGAGGAAGAAGAAGAAAAAAGAGGAGAAGAAGAAAGGAATAGAGGAGGAGATCGAAGAAAAAAAGAAAAAAAAATCCGCTTTGCTAATCTTCCCCTCTAATGCGGGCCGGGCTTAGGCGGGCGCGGGACGAAGAAATAGAATAATATATTATTCTATTTTCTCTTCTTCTCCTCTATTCCTTCTTCTTCTCCTCTATTTCTTCTTCTTCTACTACTCTTTTTTTTTCTTCTTTTTCATCTTCTTATTTATTTCTCCTCTTCTTCCTCTCCTCTTCTTCTTATTCTTCTTCTTCTTCTCCTTCTTCCTCTTCTTATTTTCATTTTTTCTCTCCTTCTTTTTCTTCTAAATATGAACATACATAAATGACTTTGATCATACACAATTTTCAGATTCCTACACAATATGAACATATACATAAATAGACAAAGAAAATTCTATGAACAAAAAAAATCATAAAAATTCTATGAACAAAATTACAACAGAAAAAAATCATAAACATTCTATGAAAAAATTGATATATTCTTTGCATATATATGAACATACAAACATTTGCATATTCAATAATAATATCACCAAAAAAATCTAAACTACACATCTAAATTACAACAACTAAATTAACTACACATCTAACTACACATCCAAATTAATACAACTAAATTACAAATCTAAACTACACATATATAATAGCTAGCTAGGGGCCGCGGCGGCGCGGCGGCAGCGGCGGTGGCCATTACAGGGAGGAGGAAGAGGGGATCGGGGCGGCGCTCACAGGGTGCGCGGCGACGGCGACGAGGAGGCAGCGTCGGGGCAGGGGCGGTGCGGGGCGGCGACGGCGTCGGGCGGGACGGCGCGGGGCGTGGCGCAGGGGCGCGGCCGGCGACGGCGTGGGCTCGAAGGCGGCGGACGGCGTCGGCGTGGGCTCGGGGGCACGGGCGACGACGGCGGGGCAGCCTGGCGGCGTCGAGGAGGGTCGGCGTCGTCGGGCGGCAACTGGCGATGAAATCTGAAAAAATGCTAAGTGCTGGCTTATATAGGAAAAGCTTTAGTCCCGGTTCGTGGCACAAACCGGTACCAAAGCCCACCTTCAGTCCCGGTTGGTGCCACCAACCGGGACCAAAGGCCTCTTTTCAGCAGTCCAAAGGGCGGGAAGCAGAGGCCTTTGGTCCCGGTTGGTAGCACAAACCGGGACTAAAGGGGGGCGTTGGTACCGGTTGGTGCCACGAACCGGTACCAATGTATGCCTTTAGTACCGGTTGGTGGCACCAACCGGGACTAAAGGCCTTGTTCTGCCCGCATCGCGGCACGAAAGTTTAGTCCCACCTCGCTAGCTGAGGGAGCTCGAGAGTGGTTTATAAGCCCCACTCCCGCTGCCCTCTCGAGCTCCTCTCAAATGCAGGCTTTCGGGCCTAAACACACTGTATCTGCCTGTGGGCCTATTGGGCCTTCTACGGGCCTGAATCCTGGCCCATGGGTGGGTTTCTAGTCGTATTCAGGCCGTGGTGGCCCAGTAGGTGGCGTTTTTTTAATTTTTCCCAGTTTATTTCTTTTCTTTTTTGCTTTATTTATTTTATTTTGTTTCTACTTACCACAAAATACTTATTTATTTTATTTTATTTTATTTTGTTTCTAATTACTTATTTATTTTATTTTATGATAATTCTTTTTGCTATTAAAGTTTCTAACAAAAAAAGTTCTTTATGAAAATTCTTTTTGCTTTTAATGATTTTGAACAGAAAAAACTTTGATAACTTTAGTTGCATCAATTTTATATAATTTTAGTTTCAGTAATACTAGAGGTTGCTTATAATGTTTTGAACAGAAAATACATTGATAATTTTAGTTTCATAAATTTTATTTATGTTATTAAAGTTTATTTTATTTTGTTTCTATTTATATATTTTATTAATGTTTATTTTATTCTGTTTCTAATTACTTATTTATTTTTTATGATATTTGTTATTTTCCATGCATTTACTGTTTATTTTGAGCTATAAGACCCTGAAATTGAAAAGCATTAGAAATGAACTCTGAAAAGGTTGAAAGTTGGCATGGTATCATCATTTCACCCACATAGCATGTGCAAGAAAGTAGAGAGGGTTACGGCAAAAACTGGATGCACTTCGTGTACAAAACGGACAATCTCTTTCGAAGTATCAGGGTTTCATTCGGAAACTCGTCTGTTACAAAGGGATTTCATTTTTTTGAACTTACTTGAACTCCATAGTTTTTCTGTATTCAAAATGCACCATTCAAAGCCACATCATCAATTTTCAATCCTTTTTGACTTCACTTGTTATTTTTCATGCATTTACTGATTATTTTGAGCTATAAAACCCTGAAATTGAAAAACATTTCAAATCAACTCTGAAAAGGTTAAAAGTCGGCATGGTATCATCATTTCACCCACATAGCATGTGCAAGAACGTAGAGAGGGTTACGGCAAAAACTGGATGCACTTCGTGTACAAAACGGACAATCTCTTTCGAAGTATCAGGGTTTCATACGGAAACTCGTCTGCTATAAAGGGATTTCATTTTTTTGAACTTACTTGAACTCCATAGTTTCTCTGTGTTCAAAATGCAC
This sequence comes from Aegilops tauschii subsp. strangulata, assembly GCF_002575655.3. Taxonomy (NCBI): domain Eukaryota; kingdom Viridiplantae; phylum Streptophyta; class Magnoliopsida; order Poales; family Poaceae; genus Aegilops; species Aegilops tauschii. The sequence goes on along the minus strand of NC_053037.3, from coordinate 515,297,447 downwards.
CATTCAAAGCCACATCAATAATTTTCAACCCTTTCTGACTTCATTTGTTATTTTTCATGCATTTACTGGTTATTCTGAGCTATAAGATCTGAAATTGAAGGCAACATATAGCTCTCATGAATAGATAAGTGACCAAATTAATAAAAGTTCATCATCACATTAGAACCAAAGTACATACATAGTTCTCATTGAACAACATATATATAGCTCTCCAGAGCATCTAATTAAACCATACATTGAAATTATGTAAAACATTTCAATGCAACAACAAATGCGATCATAATCGCAACCAAGGTAACAATTGATCCAACTGCATAATGATACCAAGCCTCGGTATGAATGGCATATTTTCTAATCTTTCTATCTTCAACCGCATTGCATCCATCTTGATCTTGTGATCATCGACGACATCCGCAACATGCAACTCCAATATCATCTTCTCCTCCTCAATTTTTTTTATTTTTTCCTTCAAGTAATTGTTTTTTTCTTCAACTAAATTTAACCTCTCGACAATAGGGTCGGTTAGAATTTCCGGTTCAACCACCTCCTAGATAAATAAAATCTATGTCACGTTGGTCGGCATAATTGTCATAAACAATAAATGAACCAAATAGTTATAAAAAGATAATATATACCACATCCGAATCATAGACAGGACGAGGGCCGACGGGGGCGGATACCAAAACCATCGCACTATGTAATAAGAAGGAATAATAAAAGTAACAAAATTAGACAAGTATCTATCTAAAGTAAGAATTTTTTTCTTTCAGAAAGAAGATAAGAATAAGAGGCTCACCACGGTGGTGCTGGCGACGAGATCGGCGCGGGCGATCGACGGCGGTGAAGACGGGGACGGGACGTGACGGACCGCTAAACCTAGACAAATCTCGGGGAAAATGGAGCTCGGAGGTCGAGTTTCGAGAGGAGAAAGATTAAGTAGTGTGGCTCAGACATTTCATCGAACACCTCATGTGCATAGGAGGTGAGCTAGAGCACCCAAATGCCCTCCCCTCGACGGCCAAAAAAAATAGAGCACTGTGGAGTGCTCTGCTGCGGCGATGGGGTATATATAGGCACTCATTTGTCCCGGTTCGTGGCTAGAACCGGTACTAAATCCGGGCCTTCTGTCCCGGTTCAAGCCAAGAACCGGGACCAATGGTTGTGGGCCAGGAGCGAGGCCCATTAGTCCCAGTTCGTGCCTCGAACTGGGACAAATGGTTCCATACGAACCGGGACCAATGCCCACGAGGCCCCGGCCGGCCCCCTGGGCTCACGAATCGGGACGAATGCCCCATGGGTCCCGGTTCGTAACTGAACCGGGACTAATGAGCTTGCCATGCCCAAACGAAAGCCCTGTTTTCTACTAATGCATCGATCAAATGTATCTGTAAATTAGACAAGTCTCCTCTGTTGATATGAGACACGCATGATGTTTAATCGAGTGAATAATAACTGCTGTATTAAATCACTAATTGCATAATCAGAAGGGGGAATTGCACTCGCACTAACAAAAAAAACTGCCAGCGATTCAGTAGATTAGGGCTAACCGAGCCTGTAATCACCCACACCTGTATGGTCAGACTAATTAATCAAGCTTAACTTACTTCTTCGACCGAATCGATCCTCTGCACCGAGATGGATCCATGGCCTCACTTGAACACGTCCCAGAAATCAATGAAAGGGTCGTTGAACTCCACCGTCTGAACCATCTGCTCCCGCTCCCGGCGGGCCTCAGCCCTCCGTCGCTCCATCTCGCGCCGGTGGATGGCCTCGGCCTCGGCATCAACAGCGGCAATACGAGCCTTGGCGAGACGGGCTTTCTCGAGGAGCTCGCGCATGCTGCAGGAGGCTAGGGGCCTCGGCGACGAGGTGCTGCTCTGGTTCTCGGCAAGGCGAGCCTTCCCGAGGAGCTCGCGCATGCTGGAAGCTGGCGGCTTGGGTGGCGCCGTGATCTCGGGAGGCTGAGTCGGCGAGGCGCTGGTCTGGTTCTTTGTCACGCGGAGGGGTTCGACTTCGACGCCGCTGACTGGACTGGGACCCGGGCGATTCTTGTTCCTGGCTGCGGCAGCGGCAGCGGACGCGACCTCGCCGGAAGCTCCACGCACGCTCTTCGCCGGCCGATCCCCGTGGTCGAGCGATCCTGCAGGCCGCTTCGGCTTCTTGGCAGCGGCGGTGGGCTTGGCGACGCAGGCGGGGTTGATCCGGACGCGGGAGGACGCGCAGGCTCCGGGGAGGGCAGCGGCGGGTCCGCCCGAGGCCAGGGAGCGGGGGTGGGCGGTGGCGTCCATGGCCGGAGCAGATCGGGGCGCACGAGACGAGATCATGGAGGGGAACCGATCGATCGGGAGACCGGGAGGAGCAAGAAAGAGATAGCGCGGGGGTCAAGTTTAGGGCGGAAGTAGCCGCAAGAAGACGCGCCGGAGAGGATTCAAGTCCGAGTTCGAAATGAAGAGGGTTTACGTTGTAGCGGTGGGCCCAGTTGTCGGTGAGCCAGGCCTGGACTTCGGTTTTTTTTTAGGTGAACCTGGATTTTTTTTTTTTTGAAGTGTGAACCTGGACTTTGGTAAGTTCCGGTACGGCTGGTTTGGCTTAGCTGTGATATTTGTACAACGTGAAAACTCTCTATCTATGATGAATCGTAGTACTATCTATCTGTGATAAAATTCATTTTTGTGAACTCTCTACTACTATGGACGCGGTCTTAGGGTGGAGCCAGAAACTTTAGCCAACGGAATTCACTCATTGACTCATTGCAAAAATTTGTCCAGTGGGTTCACTCGTTGCGCGGATTTAGCACAAAATAATCAAGTGCAAAGTTCAATTTCACACTATTTGTGCATCTTATAACAAGAGTACATCACTCAACTCATAGACAGTGCACATGTACCATGTAGTTGTTACATTATCTCTACTATTAAATCAGAATCAAACGTCGTGATGGTTCAACCTCTGTTCCAGTCTCGTACATAACTTCTGCCCGCGAACTAAAAAATCAGACCTCCTCGCAACCCCTCCGCGCATGATAGAAAAAAGAAAATAAAAAACCCACACGTACGCACGCCCCAACTCCCACCTCCCGCGAACCAACCTGTGGTTGGATGGTTAGAGGGACTGTGGTATCTCCAGCCCACCAGGGTTCAAATCCTGGTGCTCGCAATTATTCCTGGATTTATTTCAGAATTTCCGGCGATGCGCATTCAGTGGGAGGAGACGTTCCCGTCGACGACGAGGTGCCTACGGTGACTTCGTAAATTTCAAGAAGATATGCCGGCTCAGTCTTTCAGAGGTCCTCATAGGGGTAGGGTGTGCGTGTATGCGTTCATAGGGATGAATGTATGCGTGTGTATATGAGCGCTTGTGTCTGTATTGATGTTAAAAAAACTCCCACCTCCCACTTCCCACCCCTTCCGCCAGATCCCTCGCTCTCGATCCCGTGTCTATGCAGAGACGAATCGCCGCCGCCGGCCTCCTCCCGCCTACGTCGACCTTGAGCGGCAACACACTGCAGCCAGACTTCTATACTAGATTGGAACGGTGGATCTACATCTCATCTCTTCTTCACCGAGTCCACGAGGTACTCAACGTGGCAGGGGCGACGAACAGGAGCGCCGCATCGACAGCAGCGACGAACGACGGCCCAGGTATTGCCATCTCCTTATCCTCGATCCAACCCATCTTCTCCCCGTATCCTGTACTTCCGCACCCCCTCATTCTTCTCTCGCGTGGCAGAGACCGACGAGTTGCAACGGACGGGCGGCAGTCCGGCTGCTGGCTTAAAGGACGCACTAGAAAATTACAGGTAGACGGAGAAGGTTGCCTATGGAAATCTGGCAAGTGGCAGCGGCATACAGGTATTACGGTTAGATGTTTGCTTTTTACCTAGATGAATACTTATAGCACTGAATTTATGAATGTAGACTTATAGTATTGTGTTTTTGATGTTTACTTATTGTCGTAATCTCATGTATAGGCTGTGCTGATTCTTAAATTGCCAAAAGACACCTTAATAAAAATCACTCAAGTCTCTTTTTATTGTGGAAACTCGTTGTATGTGTAAATTTATTTATACTCTCGGTCTCGGCGCATGGAGCCTACAAGACGCCGAATGTTCTTGCTGCTGCTGTAAGCATTTCATTTGATTATGTTTTCACTTGTGGAGTTCGTGATCAATTGGTCATGAACATCAATTATCTTTACTGTTGAATATATCTTATTTTGGTTATGTTGATGGCAAGACCAAGTGGGAAAACACCAGAAATAAATTCAACTTGGGGAAGAGAATCAAGAGGATGAACTCGCTCAGCGGCTTGTACCGTGTTTTTGTTGGGGAACGTAGTAATTTCAAAAAAAAATCCTACGAACACGCAAGATCATGGTGATGCATAGCAACGAGAGGGGAGAGTGTTGTCCACGTACCCTCGTAGACCGAAAGCGGAAGCGTTAACACAACGCGGTTGATGTAGTCGTACGTCTTCACGATCCGACCGATCAAGTACCGAACGCACGGCACCTCCGAGTTCAGCACACGTTCAGCTCGATGACGTCCCTCGAACTCCGATCCAGCCGAGTGTTGAGGGAGAGTTTCGTCAGCACGACGGCGTGGTGACGATGATGATGTTCTACCGACACAGGGCTTCGCCTAAGCACCGCTACGATATTATCGAGGTGTAATATGGTGGAGGGGGGCACCGCACACGGCTAAGAGATCAATGATCAATTGTTGTGTCTATGGGGTGCCCCCCTGCCCCCGTATATAAAGGAGCAAGGGGGGAGGCGGCCGGCCTAGGAGGAGGGCGCGCCAAGGGGGGAGTCCTACTCCCACCGGGAGTAGGACTCCTCCTTTCCTTGTTGGAGTAGGAAAAGGGAAGGGAGAAGGAGAAAGAAGGAAGGGGGCGCCCCCCTCCCTAGTCCAATTTGGACTAGTCCATGGCGAGGGGTGCGGCCACCCTTTGGGGCCTTTCTCTCCTTTCCCGTATGGCCCATTAAGGCCCAATACGAATTCCCGTAACTCTCCGGTACTCCGAAAAATACCCGAATCACTCGGAACCTTTCCGATGTCGGAATTGTTGGAAATATGCCCAAGAGGCAATAATAAATTGGTTATTATTACATTTCCTTGTTCATGATAATCGTTTATTATCCTTGCTAGAATTGTATTGATAGGAAACTCAGATTCATGTGTGGATACATAGACAACACCATGTCCCTAGTAAGCCTCTAGTTGACTAGCTCGTTGATCAATAGATGGTTACGGTTTCCTGACCATGGACATTGGATGTCGTTGATAACGGGATCACATCATTAGGAGAATGATGTGATGGACAAGACCCAATCCTAAGCCTAGCACAAGATCGTTTAGTTCGTTTGCTAAGAGCTTTTCTAATGTCAAGTATCATTTCCTTAGACCATGAGATTGTGCAACTCCCGGATACCGTAGGAATGCTTTGGGTGTACCAAACGTCACAACGTAACTGGGTGGCTATAAAGGTGCACTACAGGTATCTCCGAAAGTGTCTGTTGGGTTGGCACGAATCGAGGCTGGGATTTGTCACTCCGTGTAAACGGAGAGGTATCTCTGGGCCCACTCGGTAGGACATCATCATAATGTGCACAATCAGACCAAGGAGTTGATCACGGGATGATGTGTTACGGAACGAGTAAAGAGACTTGCCGGTAACGAGATTGAACAAGGTATCGGGATACCGACGATCGAATCTCGGGCAAGTAACATACCGATAGACAAAGGGAATTGTATACGGAATTGATTGAATCCCCGACATCGTGGTTCATCCGACGAGATCATCGTGGAATATGTGGGAGCCAAGATGGGTATCCAGATCCCGTTGTTGGTTATTGGCCGGAGAACGTCTCGGTCATGTCTGCATGGTTCCCGAACCCGTAGGGTCTACACACTTAAGGTTCGATGACGCTAGGGTTATAGGGAATAGATATACGTGGTTACCGAATGTTGTTAGGAGTCCCGGATGAGATCCCGGACGTCACGAGGAGTTCCGGAATGGTCCGGAGGTAAAGATTTATATATGGGAAGTCCTGTTTTGGTCACCGGAAAAGTTTCGGGTGCTATCGGTAACGTACCGGGACCACCGGGAGGGTCCCGGGGGTCCACCAGGTGGGGCCACCGGCACCAGAGGGCTGCGTGGGCCAAGTGTGGGAGGGGAACAGCCCCAGGTGAGCTGGTGCACCCCCCCACAAGAGGCCCAAGGCGCAGGGAAAGGGGAAGGGGGAAACCCTAGGCTCAGATGGGCCTAAGGCCCACCTAGTGGTGCGCCCCCCTCTCTCCCCCTCTGGCCGCCCCCCTAGATGCATCTAGGGCTGGCCGCACCCCTTGGGGGGGAAACCCTAGATGGGGGCGCACCCCCTCCCCCTCCCCTATATATAGTGGGGGTTTGGGGCTGCCATACACAAGAGAACATCTCCCTCATAGCGCAGCCCTACCCCTATCCCTCCTCGTCTCTCGCAGTGCTTGGCGAAGCCCTGCTGGAGTGCCACGCTCCTCCATCACCACCATGTCGTTGTGCTGCTGCTGGATGGAGTCTTCCCCAACCTCTCCCTCTCTCCTTGCTAGATCAAGGCGTGGGAGACGTCACCGGGCTGCACGTGTGTTGAACGCGGAGGTGCCGTGGTTCGACGCTTAGATCGGAATCAACCGCGATCTGAATCGCTACGAGTACGACACCTTCATCCGCGTTCTTGCAACGCTTCCGCATCGCCATCTACAATGGTATGTAGATGCACTCCCCTTCCCCTCGTTGCTAGATTACTCCATAGATTGATCTTGGTGATGCGTAGAAAATTTTGAATTTCTGCTACGTTACCCTACAGTGGCATCATGAGCTAGGTCTATGCGTAGTTTCTATGCACGAGTAGAACACAAAGTAGTTGTGGGCGTCGATTTGGTCAATTTACTTGCTGTTACTAGTCTTATCTTGATTCGGCGGCATCGTGGGATGAAGCGGCCCGGACCGACCTTACACGTACTCTTACGTGAGACAGGTTCCACCGACTGACATGCACTATTTGCATAAGGTGGCTAGCGGGTGTCTGTCTCTCCCACTTTAGTCGGATCGGATTCGATGAAAAGGGTCCTTATGAAGGGTAAATAGAAATTGGCATATCACGTTGTGGCTTTTGCGTAGGTAAGAAATGTTCTTGCTAGAAACCCATAGCAGCCACGTAAAACATGCAACAACAATTAGAGGACGTCTAACTTGTTTTTGCAGGGTATGCTATGTGATGTGATATGGCCAAAAGGACGTGATGAATGATATATGTGATGTATGAGATTGATCATGTTCTTGTAATAGGAATCATGACTTGCATGTCGATGAGTATGACAACCAGCAGGAGCCATAGGAGTTGTCTTAATCTATTGTATGACCTGCGTGTCAATGAAAACGCCATGTAATTACTTTACTTTATTGCTAACCGTTAGCCATAGTAGTAGAAGTAATAGTTGGCGAGACAACTTCATGAAGACACGATGATGGAGATCATGGTGTCATGCCGGTGACGAAGGTGATCATGCCGCGCCTCGAAGATGGAGATCTAAGGCGCAAGATGATATTGGCCATATCACGTCACCTTATGATTTGCATGTGATGTTTATCATGTTTACATCTTATTTGCTTAGAACGACGGTAGCATAAATAAGATGATTCCTCACTAAAATTTCAAGAGACGTGTTCCCCCTAACTGTGCACCGTTGCGAAGGTTCGTTGTTTCGAAGCACCACGTGATGATCGGGTGTGATAGATTCTAACGTTCGAATACAACGGGTGTTGACGAGCCTAGCATGTACAGACATGGCCTCGGAACACATGCGAAACACTTAGGTTGACTTGACGAGCCTAGCATGTACAGACATGGCCTCGGAACACAAGAGATCGAAAGGTCGAACATGAGTCGTATAGTAGATGCGATCAACATGGAGATGTTCACCGATGATGACTAGTCCGTCTCACGTGATGATCGGGCACGGCCTAGTTTGACTCGGATCATGTATCACTTAGATGACTAGAGGGATGTCTATCTGAGTGGGAGTTCATTATATAATCAGATGAACTTAATTATCATGAACATAGTCAAAAGGTCTTTGCATATTATGTCATAGCTTATGCTTTAGTTCTACTGTTTAAGATATGTTCCTAGAGAAAATTTAGTTGAAAGTTAATAGTAGCAATTATGCGGACTGGGTCCGTAAACTGAGGATTGTCCTCATTGCTGCACAGAAGGCTTATGTCCTTAATGCACCACTTAGTGTGCTGAACCTCAGCATCGTCTGTAGATGTTGCAGAACATCTGACATACACGTTTTGATGACTACGTGATAGTTCAGTGCGTAATGCTAACGGTTCAAGATTGTGGCACCAAAGACGTTTTGAAACGTCGCAGAACATATGAGATGTTCCGAAGACTGAAATTGGGATTTCAGACTAGTGCCCACGTCAAGAGGTATGAGACCTCTGACAAGTTTCTTAAGCCTGCAAACTAAGGGAGAAAAGCTCAATCGTTGAGCATGTGGTCAGATTGTCTGAGTACCACAATCGCTTGAATCGAGTGAGAGTTAATCTTCCAGATGAGATAGTGATGGTTCTCCATAGTCACTGCCACCAAGCTGTTAGAGCTTCATGATGAACTATAACATATCAGGGATAGATATGATGATCCTTGAGCAACTCACGATATTTGACACCGCGAAAGTAGAAATCAAGAAGGAGCATCAATTGTTGATGGTTAGTAAAACCACTAGTTTCTAGAAGGGCAAGGGCAAAAGGGATACTTCATGAAACAGCAAATCATTTGCTGCTCTAGTGAAGAATCCCAAGGTTGAACCCAAACCCGAGACTAAGTGCTTCTGTAATGAGGGGAACGGTCACTGAAGCAGAACTACCCTAGATACTTGGTAGATGAGAAGGCAGGCAAGGTCGACAGAAGTATATTGGATATACATTATATGAATGTGTACTTTACTAGTACTCCTAGCAGCACCAGGGTATTAGATACCGGTTCGGTTGCTAAGTGTTAGTAACTCGAAATAAAAGCTGCGGAATAAACGGAGACTAGCTAAAGGTGAGATGACGATTTGTGTTGGAAGTGTTTCCAAGGTTGATGTGATCAAGCATCGCATGCTCCCTCTACCATCGAGATTGGTGTTAAACCTAATAATTGTTATTTGGTGTTTGCGTTGAGCATAAACATGATTGGATTATGTTTATCGCAATACGATTATTCATTTAAGGAGAATAATGGTTACTCTGTTTATTTGAATAATACCTTCAATGTTCTTGCACCTAAAATGAATCTCGATCGCAGTGATACACATGTTCGTGCCAAAAGATATAAAATAGTAATGATAGTACCACATACTTGTGGCACTGCCATTTGAGTCATATTGGTATAGAACGCATGAAGAAGCTCCATGTAGATGGATCTTTGGACTCACTCGTTTTTGAAAAGATTAGGACATGCGAACCATGTCTATTGGTATATATGCATGAAGAAACTCCATGCAGATGGATCGTTTGGACTCACTTGATTTTGAATCACTTGAGACATGCAAATCACACCACATGGGCAAGATGACTGAAAGGCCTCGTTTTTCAGTAAGATGGAACAAGAGAGCAACTTGTTGGAAGTAATACATTTGATGTGTGCAGTCCAATGAGTGCTGAGGCATGCAGTGGATATCGTTATGTTATTACTTCACAGATGATTTGAGTAGATGCTGAGTGTATTTACTTGATGAAACACAAGTCTGAATTATTGAAAGGTTCAAGTAATTTCAGAGTGAAGTTGAAGATCGTCATGACAAGAGGATAAAATGTCTGTGATATGATCATAGAGATGAGTATCTGAGTTACGAGTTTGGCACACAATTAAGAAATTGTGGAAATTGTTTCACGACTAATACCGCTTGGAGCACCATAGTGTGATGGTGTGTCCGAACATCATAACTGCACCCTATTGGATATGGTGCATACCATGATGTCTCTTAACACAACTATCGGTTATGCGTTAGGCATTAGAGACAACCGCATTCACTTTAAATAGGGCACCACGCAATTCCGTTGAGACGACACCGTTTAGAGAAACCTAAGTTGTCGTTTCTTAAAAGTTTGGGGCTGCGATGCTTATGTGAAAAAGTTTCAGGCTAATAAGCTCGAACCCAAAGCGGATAAATGCATCTTCATAGAATACCCAAAACAGTTGGGTATACCTCCTATTTCAGATCTGGAAGCAAAAGTAATTGCTTCTAGAAACGAGTCATTTCTCGAGGAAAAGTTTCTCTCGAAAGAATTGAGTGGGAGGATGGTGGAGACTTGATAAGGTTATTGAACCGTCACTTCAACTAGTGTGTAGTAGGGCACAGGAAGTTGTTCCTGTGGCACCTACACCAATTGAAGTGGAAGCTTATGATAGTGATCATGAAACTTCGGATCAAGTCACTACCAAACCTCATAGGTCGACAAGGACATGTACTACTCCTGAGTGGTACGGTAATCCTGTCTTAGATATCATGTTGTTAGACAATACTGAACCTACGAGCTATGGAGAAGCGATGGTGGGCCCATATTCCGACAAATGGTTAGAAACCATAAAATCCGAGATAGGATCCATTCATCAGAACAAAGCATGGACTTTGGTGAACTTGCCCGATGATCGGCAAGCCATTGAGATAAATGGATCTTTAAGAAGAAGACGGACGTGGACGGTAATGTTACCGTCTATGAAGCTCGACTTGTGGCAAAGAGTATTTTCACAAGTTCAAGGAGTTGACTACGATGAGATTTTCTCATCCGTAGCGATGCTTAAGTCCGTCGGAATCATGTTAGCATTAGCTGCATTTATGAAATCTGGCAGATGGATGTCAAAACAAGTTTCCTTACCAGTTTTCGTAAGGAAAGGTTGTATGTGATACAATCAGAAAGGTTTTGTCGATCCTAAGGATGCTAAAAGGTATGCTAGCTCCAGCGATCCTTCCATGGACTAGAGCAAGCATCTCGGAGTCAGAATATACGCTTTGATGGAGTGATCAAAGTTTTTGGGTTTATACAAAGTTTGTTAGAAACTTGTATTTACAATAAAGTGAGTGGGAGCGCTACAACATTTCTGATAAGTATATGTGAATGACATATTGTTGATCCGAAATGATGTAAAATTTCTAGAAAGCATAAAGGATTGTTTGAAAGGAGTTTTTCAATGCAAAACCTGGATTAAGCTACTTGAACATTGAGCATCAAGATCTATAAGGATAGATCGAAAACGCTTAATAGTACTTTCAAATGAATACATACCGTGACAAGTTTTTGAAGGAGTTCAAAATAGATCAGCAAAGAAGGAGTTCTTGGCTGTGTTACAAGGTGTGAGTATTGAGTAAGACTCAAGACCTGACCACAGCAGAAGAGAGAGAAAGGACGAAGGTCGTCCCCTATGCTTTAGACGTAGGCTCTACAGTATGCTATGCTGTGTACCGCACATGAAGTGTGCCCTGCCATGAGTTAGTCAAGGGGTACAATAGTGATCCGGGAATGGATCACATGACAGCGGTCGAACTTATCCTTAGTATCTAGTGGACTAAGGAATTTTCTCGATTATGGAGGTGGACAAGGAGTTTGTCGTAAAGGGTTACGTCGATGCAAGCTTTGACACTAATCCGGATGACTCTGAGTAGTAAACCGGACTCGTATAGTAGAACAGTTATTTGGTATGGCTCCAAGTAAAGCGTGGTAGCTGCATCTACAAGATGACATAGATATTCGTAAAGCACACACGGATCTGAAAGGTTCAGACCCGCTGACTAATAACCTCTCTCACAAGCATAACATGATCAAACCAGAACTCATTGAGTGTTAATCACATAGTGATTTGAACTAGATTGTTGACTCTAGTAAACTCTTTGGATGTTGGTCACATGGTGATGTGACCTGTGAGTGTTAATCACATGGTGATGTGAACTAGATTATTGACTCTAGTGCAAGTGGGAGACTGTTGGAAATATGCCCTAGAGGCAATAATAAATTGGTTATTATTATATTTCCTTGTTCATGATAATCGTTTATTATCCATGCTAGAATTGTATTGATAGGAAACTCAGATACATGTGTGGATACATAGACAACACCATGTCCCTAGTAAGCCTCTAGTTGACTAGCTCGTTGATCAATAGATGGTTACGGTTTCCTGACCATGGACATTGGATGTCGTTGATAACGGGATCACATCATTAGGAGAATGATGTGATGGACAAGACCCAATCCTAAGCCTAGCACAAGATCGTGTAGTTCGTTTGCTAAGAGCTTTTCTAATGTCAAGTATCATTTCCTTAGACCATGAGATTGTGCAACTCCCGGATACCGTAGGAATGCTTTGGGTGTACCAAACGTCACAACGTAACTGGGTGGCTATAAAGGTGCACTACAGGTATCTCCGAAAGTGTCTATTGGGTTGGCACGAATCGAGACTGGGATTTGTCACTCTGTGTAAACGGAGAGGTATCTCTGGGCCCACTCGGTAGGACATCATCATAATGTGCACAATGTGACCAAGGAGTTGATCACGGGATGATGTGTTACGGAACGAGTAAAGAGACTTGCCGGTAACGAGATTGAACAAGGTATCGGGATACCGACGATCGAATCTCGGGCAAGTAACATACCCATAGACAAAGGGAATTGTATACGGGATTGATTGAATCCCCGACATCGTGGTTCATCCGACGAGATCATCGTGGAATATGTGGGAGCCAACATGGGTATCCAGATCCCGCTGTTGGTTATTGGCCGGAGAACGTCTCGGTCATGTCTGCATGGTTCCCGAACCCGTAGGGTCTACACACTTAAGGTTCGATGACGCTAGGGTTATAGGGAATAGATATACGTGGTTACCGAATGTTGTTCAGAGTCCCGGATGAGATCCCGGATGTCACGAGGAGTTCCGGAATGGTCCGGAGGTAAAGATTTATATATGGGAAGTCCTGTTTTGGTCACCGGAAAAGTTTCGGGTGCTATCGGTAACGTAGCGGGACCACCGGGAGGGTCCCGGGGGTCCACCAGGTGGGGCCACCGGCACCAGAGGGCTGCGTGGGCCAAGTGTGGGAGGGGACCAGCCCCAGGTGAGCTGGTGCACCCCCCCACAAGAGGCCCAAGGCGCAGGGAAAGGGGAAGGGGAAACCCTAGGCTCAGATGGGCCTAAGGCCCACCTAGTGGTGCGCCCCCCTCTCTCCCCCTCTGGCCGCCCCCCTAGATGCATCTAGGGCTGGCGGCACCCCTTGGGGGGGAAACCCTAGATGGGGGCGCACCCGCTCCCCCTCCCCTATATATAGTGGGGGTTTGGGGCTGCCATACACATGAGAACTTCTCCCTCATAGCGCAGCCCTACCCCTATCCCTCCTCGTCTCTCGCAGTGCTTGGCGAAGCCCTGCTGGAGTGCCACGCTCCTCCATCACCACCATGCCGTTGTGCTGCTGCTGGACGGAGTCTTCCCCAACCTCTCCGTCTCTCCTTGCTGGATCAAGGTGTGGGAGACGTTACCGGGCTGCACGTGTGTTGAACGCGGAGGCGCCGTGGTTCGGCGCTTAGATCGGAATCAACCGCGATCTGAATCGCTACGAGTACGACACCTTCATCCGCGTTCTTGCAACGCTTCCACATCGCCATCTACAATGGTATGTAGATGCACTCCCCTTCCCCTCGTTGCTAGATTACTCCATAGATTGATCTTGGTGATGCGTAGAAAATTTTGAATTTCTACTACGTTACCCAACACGAATATAGTCGTCCAATATATCGATCTTTACGTCTCGACCATTTCGAGACTCCTCGTCAAGTCCCTGATCTCATCCGGGACTCCGAACTCCTTCGGTACATAAAAACACATAAACTCATAATATAACTGTCATCTAACTTTAAGCGTGCGGACCCTACGGGTTCGAGAACTATGTAGACATGACCGAGACACGTCTCTGGTCAATAACCAATAGCGGAACCTGGATGCTCATATTGGCTCCCACATATTCTACGAAGATCTTTATCGGTCAGACCACATAACAACATACGTTGTTCCCTTTGTCATCGGTATGTTACTTGCCCGAGATTCGATCGTCGGTATCTCGATACCTAGTTCAATCTCGTTACCGGCAAGTCTCTTTACTCGTTCCGTAATACATCATCCCGCAACAAACTCATTAGTTGCAATGCTTGCAAGGCTTAAGTGATGTGCATTACCGAGAGGGCCCAGAGATACCTCTCCGACAATCGGAGTGACAAATCCTAATCTCGAAATACGCCAACCCAACAAGTACCTTCGGAGACACCTGTAGAGCACCTTTATAATCACCCAGTTACGTTGTGACGTTTGGTAGCACACAAAGTGTTCCTCCGGTAAACGGGAGTTGCATAATCTCATAGTCATAGGAATATGTATAAGTCATGAAGAAAGCAATAGCAACATACTAAAACGATCGAGTGCTAAGCTAACGGAATGGGTCAAGTCAATCACATCATTCTCCTAATGATGTGATCCCGTTAATCAAATGACAACTCATGTCTATGGCTAGGAAACATAACCATCTTTGATCAACGAGCTAGTCAAGTAGAGGCATACTAGTGACACTCTGTTTGTCTATGTATTCACACATGTATTATGTTTCCGGTTAATACAATTCTAGCATGAATAATAACATTTATCATGATATAAGGAAATAAATAATAACTTTATTATTGCCTCTAGGGTATATTTCCTTCAGTCTCCCACTTGCACTAGAGTCAATAATCTAGTTCACATCGCCATGTGATTTAACATCAATAGTTCACATCACCATGTGATTAACACCCATAGTTCACATCGTCATGTGACCAACACCCAAAGGGTTTACTAGAGTCAGTAATCTAGTTCACATCGCTTATGTGATTAACACCCAAAGAGTACTAAGGTGTGATCATGTTTTGCTTGTGAGATAATTTTAGTCAACGGGTCTGTCACATTCAGATCCGTAAGTATTTTGCAAATTTCTATGTCTACAATGCTCTGCCCGGAGCTACTCTAGCTAATTGCTCCCTCTTTCAATATGTATCTAGACCGAGACTTAGAGTCATCTAGATTAGTGTCAAAACTTGCATCGACATAACCCTTTACGACGAACCTTTTGTTACTTCCATAATCGAGAAACATATCCTTATTCCAGTAAGGATAATTTTGACCACTGTCCAGTGATCTACTCCTAGATCACTATTGTACTCCCTTGCCAAAATCAGTGTAGGGTATACAATAGATCTGGTACACAGCATGGCATACTTTATAGAACTTATGGCCGAGGCATAGGGAATGACTTTCATTCTTTTTCTATCTTCTACCGTGGTCGGGCTTTGAGTCTTACTCAATTTCACACCTTGTAACACAGGCAAGAAACTCTTTCTTTGACTGTTCCATTTTGAACTACTTCAAAATTTTGTTAAGGTATGTACTCATTGAAAAACTTATCAAGCGTCTTGATCTATCTCTATAGATCTTGATGCTCAATATGTAAGCAGCTTCACCGAGGTCTTTCTTTGAAAAACTCCTTTCAAACACTCCTTTATGCTTTGCAGAATAATTCTACATTATTTCCGATCAACAATATGTCATTCACATATACTTATCAGAAATGTTGTAGTGCTCCCACTCACTTTCTTGTAAATACAGGCTTCACCGCAAGTCTGTATAAAACTATATGCTTTGATCAACTTATCAAAGCGTATATTCCAACTCCGAGATGCTTGCACCAGTCCATAGATGGATCGCTGGAGTTTGCATATTTGGTTAGCACCTTTAGGATTGACAATACCTTCTGGTTGCATCATATACAACTCTTCTTTAATGAATCCATTAAGGAATGCAGTTTTGTTTATCCATTTGCCAGATTTCATAAAATGCGGCAATTGCTAACATGATTCGGACAGACTTAAGCATCGCTGCGAGTGAGAAAATCTCATCGTATTCAACACTTTGAACTTTGTCAAAAACCTTTTTCCGACAAGTCTAGCTTTGTAGATAGTAACACTACTATCAGCATCCGTCTTCCTCTTGAAGATCCATTTATTTTTTATGGCTCGCCGATCATTGGGCAAGTCAATCAAAGTCCATACTTTGTTCTCATACATGGATCCCATCTCAGATTTCATGGCCTCAAGCCATTTTGCGGAATCTGGGCTCACCATCGCTTCTTCATAGTTCGTAGGTTCGTCATGGTCAAGTAACATGACCTCCAGAACAGGATTACCGTACCACTCTGGTGCGGATCTCATTCTGGTTGACCTACGAGGTTCGGTAGTAACTTGATCCGAAGCTTTCGTGATCATCATCATTAATTTCTTCACTAATTGGTGTAAGCATCACTGGAACTGATTTCAGTGATGAACTACTTTCCAATTTGGGAGAAGGTACAGTTACCTCATCAAGTTCTACTTTCCTCCCACTCACTTCTTTCGAGAGAAACTCCTTCTCTAGAAAGGATCCATTCTTAGCACCGAATTTGCCTTCGGATCTGTGATAGAAGATATACCCAATAGTCACCTTTGGGTATCCTATGAAGACGCATTTCTCCGATTTGGGTTCAAGCTTATCATGTTGAAACTTTTTCACATAAGCATCGCAACCCCAAACTTTAAGAAACGACAACTTTGGTTTCTTGCCAAACCACAGTTCATATGGTGTCGTCTCAAACGGATTTAGATGGTGCCCCCTTTTTTACGTGAATGAAGCTATCTCTAATGCATAACCCCAAAACTATAGTGGTAAATCGGTAAGAAACATCATAGATCGCACCATATCTAGTAAAGTACGATTACGACGTTCGGACACACCATTACGCTGTGGTGTTCCGGGTGGCGTGAGTTGCGAGACTATTCCGCATTGTTTCAAATGAAGACCAAACTCATAACTCAAATATTCTCCTCCACGATCAGATCGTAGAAATTTTATTTTCTTGTTACGATGATTTTCAACTTCATTCTGAAATTCTTTGAACTTTTCAAATGTTTCATACTTATGTTTCATTAAGTAGATATACCCATATCTGCTCAAATCATCTGTGAAGGTCAGAAAATAACGATACCCGCCGCGAGCCTCGACACTCATCGTATCGCATACATCAGTATGTATTATTTCCAATAAGTCAGTTGCTCGCTCCATTGTTCCGGAGAATGGAGTCTTAGTCATCTTGCCCATAAGGCATGGTTCGCAAGCATCAAGTGTTTCATAATCAAGTGATTCCAAAGCCCATCAGCATGGAGTTTCTTCATGCTCTTTACACCAATATGACCTAAACGGCAGTGCCACAAATAAGTTGCACTATCATTATTAACTTTGCATCTTTAGGCTTCAATATTATGAATATGTGTATCACTACGATCGAGATCCAACGAACCATTTTCATTGGGTGTGTAACCATATAAGGCTTTATTCATGTAAACAGAACAACAATTATTGTCTAATTTAAATGAATAACCGTATTGCAACAAACATGATCAAATCATATTCAAGCTCAACGCAAACACCAAATAACACTTATTTAGTTTCAACACTAATCCCTAAAGTATAGGGAGTGTGCGATGATGATCATATCAATCTTGGAACTACTTCTAACACACATCGTCACCTCGCCTTTTACTAGTCTGTGTTTATTCTGCAACTCCCGTTTCGAGTTACTACTCTTAGCAACTGAACCAGTATCAAATACCAAGGGGTTTCTATAAACACTAGTAAAGTACACATCAATAACATGTATATCCAATATACCTTTGTTCACTTTGCCATCCTTCTTATCCACCAAATAGTTGGGGTAGTTCCGCTTCAAGTGACCAGTCCCTTTGCAGTAGAAGCACTTAGTCTCGGGCTTAGGACCAGACTTAGACTTCTTCACTTGAGCAGCAACTTGCTTGCCGTTCTTCTTGAAGTTCCCCTTCTTCCCTTTGCCCTTTTCTTGAAACTAGTGGTCTCGTCAACCATCAACACTTGATGTTTTTCTTGATTTCTACCTTCGTCGATTTCAGCATCACGAAGAGCTCGAGAATTACTTTCGTCATCCCTTGCATACTATAGTTCATCACGAAGTTCTACTAACTTGGTGATGGTGACTAGAGAATTCTGTCAATCACTATTTTATCTGGAAGATTAACTCCCACTTGATTCAAGCGATTGTAGTACCCAGACAATCTGAGCACATGCTCACTGCTTGAGCTATTCTCCTCCATCTTTTAGCTATAGAACTTGTTGGAGACTTCATATCTCTCAACTCGGGTATTTGCTTGAAATATTAACTTCAACTCCTGGAACATCTCATATGGTCCATGACGTTCAAAACGTCTTTGAAGTCCCGATTCTAAGCCGTTAAGCATGGTGCACTAAACTATCAAGTAGTCATCATATTGAGCTAGCCAAACGTTCATAACGTCTGCATCTGCTCCTGCAATAGGTCTGTCACCTAGCGGTGCATCAAGGACATAACTCTTCTGTGCAGCAATGAGGATAATCCTCAGATCACGGATCCAATCCGCATCTTTGCTACTAACATCTTTCAACATAATTTTTCTCTAGGAACACATCAAAAATAAACACAGGGAAGCAACAACGCGAGCTATTGATCTACAACATAATTTGCAAAATACTATCAGGACTAAGTTCATGATAAATTTAAGTTCAATTAATCATATTACTTAAGAACTCCCACTTAGATAGACATCCCTCTAATCCTCTAAGTGATCACGTGATCCATATCAACTAAACCATGTCCGATCATCAAGTGAGATGGAGTAGTTTCAACAGTGAACATCACTATGTTGATCATATCTACTATATGATTCATGCTCGACCTTTCGGTCTCCGTGTTCCGAGGCCATATCTGTTATATGCTAGGCTCGTCAAGCTTAACCTGAGTATTCCGCGTGTGCAACTGTTTTGCACCCGTTGTATTTGAACGTAGAGCCCATCACACCCGATCATCACGTGGTGTCTCAGCACGAAGAACTTTCGCAACGGTGCATACTCAGGGAGAACACTTATACTTTGATAATTTAGTGAGGGATCATCTTATAATGCTACCGTCAATCAAAGCAAGATTAAGATGCATAAAAGATAAACATCACATGCAATCAATATAAGTGATATGATATGGCCATCATCATCTTGTGCTTGTGATCTCCATCTCCGAAGCACCGTCATGATCACCATCGTCACCGGCGCGACACCTTGATCTCCATCGTAGCATCGTTGTCGTCTCGCCAATCTTATGCTTCTACGACTATCGCTACCGCTTAGTGATAAAGTAAAGCATTACAGGGCGATTGCATTGCATACAATAAAGCGACAACCATATGGCTCCTGCCAGTTGCCGATAACTCGGTTACAAAACATGATCATCTCATACAATAAAATTTAGCATCATGTCTTGACCATATCACATCACAACATGCCCTGCAAAAACAAGTTAGACGTCCTCTACTTTGTTGTTGCAAGTTTTACGTGGCTGCTACGGGCTTAGCAAGAACCGTTCTTACCTACGCATCAAAACCACAACGATAGTTTGTCAAGTTGGTGCTGTTTTAACATTCGCAAGGACCGGGCGTAGCCACACTCGGTTCAACTAAAGTGAGAGAGACAGACACCCGCCAGTCACCTTTAAGCAACGAGTGCTCGCAACGGTGAAACCAGTCTCGCGTAAGCGTACGCGTAATGTCGGTCCGGGCCGCTTCATCTCACAATACCGCCGAACCAAAGTATGACATGCTGGTAAGCAGTATGACTTATATCGCCCACAACTCACTTGTGTTCTACTCATGCATATAACATCAACGCATAAAACCTGGCTCTGATACCACTGTTGGGGAACGTAGTAATTTCAAGAAATTTCCTACGAACACGCAAGATCATGGTGATGCATAGCAACGAGAGGGGAGAGTGTTGTCCACGTACCCTCGTAGACCAAAAGCGGAAGCGTTAACACAACGCGGTTGATGTAGTCGTACGTCTTCACGATCCGACCGATCAAGTACCAAACGCACGGCACCTCCGAGTTCAGCACACGTTCAGCTCGATGACGTCCCTCGAACTCCGATCCAGCCGAGTGTTGAGGGAGAGTTTCGTCAGCACGACGGCGTGGTGACGATGATGATGTTCTACCGACGCAGGGCTTCGCCTAAGCACCGCTACGATATTATCGAGGTGTAATATGGTGGAGGGGGCACCACACACGGCTAAGAGATCAATGATCAATTGTTGTGTCTATGGGGTGCCCCCTGCTGCCGTATATAAAGGAGCAAGGGGGGAGGCGACCGGCCTAGGAGGAGGGCGCGCCAATGGGGGAGTCCTACTCCTGGTGTGGGAGTAGGACTCCTCCTTTCCTTGTTGGAGTAGGAAAAGGGAAGGGAGAAGGAGAAAGAAGGAAGGGGGCGCCC
The DNA here is from genome assembly GCF_002575655.3 of Aegilops tauschii subsp. strangulata. NCBI lineage: Eukaryota > Viridiplantae > Streptophyta > Magnoliopsida > Poales > Poaceae > Aegilops > Aegilops tauschii. The sequence continues at coordinate 515,277,000 of NC_053037.3, read as the reverse complement.
CCCTCCCTAGTCCAATTCGGACTAGTCCATGGGGAGGGGTGCGGCCACCCTTTGGGGCCTTTCTCTCCTTTCCCGTATGGCCCATTAAGGCCCAATACGAATTCCCGTAACTCTCCGGTACTCCGAAAAATACCCGAATCACTCGGAACCTTTCCGATGTCCGAATATAGTCGTCCAATATATCGATCTTTACGTCTCGACCATTTCGAGACTCCTCGTCAAGTCCCTGATCTCATTCGGGACTCCGAACTCCTTCGGTACATCAAAACACATAAACTCATAATATAACCGTCATCTAACTTTAAGCGTGCGGACCCTACGGGTTCGAGAACTATGTAGACATGACCGAGACACGTCTCTGTTCAATAACCAATAGCGGAACCTGGATGCTCATATTGGCTCCCACATATTCTACGAAGATCTTTATCGGTCAGACCGCATAACAACATACGTTGTTCCAATTGTCATCGGTATGTTACTTGCCCGAGATTCGATCGTCGGTATCTCGATACCTAGTTCAATCTCGTTACCGGCAAGTCTCTTTACTCGTTCCGTAATACATCATCCCGCAACAAACTCATTAGTTGCAATGCTTGCAAGGCTTAAGTGATGTGCATTACCGAGAGGGCCCAGAGATACCTCTCCGACAATCGGAGTGACAAATCCTAATCTCGAAATACGCCAACCCAACAAGTACTTTCGGAGACACCTGTAGAGCACCTTTATAATCACCCAGTTACGTTGTGACGTTTGGTAGCACACAAAGTGTTCCTCCGGTAAACGGGAGTTGCATAATCTCATAGTCATAGGAACATGTATAAGTCATGAAGAAAGCAATAGCAACATACTAAAACAACGAGTGCTAAGCTAACGGAATGGGTCAAGTCAATCACATCATTCTCCTAATGATGTGATCCCGTTAATCAAATGACAACTCATGTCTATGGCTAGGAAACATAACCATCTTTGATCAACGAGCTAGTCAAGTAGAGGCATACTAGTGACACTCTGTTTGTCTATGTATTCACACATGTATCAAGTTTCCAGTTAATACAATTCTAGCATGAATAATAAACATTTATCATGATATAAGGAAATAAATAATAACTTTATTATTGCCTCTAGGGCATATTTCCTTCAGTTTTGTGGTGGAGGAACATAGAAATCTCCGTTTCCTCATTACTTTATTCCGATGGTTTATTTGCCATATGTTAGATTGGCAAGAGGTGGGGTACGAGAAGGAGGCGACGTTAAAATCTCTGTTTCCTCATTACTTTATTCTGATGGTTTATTTGCCATATGTTAGATTGGCGAGAGGTGGGGTACCAGAAGGAGGCGACGTTAAAATCAGTGCCAGTGACGACGATGGTGGACACGATGAGCTTGGTGGCAGCGGCCGCCGCAACAGTGTTGTACTCGGAGCCCATGCTATCCGAGCTCGACATTGCGAACAGCTTAGTCCTTTTGCATCCGTGTTCATCGACAAGTTGTCCGTACAGTACCTTGGCGTCAATAACCACGGCCATGATGACTGAGTTGTGCTGGCCGACAGCCCTGCTGCCATGCGCCGAGCAGTCTACTGATTTGAGAAGACCGTGAGGACTGCTGGGCTCAAGGGGTTGGATTGGGTTCACCACATGTGGTGGCAACCTGGGTGAGCTGCCTTTTGTTGGCCCTTTCTGCTGTTTGGTATCTCTAGCCTGGTTTTAGTGTTCTGACAGGAATTAGCAATGCTAAACTTTAGACCAAAAGGAGTTGTAAGAAGTGTTCCTTAGAAATTGTACACTAAACTGCTTGCGCTTTTTCATGCAGGTTGGCACTCATCTTGGAGCACAATTAAATGGAAATCAGTAGCAAAAACACAATCTGCATAGTGGTAATCTAATCCTAGAATTTAGCTTCATTTATATATTTCGAAGTGGTTCCGTGATTTTATATTTTGCGTACTATGTTTGGACTGTAACATTTAACCTGGGATTTTAAGTGTGCGAACAGTTGATATGGGTTACAATTGAAACTTACATTCATTCTACTGAATATAAGAAGTGGCTTCTGAGTGTACTAAAATTTCTTAAGAGCTGTAGTAACTTTATTATGTAGCAATCCGTTAATTAAGAAGTGATATCCTCCCTTTGCTTTGAAGTGAACACAAATTCCGGGGGATACTCTTATTCATTGCAAGCATCACTAAGCTCAACTTCTGGAACTTTAATTTAATCAAAAGAATACTGAAAAATACCTTTTGAATTAATTTTATACTCCCTTTGGTACACCATGTCATATAAATGTGATGCAAATTGTTGTAGGTTCAATTTTACATGCTCCTCCTGCCCATATCACAAGAGTCTATTTCAATATATTCCCCTTTTTTCTATTTTACAAAGTACACTTGCCACCATGGAAGTGGCATGTGTTATTCCTGAGAATTGGATTAGTTTGAGTTGATACCATATTTTTTTCTTTTCCATTAATTGTTAACAACATCTCCTTGATTTATAGGTTGTACCTGCTGCAGACTGTTTTATTTTCTTCATTGGAAGACTTATGTAATACTTGATGTCTTGTTTGGTAATAGAAACTTCACCTTTGCTTATAGTTTTGTTGGTGTGGTTCTGTGCCTGATTCCTTAATTCGAATATAGAGTTAGAATTATGATACAATATGATATCATTCTTTTGGGAATATCAAAAGAGTAAATTTAACTTCTCAGCACACATGCATTTTTGACTGCTCTTTGTTAACCAGAACATAAGAAAACCAAGAGTACCCACTGCCAGTTAAAGATTAGCCAGATTAACACAAGTGATTTTTTTGTCCTGTTCAGTGATATGCATTTCATCAGCTATTGCTTCTCGCCATTACTGGATGTACTGATACTCCAAATGGAAATGAAGCGTTCAAAGTGGACAATTCTCGCCATATGGCTTGATTACCATAAAATTTACTACAAATCTTGACCTATGTTGTGTTACAGTAATTTCCTTGAGATTATCTTATTAGCATGCTATCGTTTTTACAACCTAACAAAAATAAGTGAATTGTTGAACTTCAGACGTCAATGGAGGTGCACCGGATGAACCGGGGTGATCATTTTGGACTGTGCACGGATTTGGACTATGCACGGATGTCCTTCTGTTAGGTCTAATGGGCCCTGCTTAATACATCAAACAATCACATTTTTCATGCTTTATGATGACTGATCCTTGTAAATTGCGTTACATATAATATTTATAAAGCTTTCTTCTTGTAACCATTTTATCTGCATAATCGAAAACCAACCCTTAGTTAGTGGTACGAACACACTGGCTTCCAAAGAATGGATTAAGTGCTAGGGAGAAGGGAGGGCCAAGATGAAGGCTATGCTATGTAGGTGGCCTTGGTGTAACTAGAGCGTTCTTTGGCCATGTTAGAGACTTATTAGTGATAGAGCAATAAATTATTTTGTTAGGATAATAAATTGTGTGTTACATTCTTTTATACGGGTGATTTTAATCCCGGGGTAGGAGTGTTCATACAAGTGGAACTATGACCTCTCATGCAATGTTTAGAAAAAATAGGCTCCTTTGGGTTTCTGATGTATAACATTGCAAAAAACATAATTGGGTATCAATTGAATTACTCGAATTTTGTGGCGTGAGGTTGCAGGCCATCTGAAGTTAGTGACATTGGGAATGACTTTGGCAATTTGGCATACTTGGAAGAAACTCATGCAAATTTGGAGTGGGGCTGGGAATAGCATTGGTAGTTTGGTGGTCTTGGAGAAAATATGGCAGATTCGAAGCAGGGGTGACAACATAGCAAAGCGACAGCGCGATGACCAAAGAGTTGTAGCGCAAAGCTAGCCATAGATTAATTTGTTGGCCGTGGCAACGCACGGGCATTCAACTAGTAAAAATAAAAGTGCAATACATACTAGTTGGATGAAATCGCAGTAGTTTTTTTTACCAAATATATAAGACGTGCATATATTAATTAATAGTGTGACTAGTTCCAAATTGGAGAATAAAATAGCATTAGTAATTTAGTATCACATCGTGGAAGCTCAACTAAGGGTATACATATTTTCACTTCAGAAAGAGTATCTAACATGCCTATCCCAGTTGAATGAATTGATCATGCTAGCCAACCAATCTTTTGGCTTGAAGGACAAACTATCTTGCTATCATGAAAATAGGAAAATTTGACCTTTTTAGATATTAGGCCGCATGGGAGTACTTAATAATTTTCTCACATGAGACCACCATATGGTGGTATTGTCCATCAACGTCTTTCATGTATAATCCGAAATACATTTAGTCAATTTGTTACTAATCAATTTATATGAAGGATTAAGAAATGCCTTTCTTTGGAATAGAAGGAATGCATACTAAACTAGATAATAGCTCACATGTTGATGCGAGAATCTTGCTAAAAGAAATGCATAAACCGGTGCTCAAAACAATTAAAACTAATGCAAAAGAAAATATAAGAGTATTCTCAATTTTTATTTAAAAAATAGAACATATGACATATGTAACAAAATGACGTATAAGAAAATAAAATATTTCTATTGAAGATAACGAAATGATATTTTTTTTAAGAAAAATGTGAAGAATGAACTACATAGGTATGCTCCAAGCAACCAGCACATATATCATCCACGACAACACAATTGATGAAAAAAAAACTTAGGAGTGTCATGCATGATTTATTGATGTGTCGATGTTGCATGGATAGATTAAACCAAAAATATATAACATACAACTAATATGCGTGACTTGCTGATGTGGCATGACTAAATGAATAGGAAAATTATATAATAGGTTGCAACTATTTATGGATATATACTAGATGACACCATGCGTGTTGCCCGGGGAACCGTGTTAAAAAAAGCGTAAATAGGTATATAAAACAACTAAAACTTATGAAAAGTAAATGTCAGAGCGTTCTCTTTTTATGTTTTAGAAACAATAAAACCTATGAAGTATGTGATGAAATAATGGGTGAGAAGAGAAAAAATTTGATTGAACTTAACACAATGCAATCATTAACAAAATGTGCAACATGAGCTTATATTTTTGCTCCAAGCGTCCAACACATATACCGTCCATGACCATACAAAAATCATCATAAAATTTTAACTTGCGAATGTCATGCATGAATTTAGTCTCCTGGTAAAAATACATGCATGACTTGATGATGTGGCATGGTTTACATGGATATATTAATGCAAATTGTAAGTTATGAGTACATGCATGACTTGAGGATGTCAAAAAATCGATCCAACGGTTACAGATAATTGAGATGATGTGGAAGCACACACGTGGAGAGAAATCTAGTAGTGGGGACTAGATATTTGCCAATAGATGATATAAGATAAGATAGTAGGACCAACCAAATTTGCATACAAGAACAGAAGCATTAACTGCAATAAACTACAACTTTATCTAAAACTACTCCATCCGATTCCATTCTAATTAGGCCACAATAGCGTGCAAAAATAAACATCACACTTGCAATCTTGACACCCTTTTGCTTCTACGCCATCCTAATAGTTTTCTAGGCCATTGCACTAAAGCTCTTGGGCAACAATGGTTGTTGTAGTATCAACACCATGATATACTTGCTTGTTGGTTAGGAATAAGCATTATCAAAAACCAAATGTTTTGCCTCCTATAAATGTATGCCATGAAGGAATGTGATGGAGAGCAATCCACACAATTCAACAACAAAGATATTTGATTATCTATTAATGCACATCCTCTGAACTTGGAACATGTAAATAGTAACATAATGCATAAACGAAATAAAAAAATGTTGATTTGAGTCAGTGAGATAATGTGCTCAAGCTAGAATTAAGACCTTCATATTTCCACATCAATCAAGCCGTAAGTTTTTGGCTGCATATATTGGGTTTAGATTCCACACTACATTTCTCATTGATTAAAAAAGAAAACAAATCAGAGTAAAACATAGGGGAATTAACTTTTAAAAATACAATAGTAGACACCCATATGGCAATAATTAACATAGTTAATAAATTGTTGGAAGTATCCCCTTGCCCCACCCATTTTATTTGAACTACATGATCGCGTCGCTCTGTTTCCACAGTAGACCAAAGAAAATGCAACAAAATGGATTTTACCAATATTGTAAAGAAAGAACTATACATTAGTCATACCTTAACAAGGAAACCAATATATGTATTATTTTGAAATATGACGTCATGAAAATTTAACAAGTTATATCTGCTGCTCAAGAAATCTGCAAGAGAAGAGCAAGTTAAAAATTGCCCATATACTATTATACAACTTTATGTCATATAATTCAATGGGGGAGGTATGGGCTTCAAAGTCCATTCTTTCTAAAACACAATGCAGGAGTGTTGAGTTCTTGAATAACTAAGATGGATTAACACATAAAAATTAAATCGAATGTATTCTAGCAAACGAACTACGATAAGAAGGCGAGAGCCACCAAGCACATTAAATAGGTATCATGTTGCACTCCTTGTACACTATTTTCCGTTTATGATGTTCTTCTGAACTCCACTATTTTGTTTCTTGTCTTGAAAATATATTAATTCCAAGATGAATACAATACAACTTAAACTATCAAAATACAATTGCAACAGAAAGAATTAATAAGCATAATATGCCTTCCTTTGTCATGTTTGCTCGGCAAGTGTATAAGTATAAGCACCGGTGATTTTACAAACTAGACTTAGGATCATCTATCTCTCGGTGTAAATCCTGCCGCTGGGTGCTAACTTGAGTAAAATGCAATGCATCAAAATATAAGCCATAGTAAGTTATTCGAGCATTTGCAAGGACAAAGAGTAATAAGTAGACATTGGTGCTATTTACGATTCATAAATCATAAGAAAATAACACTGAAACCAGCAATGGGTATTGGATACACATACCACGTTATTATGGAAAAGAACAAGAGAGTGAGAAAGTAGGACTCTCCTCGACTCCACCTAATGGCAGAGCATCATTGACAACATCGCCAAAAGGGGATGACGGACGAAGTTGCATATAAGGGCGTCTCTACAACACCCGACTTCGGTCATCCTCGAGGAAGCACTGTAGTGACCAACGAGGATAGGGTGGAGCCAAGCCACTCATAGAGCGTCATGCTTTCATTTCTTGGGTGGGAACTCATCGGGGTGGGCTTTTGATCTAAAGGAGGCCAACGATCCAGATGGAATTTTGTCTCAATGCCATTCTCAGAGATAACTTTACCCATGTGGCACTAGACTGCCCATGTTGTTTTGTGAAACTCTATGAAAGTGAAATCACAATATAACATTTATATAGTATTCAAGTAAACATACTTTCTTAATAAGCATCAAGGGAATGCATGAAAGTCAATACAAAATGAGCAAATATGTGTTAATAGCTTATTTGAGTTTCGCCATTATGATTTCTAAGAAAGACTTACAACCTGTAGCATCGTTGTTATACCACGACCGAGCGATCATTCAGCATAGAAATGGAATTCACTTAACAAATTTGATATGTCTACAATGCTATATCTTGACCGAACAAAGTAAAACAACGAACTGCTACAGTATGGGAATTTATTTATCCACCTTAGTTTTGCCAAAACAAATTAAACTGAGTTCTAAAAAACAACTAAAATGCCAGGTACCAAAAGTTTCATGGAATGGCAAGTCAATGAACTTGTATACCCATAAATGGAGGGGATTATTTTATACTATTAATCATTTGACCAAAACTTAAATGTACACCCTCCATCCTAAAATAAGTGGCGTGTACATCTTATAGCTCCTCGGGAAAGAAAAATTAGCATCACCTTTTTTTTTTTGCTCTTACTTATTGGAAAACGCTTTACATCAGCCGGCAGATTTAACACGCGCGTCGACCGTCTCCCCGACTGTCCGATCACGCCCCTTACTTATTGGGTTTAATTTCTTTTTTTTGAGCATCGGTACAAACACAAGCGCTCATATATACGCGCATACACTCACCCCTATGAACGCACACACGTATACCCTACCCCTATGAGCACCTCCGAGAGACTGAGCCGGCATATCATCTTGAGATTTACGAAGCCACCATAGGCGCCTCGTCGTCGACGGGAACGTCTCCTCCCACTGAAAGCGCATCGCCGGAAATTCTGAAATAAATCCAGGAATAATGCGAGCACCAAGATTTGGACCCTGGTGGGTTGGGGATACCACTGTCCACCTAACCATCTCAACCACAGGTTGATTCGCTTATTGGGTTTAATTTCAAGGAGAAGAAAATAGCACCCGCAAAAAAGAAAAAGAAAAAGAAAAAGAGGAGAAGATTTTTAAAAAAAATTCGTTTACGCTTTCCCCTGTGGTTCGCGTCATCTGTTGCGTTCAGCCTTCCTCCTGCCCCTCCCCGTTTCCCCACTCCCCCTCCTTCCCCAGCGAGCCTTCTTCCACTCCACTTCCTCGGTTTCCTCCGGGCGAGCCTCCAAAATCCAAGGTCGGGCTAGGGTTTTTGCGCAGCGCGCGCCAATTCCTGCGATTTCCAGGGTTCTAGTTCTACCCCCGCCGGCAGTTCCAGCTTCGCATCTCGGTGGGAGTATAACTGCTCGAGCAAGCAAGCGCGATCCAGCGACGCCGCCGGACCGTCCGAGGAAATGCAGGCTCCGCGGGCTCCAGTCCTCGTGCAAAACGAGAACTTGCCCATCTTCCGAGGTAATCAACCCACCTCCTGTCCACCTCGCCGAATCCGCATCGAACTCTCTCCCTGCGCTGACCCGTTGCGCGTCCCTGCCGTTGTTTGGCCAGGCGTTGATGGGAAGAAGGCCGGGGTGGCGCGCGGGCCTGCCGCGAGGGCGGGGCGGAGAGCCCTGGGAGACCTCGGCAGAGCCGGCAAAGCTCCGCCGGCCGGCGCCGCCGGGAAGGCCGCCGCCGCAGCAGCAGCAGTGAGCGTGCAGGGGTTGAAGGGCGTTGCGAAACCGAGCTCTCTGAGCGACGGGGACTGGGTGAAATGCTGCGAGTGGGCTAAGGGTGGCATTGAGACTGCGAGTTTCACCGGGAATGATATGCAGAGACTGATGGCCGATGAGCAAGAAGAGCGTATGTTTTCTGTTTAACTGAACTTCTTTGGACACTATTTTCTTATGATAGCTCTGTGAATTGCTCTGCCCTGTTCTTGAAGAAAATGCAATGAAATAAAAAACAAGTTTTTACTGTTTTGTGTGTGTGTTAAATCCTTCCTATGTTTCGATTCCGGGACCAGGCATACGAAAGAAGGTGGAGAAGGCAATGGCCACTTTGCAAGTCTCCATGAACAGTATTTATGACATCAATGTACCATCGAAGGTATGTGGTAACTTTTTGCCTGATCCCAAATTGCTCTCTAGTGTGATGAAATGTAGTTGTGCATCTAGATGATACACTAGAATGGAGTGGACTGATAATCACTAATAACCTGTAGTTGGAGTAAGTGGTGATAATGAGTTAATAATGAGCTAAGAAAATTATTAAAGCGATTTGAACTGTTCTGGATGCTGATGGCTAACATTTCTCGGTCATAAGCTAACTGTTTTTTTAGTGCACTACTATGTTATACACATGGCTTTATGGAATTAGATTAGAATAAGATCCAGAGGTTATATTAGTGTGCTAATTACTTCACCTACGAGCTTGTGACTGCTATAAGATGGCTCAGTTAGTGAATAGCACAGTGTTACTGATGACTATGATCTAAAATATTTCCCACCTTGTTCATGTCATGAGTAGGCGTTGCGTTTATGCAATTGATTACCTCGAGTTGAATGTATCTTAGATATCCCTGGACGATCCAGATGATGAAACAACATTGGAGCTTGATCCTGAGTTCCTTCCTCCAACGGCGTACTTAAGCTCAAGACTAGGTTTGTCTCACCGCTTTCGCCTTACCTATGCACAAAAATATCAGCATTCTATACCAAATAAATATACTATGAATACATATTTCATGATGAATCTATTGATATTGATTTGGTATTGTAGTTATTGATATTTTGTTCTATGAACTTGCTCAAACTTAAGAAAACTTAGGGGGGCTGTTTTGAGTCTGAATTTAGTTTCTGTGAAACCGGGGTCAGTTGCTTTTTGCTCCAAAAGGGAAAAAAATTCTTCTTCAAACTTTATCTGTATGCTCCCCCCTCACCCCATTGACCTGTTTTTGACTGATCAAATACAATTGTCTTCAGAAACATACCACAAATTATCTACATGTGTCGTTGCATTGCAAAATCTTTTGTTGTAACTGCTCCAACAAACCCGCTGTTTTCTTGCAGGTGAGCATGATGGCAACTATCTCCTTTCTGATTTGGAATTTGAGCATGACCCTTTTTCTGGTTGCAATTTTGACCTGAAGCTCAAGGATGACTACTGAAATGATAGTTTGTCTAGATCAACAGTATTACTCTGTTGAGGTTTCATCGTTCAGTGACTCAGTGTACTGGTTATATTGTCCAACTGTTGTAGTACAGTACATCTAGTTATACTGCAAGGTATCTGTTGTTGGTATGCCTTATCTTATGTTGTCCAGATTAGGCAGCCATCATACTTGCAATCCGTATGTGCCCCGTGTTGTTAGGCTGTCCTGGTTGTATTATGATGTAACGCTAATGGTAAATTAATAATTGTTATCACTTCCTATTTACAAATGGTTGTTAGGCTGTCCTGGTTGTAGCGCTAATAGCAAATTAAGAACTGTTGTCACTCACTATTTGCAAATCTTCTGCTTAGTCACTGAAAGTTGAAATGGTGCTGTATAACTCCTGATCACTGTTCATATTGAGCTGAAGACCAGTATGACTAACCTTTTTTAGTTTTTTGACACATAGTGTAGGACTCCCCTGGTTGGAGTAGAACTTTGACCCCACCTTTCGTCATTTTACTGGAAATACTTTATTCCATGTTGTTCTTTTCATTCAGTTGTAGGCAGAAAATGACAATCTAGGTTTACGTCCAAGCAAATGTAGTGCTGTTGTAAGCTGGAACTCATGGTGCATTAAACATTTCAATGTGCCTTTTGCTTTCCTTAATTGAAAGTAAGTATGACTTACAACTAACTAAACCTAAAATAAAGTCATTAGTGTAAAGCACAAAGGACAGAGTGAATAGCAGAATGTGTGAGCAGCATTGTCAGTTAATAATTGTGTATTAGCACAACACACTTCGGCAAATTCATGCTGTGCACTTCTCGCACCTTACTGGACAAATGCAAGAACATATTTCAAGAGAAAACACTAACCATCTTGGATGAGCTAGCAAGTAGTTTAGCAGATGTCTGAAATCTCGCATGTGCAAACATTCCTTGTGATACACAGTTAACATTTTGTTTTCTCAGCCTGAGTTATCTTGTAGCTCCTGATCTAGAAATAGCTTACCTCTTATCAGAAATGGCAGTTCAGGAAACAACAACTGATCTAGTGTTGTACTGCTGTACTTATTTGCCTTGGCTGTGGAGAAAATTTATGCATGCCCACTGAACCACCAAGCAATGGAAAATTGGTCACAATCTTGCACTGATGGAGGCTGGTGGAAGGGTATCATCCCTGCTGTCGTCATTGCATTTGCTGAGTCTAAGCTTCAGGTTTCTCCTGCATTTCCTCATGTATATAGCTTAGCAATCAATTGTTTGGACTAAATTATGTTATTGCAGCTTAGCATGCTTTGTAGGATCCTTGCCAACTGATTATGATTAGTCCTGTTCAGCAAGGAGTGAACTCTTTGCACCTTGAAAAGTAAGACTTTAATCTTGCACCCACATGATTGAGAATCCATGGCTAGCATATTTTCTGTTATGTGTGCACACCAAATCGATGCAATTTGTGTCAAAAATTGATGCAATAGAAGATTAGAGATGTTGACCTGCCACAGTGTCTCACAATATTGAAGACTCTGGTCGTCCTCCTGACTAGTGCTGGCGGTAGCTTCTGCTGTTGCTTAAGTTTTGCCTTTGTACTTGTAGTTTCACTGTCTTTTCTTTTCCTTATCGTTTTGCTTGAGTTTAGCTAGTTGTGGGGGTGCACAGGGCGCCTGTTGCGCATACAGAGCCTACTTACACCTGTCCTATGACCTCTCAATCGTGAAGCATCTCCGGGAGTTGGTTCAAAATAGTAGGAGAGAACCTTCTTACCAAGAGACCAAGCAAGTCCTGGGAGGGAACATATGTGTCATGGTTGCCTGCTTTAAGATCTGTAGTCGGATGGCTGTGTAAGAACTAGCTTTAGGATCTGTAAACATTGTTTATTTGCACAGTACTCCCTTCGCTCCATAATTCTTGTCGTGGTTTTAGTTCAAATTATGGAACGGAGATGTAATTTATACAACTTGATGGCTATCTTCGATGCTACTACTAACTACTAAGTGCACCTCTTCAGAACACCATGCCCTGTATAATCAACCAGTGCTGGAGAGCTACCATACACTACCTGCTATGCTTAAGCAGATCTTAATGTTTGATTAAGTTCCAGGAAAGGGTAGAGGCGCACATATAGTGCTACTCCATGTTAGTCTACCAACTAGGGGATGGGCCAAAGTAATCATGATGTGATTGCCACCTAATGAAAGCTACACAGATGATTTTTTATAGATATGGTAGACTGAATTTTCAGACACTTTTCTTGTTCTTGGGGCTCTGGTTTCTGCTTATGTCTTTTTCTTCCATTAATATCTTCGCTTTCTGGCCGGGACCAAACTAAAGACTATTTTAGATAGACGTGGTGATAGATATATGCATTTAGGGTGGCTGTTTTTGGATTTGGAGACCAGAAACCCTTTTCCGTTAAAGTATAGGTGGCCAACGGTCTGCATGTCGTATGTGCATGCTTAAATTATAAATCCACCTCGAGCCCCTATTTCGATCAATCAAAATTCTACTAGGGTCAAGCGCAACAAAACACTGGATTAGACGCACGACTAATCGTGCGGCTCAAGTATCTTCTTGTTTGTTTGTTTGAACACTGGATCAATCTGATTTTAGAATTTTGTTTGAACAAAGAGAGTTAAGAGGGTACTGCTGGCCTGGTGGTGCCTGCAGCATACATGCATTATAATGGCCGATGCTGAGGGTCCCACTCTCCAGTCAAAGTAGTGATTAGTAAGAGGACCAAGAATTGTGGTAGAAAACGGATTGACGGCCAGAGTAATGCATTATAATGATTTTATTGCCACCAAATGAAAGCTACTCCAATTTTTCTGGATATATGGTGGACATGATTTTGAGATACTTTTCTTGGTTCATGGGTCATGGGGCTCTGGTTGCTGCTTATCCTTTTTTTTTATGTCTTTGTCTACCAACTACCATGAATAACTTCACATCGTGGGACCAAAACTAGACTAGGATAGATACATTATATAACTAGAGAATATACTACAAACTAGATTAGGGGTGGCTAGCTGGTTTTGGGCTCGGAGACCAGAATGTTTTCCAGTAACCTATAGCTGGGCAACGGCCTGCATGCCCTCTATTTGTGCATGCCCTTTATAGGATAGATACATTATATAACGGGCATGGAGTATATGCTCCCGAGCTCAAATGCTCCCTCATGAATAGTAAAACCGGAAAAAAATAGTTAATAAATTCAAAAAATTCTGAATCTTTTTACGGTAAACTTTGACAAATGTTTTGCATGCTTGCAAAATTTCAGCACGAAATAACATTCGTAGAAGTCGTGCCAAAAAAAAAATCGATGTTCCAAAAATGCTAGTTTTGAACATATTTTGGAGTGACGATTTTGTTTTTTTCGCCACGCCTTCCACGAATGCCATTTCGTGCTGAAATTTAGCAATCGTACAAGACATTTGTCAAAGTTTATCACAAAAAAATTCAGGTTTTTCTGAAATTTTTAACTATTTTTTTCGATTTTATTGTTCATGCGGGTGCATTTGAGGTCGGGAGCAGAATAGTACTTTCGTTATATAACTAACTATTATATACTGTATATACTACAAACTAGATTAGGGGTGGCTATCTGATTTTGGACTCGGAGACCAGAATGTTTTCCAGTAACCTATAGCTGGGCAACGGCCTGCATGTTGTATATTTGTGAATGCACTGCATTACATGCTTAAAATATCTGCCTGAAGCAAAAATATTTAGGGTACAACAGCTCTGGCCTCTAGTATGCAACAAAACACTGGATTAATATATATATATATATATATATATATATATATATATATATATATATATATATATATATATATATATATATATATATATATATATATCGGTTAGCTAAACACCTAAATGCTTAATTTGTTGCTCTCAAGAAAATGATTAATTTGTTTATTTGTCATGCGGCACGGTTATCTTCGAGGAACAGCGCGTCTGTGATCAAGTGCGCGGATGTAATGATTGGTAGTATTAGTATAGTTTAGCTTTGGCCTTTGGAGTTCAAAATAATCAGTTTTTTCATTAATCGTTTTAATGATCATCTCAGCCCAATCTCCTCTCCAGGAAGACTTTGAGCATTACTGATTTTCCATGGCTGCCAATGCATCACTATAACCTTTTCATAGCTTTATTTATCTGGATATAAAAGGCTTAGCATGCAGTTGCTGAATGATGAGATGTAATGTGCTTTTGATATAGTATTATTGTTTCAAAATGAAATCATGTTTGGCAATTCAGGTTAACTTACTAGATTAGTACCAACACAATGTACGTACGTTGAAGACAGGTATATATATCATGTTCAAGATTTATGTTAGCAATTACATAATTTGAAACTGTTTGTGCAGATTTATGCTAGCAATTACACAATTTTAAACTGTTTGTGCAGATTATGGGGAAAAACATATATAACCAGTGCAAACAACATAAACAAATGCATGTAAAACCGAATAATGCACCACAATACGAAATTGCAGCGTAAAATTGATGACATTAATTGCAGCATCACGAAAAATATGCTCTTTCTTGGCCGAATATGAGAAGTATGCTCTCAAGGACCTATCAAGTGACAAACTTTAAGTAAAAAGAGCAGCACTACGTACTGTTGTTGTAAAGGAACATGGCTCATGCACAAGACAACTCATTTGTACGGTACATGAGTATACATGTCACATTGTCACTAGTGGTGTGGTTGGGCTGTGGATTAGTTTGTAAAAATCAGCTGTTGTCCATTGCATACATCCAAAACATATCCATCAGAAAAAAAATCACTTAATAAATAAATAAATCTTTATGAGATATATACCTCCAGTCCATGCATGCATATTTTGCTTGAGCTTTTTTACGGTACCCTGGTACTCCCTCCACAGAGATGGAGTACCACTTAAATCTGACCCTCCACTTATAAGGGTAGTTTAGTCTTTTCAACTTTTAATTAGGTCCTTCTCTGATTTCTAATCAGATCACGCTTCCTATCACCAACGTAGCCGCCATCACATTAGCGTTGTTATATGTCTTCATGAGGACCGCGCCATTGCTTCCTTGCACTGATCGAGAGCGAGTGGATAACGGTTACCGATCAGACTACAAGTTCTGGAAATCCACACAAAATCTCTAACATGTACAAAGGAAATTAAAACACAGATATACATTGTTGTGGAATACACGCAAGAGATCAGGTTCGCAAGAAGTTCATCACTTAATCAGCCCGCAAGAGATGTCAGGCTGGAGCCTGAGTATCCCGCCTCGCCCTAGTCATCATCCTGCTTCAGCGCGGGCGAGTTTCCAGAATTCCAGTTGCGCGAGAAAGATGGCTCTCGCAAATGCGCCCGTGGCAATGGTGGCGGCTCCACTGCCTAGCCCTGGTCCATGCCATTCCGGCAAGTCCGTGGCCCAGAGGCCATCTGTCTCTTGTACGCACGCAGACCATAGTGGCCGCCGGCGCCTATCCTATCGAAGAATTAGGTTTTTTTTAGGAGAAGAATTAGGGTTCCAGCGATCGAGTCGAATCTGTATCAACCGTGATGCACTGATGGGAGAATAGTAATAAAAACCACTTTACCTTTTTACCCCCAAGCACAAGGCACTCCCTCACTTTTTTAGTAGGTACACTCTTAAGCACACGTTGGAGTACCAATAGACATCCACCATTGGATCAAGAAAAATGGAGGGTTCATATTCATTTAGGGGTACGGTACTTTTGCTTGCACTCTTTTATCGACAATTGACAGGCATGCACCGTCACGATCTCATGGACCGCTTTTTTTATGGCCATCAGAAATTCACAGCGGTATTATCCACTCAGGAGAATCTTTCTCTTGTGCGTCCTGCATTTGACCATATGCATGGCTGGCTTTGTGTGGTGTACGTACTTGCATATGCTACAGATCCGATACATACTGATCATGGATTTGATGTCGCAAAACATGCACCGTTCGTGTGTGCACACAATGCTAGCTAGTGGTCAAGAAAATTTACACTGGTTATGTCGATAGCCTCCAAACGTGAAAGTTTTCACCTTGCGATTTTGCAATTTTTGTGAAGGCCGGTGTAAATTTTCACCATGTCCAGTCATCAAAAAACGGTTCCATTCAAATACTCTGTCGCGAAAAAGAGGCAGATCTGATTAATCGACAATCATAAAGGGACATGTAGAAATAAAGCAACAACAACACGGGTTTTCCGACTCACAAAAAGACAACAACGTGGATTTTCTTTCGCAGTATAGATATTTTTAGATAATGAGTAAATTTTATTGACTCAGAATGAAACAACAATATGAGACAATGAGCACACACATGATCTATTCATGATTAGGATACATATAACCAACACCAACACATAAAAAATGACGTCTATAAATAGCAAAGTCATACAAGATCAAAGTTATGCCTAGACGGTGGAAAAATATGAAGGGAACAAAGCAACGACAAACAAACTACAAGAATGACCATTGGCACCAATCATCTATCTTTTGACAACATACGGACAATTGAAAAAGTTATCTAGCAGCAACGCCTCTAAGAAGAAAAGAACACTCGAGCACCATCCTCGCCGGATCCAATCTCTGAAGGCATGATTCTAGGTTACTCCAAATAGTGCTAACGAAACACTGTTATTGCCGGGTATAACCAACTAGTAGGGTCGAAGCCTAGTAAGTTGGGCAAGCCGCAGCGTCTAAAATGAAAAATAGGACGTGTAAAATGAAACCTTGTGGCCCCTGGATGATCGCACTAGACATGACACACCTGAAATCCTATCTACTCTGTTTACACAATCAGGTGGCATCCCGAACAGAGCACGTGAGACCGGAAAGAAGGAAAACAGAGCATATCCGCAACCCAGTCCCCACGTATGACCCTCCTTACGTGTTGTCTGGTCGCGGCACGCACGTACGTGCACACTCCTCCATACGTACGCATGCAATGCAGCTGGCTGGAGGACGAGCGGGGAGGGTGCAACGTTGCCGTCGCGGCCTTGGACGGCCACCACCGCCAGAGTCCACACAGACGGACCGAGACAAATCGCGTGGCTGCTAGCTCCCACGGCGGCAGAGCAAGCGAAATGTGGCTGGCCGGCGTCGTGGCGGCGATCAAATAAGCGGCCAGGGACGGTTGGTCATGGGTTCACGGCGGCTGGCTTCTGCCCCACGCCGCACCAAAGATTCCGGCGGCCGGCGCTGCTAGCGGTTCTCGGCCACAATTTGTCTTGCTCGTGCTCGTACTTATCCACACAGGTCCGCGTAGGGCTTCCACCTGGCCACCTCGTGTCCACGAACAAAGTATCACGGCACGTCCCAGCGAAAGCACTCTTGTTAGCTCGACCTCAAATGAGATAGGGATGAAGTAAAATTTGAAAAAAAAAAATCTAGCAAATATTGAGAAAAGTTTTGCCGATTTTGCTTTTTTTTCCTACACCTTCATGAAAGTGATTTTATTCTGAAAATTTGCAAGCATGCCAAACTTTTGTCAATATTTGTTTCCGAAATTTCCAGAGCTTCTTGAATTAATTTTCATTATTGTTCGGATTTTACTGTCCATCCAAATTCATAGGAGCTGGAGCTAAGAAACTCCACGCCCTACGTCCCAGCTCTAACTAAAAGGGAAGTAGAGAACTAGTAGCACGGTACGGTACTCCGATGTCTTTTTTTTTGAAAAGGGAGGATGATCCTCCGGCCTCTGCATCTGGGAGATGCATGCAACCGTTTTATTGATTATTCTCGAGGACCTTACAAAGTAGAACAACAATATGCCTGCATCCGCCATCTTGGCAACATCTGCCGCTACTTCTATTGAAATGATGAAGGGGTGCAAGCTGGGCCACATACCCGGACCTCTCACCTAAGCCTAACATCTAAAGCCGGAGGCCCCGACCAAGCCATCAGCTGGGTCCGGGGCTTAAACCGGTCCGACGCACTCACATGTGTCATCGCTGCCATCTTCCACTGGTCCATCTTCAGAGCAGATTGAGGTGACAACCTTGGCAGGTTCTCCGCCATCGACGCCACCACGACGCCAAACGACGACCTCCACCTACGCGAGCCTTGACAGTTCCTCCGCCATTGACGCCACCACGACGCTAGCCGACGACCTCCACCTACGCGAGTCCATCTTCAAGCAACGGACGTAAATCAATGCTAGGATAGGGCCGCACCACCGCCGTCGCCCATCACCCACAAGCGCCACCCAACCCCAAGGTTCCCAAAGCGGAGCCTTCAAGAAGGGAACGACGCCGTGAGCGCCGCCGCCGCCCAACAAAGTTAGGGCTTTCACCCGGGAGACCTAGGAGAAGGTGAAGTGAGGAGATCAGTCCATACCGACGCCTCCAAGAAGGGGAACAGCGCCTTCAGGCGTCGCCGTCGGCGCGGCCGGTCATGGCCGGCCAGGGATTTCGCCCGAACTAGATCCCTGCCACCAGCAGCGCCTCCTGTACAGAACCGGCGACCAAGAGGAAGCACGGCCCGACCAGACTGGCCCGCACGCCGAACAGGGGAGGAGGGAAGGCGCCAGATCGCGCGCATCGACCGCCGCAGAAGCCGCCGCCGGCCGCCAACGACCACCGGATCCCGCCGCCCGCGCGGCCGAGACACCAGATCCACCGCCCGCACGGCTGCTAGCCGGCCGTGCCTTGCCAATGGAGCCGCCGCTCCAGATCCAGGGTTCCCCACGCAGATGCAGGGCAACCGAGGCCCCGCCGCCACCATCCTTGGCGCCCCGGGCTTGCCCGGCGGCTGCCTCAAGCGGCGGCGAGGAAGGGAAGGGGGGGAAGGGGGTGAGGAGGAGGGGCGGCTAGGGTTGGGAGGAGGAGCGGCTGGGGTGGGAGGAGGAGCCAATTTAAATAAAGCTTGCTTGTTAGTACGTCTTAATATTTTACCCCGGTACTCCGATGTCTAAACTGCTAGTGGTGTTTTGTTACTGAGGCCGTCGGATCGCGTTTTGCGTGGAGTGGAGGCATGGTCAAGTGAGTACGTGATGAGCAACCATTTGGTCGGTCGATGTCGATCGATCGTGGGTGCAAGTAAAAGTAAAAGAGCCAGGCCAGCTGCAGAAACTTGTCGCGCTGGCTGGGAGTGATCACGATGTTGCTGAGGGCACATGCGGCGGCAGAGGAGTTCGAGTTGTGTTTTCTTTAGGGTTCTAGTGGTGGTTACTTAACGGAGTGGCCACGTACCGTACGCACGAGAACACGGTCCCTGCCATGCATGCCGTCCTAGTGCACGCAATTTCCGGTCCTGATCCATCCAACAATCTGGGCCTGATCCTGTCCCGTAGCTGGACAACGCAATACCGACACCGCCACCACCGGCAGCAGGAGGAGAGTGACATTTACTCCGTCATTACTAACACGAAATGTTGGCCGCCACACTGAAGTAGTACGATGGAACATGGTGTTGGTTGACACATTGTTTATTAAGCACGCGCCCAGCTAAGCCCTTGCGCATGGCATGGCTAAAACAGAATCAGTTTCTCTCTTTGCCCTGCCTCTATAAATAAGCCACGGCCCAAGCCAACTCTAAAACCGACCAAGAAGCAAAAGCAGACAAACTCACAAACGTCTCAAGCGAAAGACAAGGAGAACATGGCGACCATCTCGTCCACCTCCTACTTCTCCTCGCAGCCGCAGCTGCCGGCGTCCGACGGCGCCAACCCCGCCACCACCAGAAGCAGCAGCAGCAACGGCCGGCAGCCCCGGAGGCGGCGGACCGGCAGGTGCGTCATGCTCGAGGTAGACGCTGCCTCTGGTAGTGGCAGTGGCGGTGCGGCGGTGGGGAGGACGAGGAGCCTGACGGAGGAGGACCTGGAGGAGCTCAAGGCCTGCCTCGACCTCGGCTTCGGCTTCTCCTACCATGAGATCCCGGGCCTCCGCGGGACGCTCCCCGGCCTGGAGCTCTGCTACTCCATGACGCGGAGGTTCCTCGACGAGCAGAGGACTCTGGTCGGGCAGCTGGAGCCCGCCGCGGCGGCGGCGGCCACGCCCATCCCGGACTGGAGGATCTCCGGCCCTGGTAAGACTTGTTCTCCGTGCACGTTTGTTTCGATTTCGCTACAATCGTTTCGGGACGACGCGAAGATGGCAATGTTTTCTCTGCTATTTTGGCGCGAACTCTCTGTTTATGCTTTCATGTTTTGCCTTTTATTGTAGGGATCAGATCATCAGAGAGTTGATTTTCTCTCTCTGTTTCTTTTTTGGTTGATGAACCATGGAGCGGTAAAAGTTTTATAAAACAGAAATCATGAGTGAGGGAGAGGCAAAATTGACAAATTTGACCTATGGACGAAATCAAATCACAGAATGAACCGCCCGTGAAGCTATTTCACGCGGCTGACCTTTTTTTGTGACGCCTGGCCAGCGTTGCACCCGTGTGATCCGAAAATCACTAAGTCAGTGTGCAGCGCCTGAAAGCTAGGCGCCACACTATACAGTGTATCGCCTAGCTTCTAGGCGTTGCACTAGTGGTTGCTTCATTTTGTAGTGCAACCACTAGTGCAGCGCCTGAGAGCTAGGCGCCACGCTATACAGTGCAGCGCCTAGCTCTTAGGCTCTGCACAATGACTTAGCAATTTTTAGGCGGTCTGGGGTGCAACGCTGGCCAGGCGTGTAGCGCCTATCTATGAGGCGTTGCATAGTGTAGTGTGGCGCCTTCGTGTCGGGCGTCACACAAAAAGGTCAGACGCATGAAATAGTATCACGGACAGTTCATTCTGCGATTTGATTTTGTCCACAGGTTAAATTTGTCAAATTTGCCTGAGGGAGATCCCCACTCAAGTCACATCCCCAGTTGCATCATAAAACAGAAAGAGAAAGGGAACTCCAAGACAAGCTTCACAACAAAGCAAAGCAACAGCCCCCACAGAAAATCTGTGTCCTATCTCCAACACATAATTACCCCTAAAAATAAGAATTTGCAAATTTAAAAAAATGCTAATCTTTATAGCTTGAGTATATCGTTATATCTTCATACAAAACCAGCAGTGCGAAGCATCTAGAGCTGTGTTTGATTTGCTATTCATTTACGATGATACCCTATCTTTCTTTGTGATTAACAAATGGCATGCTGCTCATGGCTGATCAGTTACTACTGGCTTTGCAGGTGATGATCCCGACGAAGTGAAAGCTCGGCTCAGGTATTGGGCACAGACAGTGGCATGCACAGTCAAACTCTGCACCTAGTGCCATGTGTGCTAAGATGGGCTCAACTGAAGGTGGCTGAAGCTGAAGCTGAAGAATTTGCTTACATGGCTCAAGATATGTTATATACCGAGGAGATGCTTGGGTTGCGCGCTATCGGGATAACATAACAGATTGGTGCTTTCCGAAAACTTCAGAGAGGGAGATGACTTATGACACCGCAGAACTGCGAGAAATCTCGAGGCGATACGTCGTCTGAGCTTTAATGAAAGGATCAGAAGCTTGCCATTCGTCATAGGTGTTCTAAACGTGCAATTCGGAGACCTGCTAGTGTTTTTAATCTTCCTTGTAATGATCACTAGGCGCTCCAAATATGTTGTACTGCGCCAAGTTGAGCTTTGCAAATATGTCGGTTGATTGGCTCAAGTATGGCTTTGTTCTCACTTTCCTTTGAACTTTAATATGCTTTGAAAGAGTAGACAATGTATAGGACTTTCATGAACATATTTGTTGATTTTGCTGTACTGCACTGCAAAGGTGCAGAAACAGTTTGCCCTGAAATAGATTTCTTTGTCCAGCTTAACAGCAAGTTGTGTCAACTGTTATTCAGGATATCATATGATCCCACTGAACTGAATTTATGAGGTGGCAAGATTGAGAAAAAAATGGGTGACATAACTAACTGAGCACTATTAACCGAAATAAGACAGTGGATCCCTTCAACTCATAGATTACCTGGCGGCTCGGCCTCTACATCATAGGACGTTCATGAAATAAGTTCCAGATAATAAAACAAATAAAAAGAAAACACGACCATAACCGGTTGAACTCAAGATTTCTGCAACCAAACTAGTTGAATAAACTCTGTGCAACCGATTCCAGCCGGTTGCACACAGAGGCCATAAGCGTGTCCATATGTTGTAGTGATGACCACACACGGATCGAAGCCAGAGCCCTGCAGAAAACCTGCAAGGAATTAGGAGTAGACGATCTGTTAAAAACACAATCACTTCGGCAATGCCATGTTTTTGTTATGTCGTGTTTAAACTGTAGTAATCACCTCGACCCTCCACCTTGATAAAATAATTTGGGGTGCAATGCAACAACTCTAGAAGAATAGAGCAGGTCAGATGCAACAAACCACTGGACTATAGCCGCGCGCACAACTAGTATTAATTAAGTTGTTCATCGCGCGGCCGGCCCAAGTATCTGCCTGAAAACAGTGGCATGCGGCGCGCCGCAGATGATGCAATGATTAATTGAATATTAGGTTAGGCTACTGCCATCATCAGTGCGGGGAGTAGTACAAGTTTTCTAATGTGTCCACAAGTATGTGCATGAGGTCGATCAACCGTCAATTCACGACCATAAGAAATTTGAAAACGGCGATGCAAAATCATACTTCCTCCGTTCTTAAATATAAGTCTTTTAAAAAAAATTCACTATAGACTACAGTACATAAAAGCAAAACGAGTAAACCTATACTCTAATAGACATTTATATACATCTGAATATAGTCTCTACAACTTATATGAAGGAACAGAGAAAGTACATACGTGTTACATGGACTCAGTACACTGACGATAAAGGGCTATGGCCCATTGAACGTGGAGTTAGTCTAGCCGTGGCATACCCCTCAAAAAAAAAGTCTAGCCGTGGCATAAGGGAGGTGTGCGTGCAGCACATGTGGTGCGAATGGACGACGTGACAGGGTACGGTGGAGTGCGTCAATGCAGTGATTAGCAAGAATGCCAAAACTGTGGTAGGAAAGAAAACAGATTGACGGGCCAAATAATCTAGCCAAACATTTGATTGCAACCTAATCAAAGCTACTCCATTTTTTTAGGTATAGGGCAGAAGGAAATTTCAGATACTTTTCTTGTTCATCATGAGGCCCTGTGGCTGGTTGCTGCTTATCCTATTGTTCATGTCATTTTCTACCTTGAATAATTCTCTTCGTGGGACCAAAACTAGCCTAGCTAGGATATACTACAGTGTACAAATATAGGGTTGGTGGGTGGTTTTGGATTCGGAGACCAGAATGTTTTCCACTAAACTATGCTGCATGTAATGCATGATACTGTCCCACTTCGACCAAAAAATATCTAGGGTGCAACAACTCTGGCTAGCTAGTGTGCAACAAAACACTGGATTAAGCGGTTAGCCGCACACCTGATTTGTTTATTTGCCGCGCGGCGCAGTCACCTTCGTGGAACAGCTTCGTACGCGATCAACAAGTGCGTGCATGGCATGCGGCGCTATGCCGGTCGAGGAGGAAGCAATGATTGGTAGTATTAGCCAGTAGTTTAGCTTTGGTGTTGATTGTTGAATAAGAAACCACTCTATTATTCACACTTGCTGGTCATCTCAGCCCAATCTCCAATCCAGGTAGAGCTTGGCACAATATCTATATATAGTCCACCCTTTTCAGGTTGGGTTTGTCTAGGTCTTAGTCGACTGAGACTTGACGAAGTCTCAGTCGACTGACGTCAGCACGTATAAAATTGGATGTTACGACTTATCCTCACGTACGTAGTACTACTGCATCGTTTAGTTTTCTGTTTTAGGTGCGTGACTGGTTTGCTACTTTGGGCTGCATCTGTTCTCGTTGGGTTTTGTTCTTAGCTTGTCTTCTCTTTTTGTTGGGCTGGCTCCCTTACTTGGGCTTTGTTTTTTTTCTACAACAGCAAAATATACTAGTAAAAGATATATAAAATAGTTCCATGCCACAAAAAAGGTACTATGTCGCGCATGCGTTTCTTACAGTCAGCAAGACAGATGCCTTACATAGGCTGTTCTGCCAGCTCATGTCCTTTTTCAACTTCTTTTTTTCATAGATTCAAAAGAAAAGTATGAAAAATTAATTTTAAGAAAGAAAAAATCTAGATTGTGTAAAATTAAAATTCTTCGTGTTTTTGTTTGTGTAAATGGTTGTCCTATATTTGTATCATCTCGTATTTATAAAAAATATTTGATGGTGTATTAACAAAAAAATTTGTTGTATATTCTGAAATGTGCATCGCACATTTGTCTAATTTTCACCGCATAATATAAAAAAGTTCATCGCGTATTTGAATAAAAAATTATCATGTATTTAACATAAAGGTTCACCATGTATTTACAAAAATAATAATTAATGTATTAAAAGTAAATCATGAAAAAAATGTAGAAACATAAATAAAATAATGATACGATGGTTGACCCCCTCCTAGTGGTAGATAAGCAACTGCCGCACCCCCATAAAACACCACAGAGTTGCAGTATGGACGCCACTTGCAGTTGTGGCCAGACATGTAGTTGCAGTCGAGGGCTATGATTGTAGTTGCATGCCTAGTGTCACGCATGCAATTGTCCCCTCTCTACCGCCCTCTGATAAAACAAAGGTCACTTGCAGTCGGATGGGTAGACATGCAATTGCAATCGTGGGTCACACTCACAGTTGCATGCCTAGTATGAGACATGCAATTGCCCCCCCCCCCCCCCACGACAAAACAAAGGTTAGTTGCAGTCGGATGGGTAGACATGCAGTTCCAGCTCGATGTGACAATTGCAGTCGCATGTCTAACATACAATTGCAACTGCCCCATCTCCCGCCTCCATTTGACAAAACAAACTCCAGTTATATCTGTGTTAGGGGACATATAGTTGCAATTGATGGGCTACACTTGCAGTTGTATGCCTAGTGTCAAACATGTAATTGCCACCCTCTCCTGCCCCTATCTGAGAAAAAAAGTCCAATTGTGTTTGTGTTAGGGGGACATGCAGTCATAGTCAAGGGCTACACTTGCAGTTGCATGCCTAGTGTCAGACATGCTACTGCCCCCTTTCCTATCTCCATCTGACAAAACAAAGGTTAGTTGCAGGCATGATGGAAGACATGCAATTGCAGTCAGGGGCGACACTTGCAGTTGCATGCCAAGTGTATGCATGCAACTGCCGCCGCCGCTCTCCCACTGTCCTCCGACAAAACAATGTTCAGTTGCAGTCGTGATGGAAGATATGCAACTGCAGTTGGGGCGCGACACTTGCAGTTGCATGCATAATGTACACATGCAATTGCCCCCCTTCTCGCACTGCCCTCCAACAAAACAAAGTTTAGTTGTGGTCGTGATGGAAAATATGCAATTGCAGTCGGGGCACGACACTTGCAATTGCATGCATAATGTACACATGCAATTGCCCCTCCCTCTCCCACCGCCCTCCAATAAAACAAAGTTCAGTTGCAGTCGTGCTGGAAGACATGCAGTTACAACCGGGGCTGACA
This sequence comes from Aegilops tauschii subsp. strangulata, assembly GCF_002575655.3. Taxonomy (NCBI): domain Eukaryota; kingdom Viridiplantae; phylum Streptophyta; class Magnoliopsida; order Poales; family Poaceae; genus Aegilops; species Aegilops tauschii. The sequence continues at coordinate 515,251,227 of NC_053037.3, read as the reverse complement.
CTTGCAGTTGCATGCCTAGTGTACACATGCAACTTCAGTTGCGGTCAGGGTGCTACACTTGCAGTTGCATATCTAGTGTACACATGCAACTGCTCCCCCTTTCCCGCCGCCCAAAGACAAAACAAAGCCCAGTTCCAGTCGGAGGTGACACATGCAGTTGCATGGCTATTGGAAGACATGCAACTACCCCTCCCCGCAAAAACCACTAAGTTGAAGTCGCCTTGAAGACATGCGGTTGCATTCGAGGGCGACATTTGCAGTTTGTGCCTAGTGGCAGACATGCAAGCCCCCCTCCACACACACACAAAATAGTAAGACATGCAGTTGCAGTTGGTGACGACACTTGCAGTTGCACACCTAGTGGCAGACGTGCAAATCCCCACTCCCAATCACCGAACAAAACAACAGAAATTATAGTCGAAGCGGATATTCGCAGTTTCGCACCTAGTGATAGACATGCAACTTCCCCCTTGACAAAAACACCACTAGGCACTAGGTTGCTGTCACGCGGGGTAGATATCACATTCTCCCCCCCACCCCGCCTAGATCCTTTGGCTCTGAGACAAACCATGTCCGGAGGAAGAGAGGAAAAAGGTGGAGGAGTACCATGATCCACTACATCCACACTTCTTCCACACTTAAAACTTGGTTAGCAATGCTTTAGTCAACAAGAACAATTACAATTATAACTTTAAAAGAAATAAAAATAGGAAGAATAAAATGATGCAGCAGACAGACAAAAATGAAAATGCATTATTATTGAAACAAAAGGGTAATGCATAATAAATAAAAGTAAAAATATATTATTGATTTCCTAAAAAGAGAGGGAAAACAAAACAAACGGCAGAAACTAAAAACCAGGAAAAAAGCATTAAAATAGAAATAGAAATGTAAGACAAGAAAAATAAAAAAGAATACAAAAGAACAATACCAATTTCAAATGCTTCAGTAAAAACTGACCGCTCATATAAGAGCAAAAGGCCTGTGTGCATCCCTCACAACTACAAGGCCGCAATAGAAAAGAAGGACAAAAGAGCATAGGCCAGGCCTGGTGTATTGATCACCCGCCCACAGAAAAAAAAGGCTATCATCCATTGTGTACGGCACGTCCGCCCGTCATCGTCAACAAACAGGAAAAATGATACACTGCACAAATCTTTGCGTCAAGATCTTATGACTACCGAACGACCAAGACTTGACCAATCCTCATTCGATTGAGAATTAGCAAATCCCGAAAAAAGAAAGCTAGCAAGAATCACACTGTTAGAAATGGAAAAAAGTTTTAAAAGATAAAAGGCAAACAAAAAAATAGAAAAGAAACAACAACAAATGTGAAAATAAAATTCAACTTTTTTAGCAATAAAAAAACAGCTCATGCCATATGGAACAGAAATGGCAAGAAACAAAAAAAGAAAAAAAAATCCCACAAGCCGAACACAGGTTTAAAAAGTGAGATTCACTAGACAAGAAAAAAAAGAAGAAGCAGAGACCAACACGTTTTTTTTTTGAGAGAAGACCAACACGTACCTAAGGCCCAGAGAGAAGAAAAAGAAAGAAAGAACAAGGCCCAGGTAGAAAAGGCAATACGGGTGCCAGCGACCTGTACTTGAATAGATACAAACAAAAGACAAAAGTTCCAGTGGGAATCTTAGCACAAAATCTGACGATGGAAGACTCGACTGAGACTTTGTTAAAAATAAGTCGACTGAGTTTTAGCGCCTCCGTTTCAGGTTTTCACGTTCATGAAAAATGTGTAGTCTTCTTTTTAGCACTGGGATGATGTGAGAATTGTAGAAGCTGCAAATTATGCGGACAACATATATAGCCAAAGTAAACAACAAAAGCACATGCATGTAAAGACCAAATAATGCACTGCAATACAATGAAAGTGTAGTATCATTGACAGTATATATGCTCTCAAGTCTCAACCACCTATGCGGTGACATATACTTTAACAAATGTTGTTAAACAGTTAAAGTACCACATACTGTTTTTGTAAAGGAACATGGCTCATGCTTGAGACTACTCACACCTATAGTACATGATGTATATGTCACATCGTCTCAAATGATATGGTGGGTCTGTTGATTAGCCCGTGAACGAGCTGATGCCGACGGGATCCGTACGTCCAAAACACATCACAAAAATCAATGAATTAGTTTTTTGTGAATAAATCCTTGTGATATACTACATGTCTACATTGGTATATAGCTCTGCTTTTATGTAATATCCTTTTCGTTCTTATCAACAATTGACAAAGCGCATACCCTCATGATCGATCCATCGTACATGAGGGCCATGAAAATTCATAGCCTGATGCAAAACCTTACAGAAGAGCCGGAACCACACAAGGATTGATTACGTGATTTTACATGTTACATGCACCTCAGAAAAACTCGCTCGGAAGAATCTTTCTCGTGCTTGTGCTACATTTGTCCATGCATGACCAACTTCTTGTGGTACGTACTTGCAGTGCATATGCCGCAGATCCGATACATACCGATCATGCATTTGATCTCGCAAAACATGTGCCATACGTCTGTGCACACAATGCTTGCTAGTGGTCAAGAAAATTTACGCTAGCTAGCTAGGACTAGATAGCTGCAAGAGGCGCAACTTTTCACCTTGCAATTTTGCATTTTTTGTGGAAGCGCGACGTGCAAGTCGATGTCTGTCGGTCCACAACACCAAACATTACAGTAGTACATAACACCAAACGACTTTTATGTCCCCGGAAAGAAAGTGACTTTTATGTACCGGTGGTGGACTCGCTGTCCAGCAAAGAATCTTTCAGACCCGATCAAGAGTTTTTTGTTCTACTGAAATTGGCGCAATTTTAGGCCACAAAAAGTGTGCTTCATGAGGCCGGGACCATGCCAGCTCAGTCAGTGGCGGACCCAGGAATTGAAGTTAGCTGCGGCGAACATTTAACGTCTAATTTCTTCGGCACAAATGCAACACTATTCAACCAAAACTCATACTCCCTCCATTCGTAAATATAAGTCTTTTTGTAGATTCCTATGCGGACTACATACAAAGCAAAATGAGTGAATCTATATTTAAAAATTTGTCTATATATATCTGTATGTATTTCGTATTGAAATTTCTAAAAAATATATATTTGGGAATGGAGGAAGTAGCATTCAACAAAAAAAGGAATAAAAAAGATTTTAAAGACTCTTGGTGCTTAAAATGCTCACTTATGTCACAATATGATTCCATTTTAATTTCCAGACGAGATTTGGGGAACGGCGATTTCTCTATCGATTGGGTGTAAAAAGAATAAAAAAGATTTCCTTCTCTATCGTTCATCGATTGCAGTACAGATCGATTGGGCACTTGGGCCGGGCTGTAGTAACTATAAAACGTAGCCCAGTCCACCAGCGGACGAGCCCAAATCTCTTTCTCCCTCAACACTTCAATGCAGTCACAGAAACAGAGAAACAGCGCCGCCGCCGCTGGCTTTTTGTGTTCTGATTGCTGCCGGAGGAAAGATACGTAGGTAGGGTTCGATACTGCGCTGCCGTCGACCCGGGGCGGCCGCCCCAGCTCGCCCCAATGGTGGGTCCGCTACTGAGCTCAGTTACTATATGGTCCACATGGATTTTTGGATATACAACAAAAACTTCCAAGTTTGCCAAGATAGATTGTGATGCTGACCCCGATGTTTCGTTTTCACTCTGGATGGATCATTTTCGGTCCATGGTTATTGCGCATAGTTCCACCGAAGCTATCAATATCCACAAAATGGACCATGTTCACATCATCCAACTTGGTGTCTTCCAGTGCTTTGGTTGGTGTATCCAACATGGCAGTTGCTTTGACAAAATTCTTGAATGTAACTAATTGGTCCAATCAGCGGCATGCTAGCAAGCATAGCATGATTTTGTCGTTGTTGATGATAAATTACAATTCAGACGCAGACGCTCACTCACACGCACACACTCACCCCATAGACGCCCGCACAGTATCCCTATGCGCACCTTGGAGAGACCGAGTTGATTGATCTTGAGATTGATAAAGTCTTCACAGGCACCTCATAGTGGACAAACACATCATATCACTGAAAATATAGCGCCGGAAAGCCTGAAATAAACACATGAAATATGCGAGCGCCCGTGCCAAGTCTACGATTTGAACCCAGGTGGGTTGGTTCCATCCAAAGGAACCTAATCTTCTAATTTAAGCTTAGTTCACAATTAGCATGGTATTTTGAGTATCCACTAGTGAGTGGTTGGGCAAACTTTGTTTTTCTTAGCTTAATTTGATGTTGGATAGTCAATATGACCAAGATCAAGGACATGGTCCTTTGTTTCTTTATCTAGTTGTTCAATATGCCAACCACGTGCTCATGAAGTCATGATCTGTGAAGAGTTCCATCAACGGATGCAAAAGATTTGCCTCGTCCATTGATTAAGAAAATCATAATTGCATGGTTAATTCCCCTCCACTAACTGGGCAGGAATTGTCAGAATTCGATGAGTGGCACACACAAGATACTCCACACACACACAGTTGTGAAGGAAGCCGTCGACCATTCTTGTGTCTCAAAAGTCTCCTTGAATCTTTTGGGCGGTTAATAGGTGTGCGAGTTAACTTTGAAAAATTGTTCTCCTCTCAATCATTGTCTAGAAGATTAAACTCAACATATGGTCAATATCTTAGATTGTAGGATTGGTTGATTCCCCTCCACTAACCTTGGGCTTTCCCCCTTGGTCAAACCAGGCCGAAAGGCCGAGCATAAGAGACTTTGCTCCCCTTGTTGATAGAATTGAGACATGCCTTACTTCCTGATATCTTATCTTTCTCTTGGAAATTGTGTCACCGGTCATCAAAGCTATCTTCTCCCTTTGCTCCATGAAGCTACCTAAAGGTGGTGAAAGACAAAATAGATAAAAACCCAGGCGCGCATGCTTATGGGGAAAATCTGAGCTCTCTAGTTGAGCTAAACGGCCTAGGACAAATTGTGCAAGTTGGAGGAATGTGGATGTCTTGGAATCACTAGCCTTTATATCCATAATGAAGGCATCCTTATGAAACATTTCACAAATTATACAATAACAATGACATCCACTTACTTCAATGAGTCACTAGTGCGTCATGCTGCTACACATGTGGGGTCTTTTTGGTGGTGTGATGCAAATCCAACTTTTGAAACTTTTTACTTCTTGCTCCACTAGAAAACAAAAACATTGTTTTCTAATGGTATGGTCGTTGGATGGATCGCACTATGGCAGTAATTTCCTAGATTACACTCCTTTGTTGTTGATGATAATATATTTATGAAGATTTTGTTGGAATATTTTTCATCTAGCCCTCTTTGCGCAAGTTTTTAACAAATTGATGTCTTGTCGGTTCTTGAAGCGCTTATTCCTCGATGAAAGTATATACGCATGCCACTTCGCTCATCAGCAGGCCCTTGTTTCTTGCAAAAGGATTTTGTGTTTCAAATGTGCCGGTACTTTTTATGGTCTCAGCTTCGGTTCGTATAATGTAGTTTATGTTGTTTCTTCAGCAGAATAAGATTGGGGACAACGTTGAGAGCAATTCAAAATTCCTAGTATGGTCGAGTCTCAAGTAGAAGCGCCGGCATTAACATTGTGATCTTTGCCAGGCGAGGAGCGGATACCCGGGAGCAAGCCGCGGCGGAAAATTGTCAAGGCATAACTTGCAAATTACAGAGCAGCGAAACCTTGAGATCCCTGGATGATTGCACTAGACATGACACCTAAAATCCTGCTCTGCCTAAACATTCCTGGTATTCCAAAACAGAGCATATATTCTTAAACAAAGAGCATATTGAGATCTAGTAATAAAAGAAGAAAAAACAGAGCATAGGCTTAGTTATGCCCACGCAGGATAGGACCACCGATCATGCAGGAGTTGGTTCGCTGGATTGAACACCGAGGATCGGCCCCCCGTGCTGTGCGGCGGTTGCGGTACGTGTGAACTCCTCCGTGCATGTGCATGGATCACTGTCGCATGCAGCTGGGCGGAGGACGAGCAGAGAGGGTGCAACGTAGCCATCGTGCCCTCTGGCGCCACACAACACGGAACAGAATTACGTGGTTGCTTGCTCCCACCGCGCGCGGCATTGCCAAGCGCAAAATGTGGTTGTTCGCCCGCGTCCTGCGTGCGGCCGGACGTGCCGGCGATCAAACAAGCGGCCAGGGATCGGCTTGGGTACTGACTCGGGTCACGGCGGCTTCAGCCCCACACCACAGGAATGATTCCGCGAGGGAGCGCGCGCAAGGGGTCGCCGGCGCTCGCCAATGGCTCCTCCGCCACAAGTCATGTACTAGTAGATGCAGTAAATTGCATAAAGAGTTAATTATACCTATGATACACAAACTTGCACGGTGGGTACAAATTCATACAACAACTTGAAAAATGACACAAATTGAGCATATAACTTGAGTTTCGGCAACATTTCAGTACAATTCCGTCACTTACCGTTAGTGCTCCGTTATATTCGTTTACATTCCACGCCAGTGTGTCACCAGGCCCACACTCTCTCCTCTATCATAACGTGGGTCCATCCGTCAGCCACCTGGAGAAATTAGTTTTAACTAAAAAAGGTTCTGACCAGGTTTCAAACCAAAGACGTCCCCTCAAACTAGAAAGGTGCTAACCACAAATTCCGTCCGTTTGTTTCTGTTAAACAAGGATACAAAGTTATCTATATCCTTTTAGGCTGCGTACGCTGCTTTCTTTTTCATTACTGTATTATTTTGGTAGTGTCCGCTGCTTTTCTCTTCTTTTTTTGCGGGTAGTGTACGCTGCTTTCTCAAAGCTATAGGTACATACATGCATTCAGAGTAGGAGACGACCCTGGAAGGCATGAGCATACGCTTGTTCATATGTTTTTATTTAGGTCACTTTTTTTAACACGGTATAATCATAGTCGCTCAGATACATGAGGATACACCCATCCCTATAAATGCACGTACGCATATCCTATCCCTATGAACACCTCCGGAGTCGACATAACATCTTCAGATTTACAAAGTCACCACAGGCGCCTCGCAGTCGATGGAAACGTGTCATCCCACTGAATAACCATTTTTATCCACTTGATAAGCACAAGCATTATAGTCGCACAAACGGGAGTGCGAAGTTGTGGCCTGGAGCCTTTTTTTTGAAATTTTCTAAAAGCATATTTAAAAGTTTCAAAATATATATTTTGTGAACACTTGTATGTGCTCAATACAAATTTGTAAAAAATGGTTTAAAAAATAGTGATTTGTAAGCCTCACACACAAAAATATTCTCGACCCAACTGCAAATATACATATTTGTCTTATTTTTACACGCCACGTTGAAAGTATATTTCACATAATTTTATTTTATTTTTTAAAATTTTCTAAATATATCTTTTGAATGAGCAAAATAGGGTAGCACATCTTCTGGCGCATTATAGCCGTACCGAGTGTTGCACTGCGGTATGGTTGAACTCGAGTCCTCCATATTGTGAGGAGCAGTTGTCTCGAGATTGTAACCCTATAATTTTAGAATAAACTCCTTTTCACCCAAAAAAAAGAGAGGCTCCAACGAGGCCGTCAACCACAACTTAACCCTACTCTTCTCACAAACTGCATGCAAACACAAGGACCATGGTCCCCATACGTTGCGTGCCCATTTCATTTGACCAGGCAATGCAAATCTGGTGCCGTGCTTATTTCTTTCTGTATCCCAAATTGAAAAGTGCTACAGCATTCCCGCATAAAAAAAAAGTGGTACAGCAAATAAATTGTTCTCAAGAAATAAAATAAGTTCTGCATCGTTATTCATAACTACTTATTTTGGTTTGGTTGGCTAGCCCACGCGCGCAAGTGAGCCTGCAGCACGCAAGGTCTTGTGTTCGTGGGATGCACAATTTTATTTTCATTTTCTTTCTGTTCCAGCTGGTAGGTGGGACCTACTGTGATGGTGGCCTGCGATATAGGCAGACTGGCAGAGTTAACGGACCATTTGATGGTGAGTAACGGAAATGTATGAAAATGTTTCCGAAACTCAAGTTAGTCGATCAATTTGTGTCATTTTTCAAGTTGTTGTATGAATCTGTACATACCGTGCAAGTTTGTGTACTATGTGTGTAATTAACTCTTGCATAAAACCACTAGTTTGAGGGTTAGGTTTACGAAAAACACTAGAATACGTTTTCTCTGCGGAAAGAGAAAACACCACATCTTACGTAATTGTTTTGTAAAAACCACTGATCGGCGGATAAGCCTCGTTTAAGCACGTTTGTGACAGGTGGGTCCCGCTTTTCGCTGACATGGCATAACGTTTTGCCAAAGACAGGGCTAGATGGGTCAAAATGTGAAAACACCCCCCCAACATTCTTCACGCATGCGCCGGATCCCGTCTGGATCGGGAGAGGCCCCGAGCTGCCAAACCCCCGCGCCACTCCGGCGACCTCGCTGCAGCCGACAAGCACGCCGGCGACCACCGCTGCCCCGCCATCCTCCTCCCATTTCTTTCCTTCTCCTCTGGGACGACAGCACCTCGCCCCTACCTAGCCCAACCGCTGGCAGCCACGGCCATGTCGACGGCGTCGGAATCCGCGACGGCCCGTAGCCCCCGCCGCTCTCCAAGCACGGCTGAGGCCATGGCCGAGCAACTGCCCGGCTCCAACCGCGCGGCGGCGCACGAGCCCGACCCGGCCGACACCGTCGAGGAGCTCTCCGCAGGGACCTCCTCCACTGCGCGGCCGTCTGCGCCGACGGGGTCGGGCTCGCCGGGGGACGCCTCCTCCTCTCCTCTCTCTGCGCGCGTCCGCAAGCCGCATGCCTCGCGTAGACGGGCACGGTCGGAGGTCGAGGCTGCCGAGCTGCTGGTCGCCGCACCACCCCGTCTTCCCAGCTCGCGAGTCGCGACCATGGAGTGTGTTCGGCGGCTAGTAGCGGGCGGAGCGGCCACAGAGGCGTCCTGCAAGCAGCGAACAGAGGGAGGCCGCCTCAGCGTCTGGGTAGGCGGGCGGAGACGGCTGCGACGCAGCGACGGAGCAAGTTGCGAGCCCCGCCACCAGCGTTGACCGCCCCAACCAGTGGCGAGGGATGCACGCGGGGCTGATTGCGTTTTTGCTTTTTGATTTAGGGGTGTCTGTGTAAAATCTAAGTATTAGTTTGTAAATTTAGATTAAAATTGATCTGGCACGAAATGTTACACCACGGAGGCAAAAAGGGCCCCACCTGTCATAAACGTGCTCAAACGAGGCTTATGAGCCGATCAGTGATTTTTGCAAAACAATTATACAAGATGTGGTGTTTTCCGCAGAGAAACTGTATCCTAATGTTTTTCGCAAACCTAATCCTCAAACGGATGGTTTTATGCAATTTACTCCTAGTAGATGTAGGGGTCGCATTTTCACCTGGCCACCTCGTGTCCACGTACCACCTCTCGAATATTCTTGCTGAACACCGCATGTAGATGTTGCTAAAGCTAGAACCGTAGATAGATGGCTACTCCAATGCTTATAAGTTGGATGCTTAAACCGATCTCTGTTCTACTAATACAGTACTCCGTTGTTTATTTAGTTGCCGGTCACTTTTGCACGGAGATGATGGGGTCCAATCATTTATACTACGTCGAGTGCGCAAGTAAAAAAAAGGCAATGTCAGTACTACGTAAAAACTTGGTCTGGGAGTGGGAGTGATGATGCTGCGCCCGCGCATGCGGGGCAATAAGGCCACGTACGATACGAGAGAGTCGTTCATTCTCCAGGCCCCATGACGACAATGTCCTCCACTCCACATGGAGTGCAGTTGAAAACTGCAGAGCAGCTATTTCCTGATTTCACAACTTCTGAAATTTTGTGGAGCTAATGAAATTCCGAACAGGCCTTTAGTGCACGTAATTTTCGGTCAGCTCCACTTCTCTATCAATCATTTACGCTTGATCCTGTCTCGTAGCTGGAGAACGCAATACCGACAGCAGCGGCGGCAAGAGTGACATTTACTCATCAGTCGACATTAGCGCAGAGGCCATGCTTTATTTCATCCTTGTCCGCCACACAGAACTGCCGAGGAAAAACTCGTCCAGGCCATGATGTAGATCAACGAATTATTAAGCATGCGCCCACTTTTGGTTTAGAAGAAAAGGTTGCCAGGCCATTAGTGTACAAATATATTGTCCGGCTCTCTATCAGTTTAGACTTTTGAAGCAACTGGTTGAAGCATGAATTTAATAATGACATGGGTCATGGGAGCCGAAAGGTCTTGAGTTGAGTGGAGCATAAATTCAATAATTAGGACATGTATAATCAGCCTTACATAAACTACGTGACACATAGCCTAAACTAACTAAATGACCACCCCTCCTCCCCCCATCAAATGAGACCACATCATCACATAGGTAAGTTTTGTAGCTTAATCTACGATAAGTGTAGTAAAGCTCCTCCAAAAACGGTAATCCATTTCTGAGCCCAGGCTCAGCTGCACTCGCCTTGACGAAAAAAATCAAAACAAATACTAGAAAAATTCAAACAATTCCAAAAAAATTGGGTGGTAGATAATTTGATGCCTGAGGTTCGCTCCAATTTTCAAATAATTTGGACATCTGAGCAGCTCTTAGAAAAAAAGTCAAATTCAGGGTCTGTAAAAATGTTTACTGTTCACGCACTGTTCTGACCTGATTTATCTTTTTTGCTGAGAACTTCTAAGATGTCCAAACAATGTAAAAATTGAAGCGAACCTCATGCATCAAATTATCTACCACCCAAAAAAATTGGAATTTTTTGGATTTTTATAGTATTTATTTTGATATTTTTCTAACCGGGTGCAGATGAGCCTGAGCACCAAAACTCCGCACTCCTTCAAAAATGTTTTCTTGAAAAAATTAGCCAGAAAAGGTAGGCATCCACGAGTTACTACCTAGGAGTACCAAACAAATCCAAAAGTAAACTATGTTTCTTCCAGTACAGCTAGTTCTCTGACCTGTCTATAAATAAGCCAGAACCCAAGCCAACCTGAGGCACCGCAGCTCCAGAACCACAAGCCAAAACGCAAAGCAGCAAACAAACCACAGACGAAGACAAGTCTCAAGAGAAAGAGAGAATGGCGGCCACCTCCTCCACCTCCTACTTCCCCTCGCAGTCGCAGCTGCCGGCGTCCAGCGCCACCGCTACAACCAGCATCAGCAACGGCCGGCAGCCGCGGAGGCATCGGACGGGCAGCTGCGTCATGCTCGAGGCGGCCTCCGGTGGCGGCGCGGTGGGGAGGAGGACCAGGAGCCTCATGGAGGAGGACCTTGAGGAGCTCAAGGGTTGCCTCGACCTCGGCTTCGGCTTCTCTTACCATGAGATCCCGGACCTTTGCGGGATGCTCCCTGGTCTGGAGCTCTGCTACTCCATGACGCGGAGGTTCCTCGACGAGCAGAGGACGGTGGTCGGGCAGCTGGAGCCCTCCGCGGTGGCGCCGCCGCCCATCCCGGACTGGAAGATCTCCAGCCCTGGTAAGACTTGTTTTCCCGTGCACGCCTGTTTCGATTTCGCTACAATTCTTTCTCCGTTGTTGTGGCAGAACTCTCTGCTTATGCTTCCATGCTCTGCCTTTTATTGTAAGGATCAGATCATCAGAGTATTGATTTTCTTTCTCTGTTTATTTTTTTGGTTGATGAACCATGGAGCGGTAAAAGTTTTATAAAATAGAAATCATGAGTGAGGGAGCTCCCCACTCATGTCACATCCCCAGTTGCATCATAAAACGGAAAGAGAAAGGGACTCAATAAGTTGAACTGTCTTCTCCAAGACAAGCTTCACAACAAAGCAAAGCAACAACCCCCATAGAAAATATGTCTCCTCTCTCCAACACATAATTACCCCTAAAAATAAGAATTTGGATTTTAGATAAACTATTTTTTGTAGGATGGCTATTCCCCTCACCGCGACCGCCTCCACCTACCACCGCCGCCACGCTGTCGCCGGGCACCCATGCACCTGCCTCCACCGCCGCCGCCGCCGCCGCGCGCGCACCCTTCGCTGCTCCCCACCGCCGCTGCCTGCGCGAGCACCACCGCTCCCATACACTTCGGAGCGCCTCCCAACAGCGATGAGGCGTCTCAGATCCACAAATCTGGGCGTCCCTGCGGGCGAAGGGAGGATCTCAGCAGAGGAGCGGGCGATGGAGGAGGGGCACCGCGCGAGGATGGAGAGGTCGATGCGAAGACCAGGGCGCAGGGACACCCAGAGGAAGCTGGTGACGAGAATCTGTGTAGAGGCGACTGCAGAGGAGTTGGCCAGGATGATCCCCATGGATTCCTCCTCCCCGGAGGAGGTGATTTCCTGGGCAAAGGCGGAGATGCTTTCGCTCCTCCCGGAGCAGAGGGCGAAGTGGCGAGCATTTTGGTCTTTGCAGAATTGAGCTCACCGGCGAAGAGCCGCATCTCCACCCTGCCATTGGAGTAGATGGCTACAGGCTCGCCAGATCCTGAAGCTCTGAGGTTTGAATTTGCCACTCCACTCCGATGGGCAGGAGATCAGATTACAGCTCGCCGCTGCCTCAAATTCAGGGCAGAAATCAATCCTCCCAGCCGTCCAATTGAAGCCCGTTGTCGCCGTCCTCTGAAGCCGTTCTCTGATGGGCGGGATGATCTCGCCCCTATGATTGCCGTGGTGGATGACAGCCAAGGCCCACCAACCAGCGCGGATGGAAAGGAGATAAGGCCAGCTGACATGGAAAGCAAGCCGGGTGGAGAAGACGACCTGGCCCTGCGTGAGTACTACGGGCAGCTGTGGGGACCTCTCAACCTTGATCCTTCTCCCCTCCTTGTCTGGATCAGGAGAGATTTAACCCTAGCCCGCTCGTTCGCCGCCGCCGACTGCCACCCAATATCTGGTGACGATCCCACCACCCTCCCCACTCCCACCATCCTCAAAGGTTTGGATCCAAAGCTACGCGAGGAAATCAATCAGGATCATGGCGGAAGCGCAGGGGCGAGGGCGTGGCTGCGGGAGGGGGTGGAAACCCTAGAAGCAATAAGCAGGGGGGTCAAACTTCGGGGGATCTTGGTGCTCCACCCCCAAGTTCTTGGCCCCAATTCGATCCTCAATTTGGACCCCCCCCCCAATTTCAATTTGGCTTTGGATTCCCTGGCGGCCCCCAGATCCCACCCCCATGGTATACAGGTGGATATTTCCCTCCTCCACAGATGAACCAGTGGAGAGGTCCTCCTGGGGCTTGCGGTGGTGGGAAGAATCAAGAGGCAGGGTCATCTGACAAACAATTTGACAACCAGCAGCAAAAAGGACAGCTGGGTCAGAATTTTGGGAAGCAGGGCACCAATCTTTGGAGCAGAAACAGGAGAACATAGCACAGGATCAAGGGTTCAGTACTTCTACTGGTGGCAATCAACAGAAGAAGGGGAGAAATCTGAACAAGCCAAAGCAACCTGCCAACAAGTTTGATGAGCTGAGTGCTACTGAATATGCAGATGTCATCTGCTATAGTTGTGGAGAACCAGGACACCACAAAACCAACTGTCCCAAGCCACCAGCATGTTTCATATGTAAAGTGGTGACACATAAGGTAGAAGACTGCCCAGTAAGAAAGAAACCAATAAACCCTGCAAAGTTTGTTGGTAGTGGAGCACCTGGGCTTGGTTACCACCAGATTGATGTCCCTGATGTGAATGAACAGCACATTGGGACTAAGAGGAATATAGGGATGGTTTATGTAGAGTCAGGACATGTTACAAAGAAGGAGCTGGCTCACAATTTCTCTCTGATCTACAAAACCAATTGGCCATGGCAGATAAGGATGCTTGATGATTGGACTTTCTTGGTGAAATTCCCCCCTCACATCCTAGTGGAAAGTATGGACATATATCCTCTATTTGGCCTGCCTGAGCTAGATGGAGTGACTGTGAATGTGGAAGTCTAGAAAGGATCCCTGGAACACCACAGTGAACTGCAGAAAGTTTGGCTTCAGCTGGATGGAGTTGCACCATCTTGGGCTGAATGGGCAATCTTAGAACAGTTTGCATCAGTCTTTGGGACCCTAATTGATGTTGATTGGCAGGGAAAGTTCAAATCTTTCTTTGAGGTTGTCAGAATCAAGATCAAATGCAAAGATCATACAAAAATTCCACCTGAGAGGCTATTTGGCATAGGTGACAAGTTGTCCAGGATTGGTATCACAGTAGAACCACCAATAGAAGACCCATAAAATGATGATCTGTTGGAGGATGAACTAGCTGACAATGAAAATGGCAACAAGCTGGAGAAATCCAAAAGAGAGGAGGAAAATAACAATAGAGAAAAAGGAAGCACTGGAGGAGGATCCACTCCCTCCCTCCAAAGCAACAAACCTGGCAACAGCACCTCAAGCCAGAGCTCCAAACAGAAGGTTTTTGACTATCTGAAGCAACTGCAAGACCCACTCAATATGGAGCAAATTTACAACATCCAACAAGAGATGGAACTAGAAGAGGATGAGGATGAAATGGAAGACATTCTAACAGAAGATGGTGAAGCTATAGTTGAAGATAAAGAAGAGGTGATTTTTAGCCCTCAGCTCAACCCAGGAAATGCCTTCAGTTCTCTGCACTCACAGAATGAGACAATGACTCAGCATGAGTCCAAAGAAGAGAAAAACAAGTGGGGCCCAGTACAAGCTTTCAGGAAGAGCAACAGGGTTGAAGTAGGAGGTAGATCCATGTTGGAAATAGCAGTCAACACCAAGAAAGTGCAAAACTTGGAAGTCACAAAGAAAGACATTCAAGGTACCATTATTAAAAATTCTTTTGAGCTTTTTAGTAACCCAAATTTCCTTGATGTAGCTAAGAAAATAGGGGTAGAAATAGATACTAGCTACAATATTCCTGTAGAAACTAGCTCTAGCTTTTCTCTGCCTTTGTCTGAAGGACAAACTGCAAATACAACTAGTCAAAAAAGTCCTTATCAAGTAGAAGGGGGGACTGAAGGGCCTCCAGACATCAACAACCTACAGGACTACCCTAGGCTCACAAAAATCTCTTGGACAAAGGAGCCTGAAGGGCTCCCTACCCAAGAAAGTCTCATAGTTCAATGTAACTCCCCTGTCACACCCACAGGTCTGGATACAACCCCCTCTGGGCACATGGACCAGAGTGTTTTGTGGAACCTAGTCTCCAAAAAAGGACGGGGCAAGCACCCTAGGAAAACCTTGATGCAATGAATGCTTTATTCTGGAATATTAGAGGGATTATTACTCCAGGAAAAAAGCCCTGCATTGTAGATTCTTTAGCTAAACATAAACCTAGTATAGAGGCTTTTCAGGAAACAAAGAAAGACAAGCTTTCTACTTCCTTTCTAAAGTCTATTAGTGGAGATAAATCTTACACTTGGCATCACCTGCCTGCTGAAGGCACTTCAGGTGGTGTGCTAGTGGGAGTAGATGTAGATGTTTTTGATGTAATTAGCTGGAAGTCTCTCAAATACTCTGTCTCATGCAACCTTATGCATAAGACAAGTGAAAAATCTTTCAGGTTTATAGCAGTCTATGGATCACCATATGATGAGGGCAAAGATGAGTTCATCTCTGAGCTCCATAGTTTATTCATTGATGATCACCAACCCACTATTGTTGAGGGTGACTTTAATTTGGTTATATACCAGAAAGATAAGAACAATGGTAAAATCAACCATGGGTGGAGTGACAAATTCAATGCCTGGATTGAAATCTAGAGCCTACTAGAAATTAAAATGTCTGGTAGGCAATTCACCTGGGCAAATAACTAGGATAATTTGATCATGAGCACTATAGCCAGGGTCTTTTGCACCACTGAACTAGATGCTCTATTCCCTCTAAGTAGTCTCAAGCTCTCCCCAGGACTGGGAGTGATCACACTCCTATTCTGTGGGACTCTGGCATAAATAGTACCCCAAAAAGCTCAAGCTATAAATTTGATAAATGGTGGTTACTTAGGGCTGAATTTAAGGAGCTTGCAGAGAAAAACTGGTCTGCTCCTGTCAAAAGTACCATTCCCATTGACATTTGGCAGGAGAAAGTGAGGAGGTTTAGAAAATTTAGCAAGGGATGGAGTAGAAATGTAGATGCTGAGATTAGGAAAACTAAGCAGGAGTTGACAGAAGAATATGACAGTCTAGATATCAAGTCAGAAACCTTGCAACTTTCTGATGCAGAGAATTTGAGGATGAAAGAACTCATATGTAGACTCCATAACATTTGGCTTGTAGAGGAAATTAAAGCCAGGCAAAAATCCAGAGATAGAGATATCCTTGAAGGGGATAGAAACACTAACTATTTTCAGGCTGTAGCAAACCAAAGGAGGAGAAAAACCCTAATAAATAAGCTAGAAGGGCCTGATGGCACTACTACTGATGTTAAAAACATGTTGGATATAGCTACAGAATTCTATAAGGACCTTTTAAAAAAAGAAGATAGAAGAGGGTTTAGAATTAATAGTAATTTCTTCACTGACGAGGAGAAAATCACTGAACTAGAAAATCAGACCCTCCAAAGACCTTTCTCTGAAGGAGAAATAAAGGAGGCCATCTTTGGATCATATACAGATGGAGCCCCTGGTCCAGATGGTCTATCTTTTCTTTTCCTCCAGAACTTCTGGGAAGTAATCAAAAATGATGTGATAGCCATGTTTGATGATTTCCATAAAGAAGAACTGGATCTTTATAGGCTTAACTTTGCAGTGCTGACTCTTATCCCAAAGGAAAAAGAGGCTACCAGCATGAAAAAGTTTAGGCCTATTAGTTTAATTAATTGTATCTTTAAAGTGTTCACCAAGGTGCTCACAAATAGGTTGGCTGTGCTGATGAATAGACTTACTTCTAGTAACCAATCAGCCTTTATTAAAGGTAGATTCATCCTGGAAAGTGTAGTCACAGCACATGAGGTGCTGCACTCCACTGCCAAATCTGGCAACCCAGGACTAGTTCTGAAATTAGACTATGAAAAAGCTTTTGACAAAGTTAACCTAGATTTCCTTATTGAAATTCTAGAAAAAAGAAACTTCAACCCCCTTTGGGTGACTTGGATCAAACAAATCACACATATGGGGTCTGTTGGAGTGAAAATCAATGGTGTTGAAGGCAACTACTTCCTTACAGGAAAAGGCCTTAGGCAGGGGGACCCTTTATCCCCTCTGCTTTTTAATTTAGTTGTAGATGTCCTGAGCAAAATGCTTTCCAAAGCAGCTTCAGTAAATTAATTAGTGGGTTTGTTGAGAATCGTAGCATAATTTAAAATTTTCCTACGCTCACCAAGATGCATCTATGGAGTATACTAGCAACGAGGGGAAGGGAGTGCATCTACATACCCTTGTAGATCGCGAGCGGAAGCGTTCCAATGAACGTGGATGACGGAGTCGTACTCGCCTTGATCCAAATCACCGATGACCGAGTGCCGAACGGACGGCACCTCCGCGTTCAACACACGTACGGTGCAGCGACGTATCCTCCTTCTTGATCCAGCAAGGGGGAAGGAGAGGTTGATGGAGATCCAACAGCACGACGGCGTGGTGGTGGATGTAGCGGTTCTCTGGCAGGGCTTCGCCGAGCTTCTGCGAGAGAGAGAGAGGTGTGTTGCAGGGGAGGAGGGAGGCGCCCAAGGCTGTAGGGTGCTGCCCTCCCTCCCCCCTTTATATAGGCCCCCTGGGGGGCGCCGGCGCTGGAGATGAGATCCAAAGGGGGGGGGGCGGCGGCCAAAGGGGGGGAAGGGGTTGCCTTGCCCCCCAAGGCAAGGGGGAACTCCCCCCCTAGGGTTCCCAACCCTAGGCGCATGGTGGGAGGCCCAAGGGGGGCGCCCCAGCCCACTAAGGACTGGTTCCCTTCCACTTTCAGCCCACGGGGCCCTCCGGGATAGGTGGCCCCACCCGGTGGACCCCCGGGACCCTTCCGGTGGTCCCGGTACAATACCGGTAACCCCCGAAACTTTCCCGGTGGCCGAAACTGGACTTCCTATATATAATTCTTCACCTCCGGACCATTCCGGAACCTCTCGTGACGTCCGGGATCTCATCCGGGACTCCGAAAAACTTTCGGGTTTCCGCATACATATATCTCTACAACCCTAGCGTCACCGAACCTTAAGTGTGTAGACCCTACGGGTTCGGGAGACATGCAGACATGACCGAGACGCCTCTCCGGTCAATAACCAACAGCGGGATCTGGATACCCATGTTGGCTCCCACATGTTCCACGATGATCTCATCGGATGAACCACGGTGTCGAGGATTCAATCAATCCGTATGCAATTCCCTTTGTCAATCGGTATGTTACTTGCCCGAGATTCGATCGTCGGTATCCCAATACCTTGTTCAATCTCGTTACCGGCAAGTCTCTTTACTCGTACCGCAATGCATGATCCCGTGACTAACGCCTTAGTCACATTGAGCTCATTATGATGATGCATTACCGAGTGGGCCCAGAGATACCTCTCCGTCACACGGAGTGACAAATCCCAGTCTCGATCCATGCCAACCCAACAGACACTTTCGGAGATACCCGTAGTGCACCTTTATAGTCACCCAGTTACGTTGTGACGTTTGGCACACCCAAAGCACTCCTACGGTATCCGGGAGTTGCACGATCTCATGGTCTAAGGAAAAGATACTTGACATTGGAAAAGCTCTAGCAAACGAAACTACACGATCTTTTATGCTATGCTTAGGATTGGGTCTTGTCCATCACATCATTCTCCTAATGATGTGATCCCGTTATCAATGACATCCAATGTCCATAGTCAGGAAACCATGACTATCTGTTGATCAACGAGCTAGTCAACTAGAGGCTTACTAGGGACACGTTGTAGTCTATGTATTCACACATGTATTACGATTTCCGGACAATACAATTATAGCATGAATAATAGACAATTACCATGAACAAAGAAATATAATAATAACCATTTATTATTGCCTCTAGGGCATATTTCCAACAGGGTTGTGTTCTAATTTAATCCCCAATGGGGTCATCTGCCTACGATATGCAGATGACACCATCCTTTTCTTGGAGAAGAGTGTGCAATGCACAAAAAACATGAAAATGATCCTCACTTGCTTTGAGCAGGTCTCAGGTATGAGAATTAACTACTCAAAGAGTGAGATCATTCCTATAGGGCTCTCTCCAGAAGAAACACATAGCTATGCAGATATATTAGGATGTAAAATGGGGGTCTTCCCAATAAAATACTTGGGAATTCCTTTACACTTTGATAAACTTAGGAGAGAAGATATACAGCCCCTGATAGATAAAATCCTCAAAAGGATGGCTGGTTGGAGGGGCAAACTCCTCTCCTATGCTGCTAGACTGACCTTGATCAAGACTTGCTTAGCCAACATCCCCATATACCTACTCTCTTTTTTCAAATTCCCTAAATGGGCTCTTGACATGATCAACAGTCAGATGGCCAATTGTTTGTGGAATGACTTTGAAGGGAATAGGAAAATCCACCTTGCCAATTGGCATCTAGTTTGTATGAGCAAGAAACATGGGGGTTTAGGAGTGCCTAACATCAAAGATGTTAACCTCTGCCTACTTGGAAGCTGGGTGAAAAGATACATCAAAGATGAGGGCAAGCTTTGGGAACAAATAGTAGATAGGAAATACATCAACAACTCCCCCAATATCTTTGCTAGCAAAACCCATCACCTCTCTAGATTTTGGCAAGGTGTCATGTGGGCCGCTAAGGCTTCGAAGTTTGGATACAAATGGGTGGTGGGTGACAGGAAAAAGATCAGATTCTGGGAAGATATCTGGTTTGGTACATCACCCCTCTCAGTCCAATTCTGGCCTCTTTACTCCATATGCCACCAACAATGCTCAACCATAGCTGAGATCTGAGATAACAATTGGATTAAACTCACATTTAGGAGGGTTTTTACACCTACTATGATGGAACAATGGTATGCCCTGGAACAAATAATTGAAAGCACCCTGCTTCAAGAAGGGGGTGATTCTCTTGTCTGGCAATATGAAGCTAACGGGGAATACACTACTGGCTCCCTCTACAGCATCATAAATTTCAGGGGGGTCCAACCAGTTTACATCCCTGCAGTGTGGTCAATAAAATCCCACCTAGAATCCAGATCTTTCTATGGCTGTTCTCTCACAACAAACTGATGACTAAGGACAATCTAGCTAGGAGAGGTATAGAAAAAACACCAGAGTGTGTGTATTGCTCCGAGAAATAATCCATCACACACCTATTCTTTGAATGTGTGGAGGCCAAACAAATCTGGGCAAGAATATTAGATTTTTTGGGCATAGAAATAGGAGCTAATTTCCTGTCCATTGCTAGATTTTGGCCTGCAAATAAGAAACATACTGCTCTAAATTCAGTCTGTGCATGTGTTCTATGGACTATGTGGAAAAATAGGAACTCACATGTCTTTAACAATGCTTTGTGGACTGATATGAAGCAGGTTTGGAGGAGAATGCTAGGACATGCCAGGAGATGGCTGATCTTGTTCGAAGGACCTGCCTTGGCAAGAATGGAGATGTTAGTTCAGAACATCTCCTCCATCCTGGAAGCTCCTTTCCAAATTATGACAGAGTAGCTGCTGTTGAGAAGGGCACTGAAAGTGCACTCAACCACTCCCCCCTTCTCTCTCGTCTGAAGCTCAATGGCGCTCCGAAACCAGAGGATCCAAGCTTTCAAATCTCGCCACTAAGAAGCCCACGCGCAAGCACCTGCAAGACGACGATGCTCAGCCCCGTCACCCCTCTGGAGCTGGATGGGTCGCCGGTCATTCCATGGAAGAAGCTCAAGAGTGTTCCTGCAGTCACGGTGGAGGGAGCGATGCCACTGGAGTCTACCTAGCGTTCTATGCGACTCTGAGGTTAAAGCATGAAGGAAGTCAAAGATTTTCAGTGGAAGCAGAAGAGGGAGACCTGGCTATTGCAAAATTCGAGGCAAATTTGTAATAGGAATAGCGTCTTCCAGTACTTTTAAGTTTAGAGCTGATCCTTGTGTTGTTCAGTTGTTTAGCGATTCCCTTTTCTTTTCCTTCTAGTTTCGTTATTGGACATGCATTGCATGCTGTTTTGGATGTTATTTTCCCGGTCTCATCTATAAAATGGGGCCGGGGGGCTCAAAATCCCCCTTTTCTCTAAAAAAAAGAATTTGCAACTTTTTTTAAAAATGCTAACCTTTCTACCTTGAGTATATCATTATATCTTCATACAAAACCAGCAGTGCAAAGCATCTGGAGCTGTGTTTGATTTGCTATTCATTTACGATGATATCCTATTTTTCTTTGTGATTAACAAATGGCATGCTGCTCATGGCTGATCAGTTACAACTGGCTTTGGCAGGTGATCATCCCGACGAGGTTAAAGCTCGGCTCAAGTATTGGGCACAGACAGTGGCATGCACAGTCAAACTCTGCACCTAGTGGAGGTCGGGACTTGGGAGTTTGCGAGTTCATCCCATGACATGTGTGCTAAGATGGGCTCAATTGAAGGTGGCTGAAGCTGAAGAAGCTGCTTACATGGCTCAAAGATATGTTATACCGAGGAGATGCTTCGGTTGCGTGCTATCGGGATGACATAACAGATCGGTGATTCTCAAAAACTTCAGAGAGGGAGATGACTTATGACACCGCAAAACAGCGAGAAATCTCGACGCGATATGTCGTCTGAGCTTTAATGAAAGCATCAGAAGCTTGCCATTCGTCATAGGTGTTCTAAACGTGCAATTCGGAGACCTCTTAGTGTTTCTAAACTTCTTTGTAATGATCACTAGGAGCTCCAACTATGTTGTACTGCACCAAGTTGAGCTTTGCAAATATGTCGGTAGATTGGCTCAAGTATGATATGGCTTTGTTCTCATGTTTCTTTGAACTTTGATTTGCTTTCAAAGAGTAGACACTGTATAGGACGTCCATGAACATATTTGTTGATTTTGCTGTACTGCACTGCAAAGGTGTAGAAACAGTTTGCCCTGAAATAGATTTCTTTGTCCAACTTAACAACAAATTGTGTCTGCTGTTATTCAGGATATCATATGATCCCACTGAACTGAATTTATGACGTGGCAAGATTGAGAAAAAAACATGGGCGACATAACCAACTGAGAACTATTGACCAAAATAAGGCAGCGGACCCCTTCAACACATATATTTTATGATCTTATTGGATTTACATTGGTGCCCAATGAAGAACAAAACGTGGTTACTGGTTACTGGTTACACTGGCGGCTCGGCCTCTGCATCAGGCTGGCCATAGTGGGGATAACATAACTAGTATCATGTACTTGGGACTCGTAAACATGCTTACGTGGCAGACAATTAAAGAAGAGAGAGAGGGTCATAGTAACATAGGTAGATACCGTATCATAATAAATGTTATGCTACTATGTGTCATGCATGGCAATAAATAAGACCACCTATAATACTACTTTATGATACTATGCACTATGGATGTAGTATCATACACTAGTATCATATGCATGATACTAGTATATGTTACTCCCCACTATGACCAGCCTCATAGGACGTTCAAGAAATAAGTTCCAAACAATAAAACAAATAAAAAGAAAACACGACCATAACCGGTTGAACTCAAGATTACATAGCTTATCCACATAATCTATGAGTGGCTCTGCAACCAAACTGGTTGAATAAACTCTGCGCAACCGATTCCAGTCGGCTGCACACAAAGGCCATAAGCGCATGCGTGTCCATATGTTGTAGTGATGACCACATACGGATCGAAGCCGGAACCCTGCAGATAACCTGCAAGAAATTAGGAATAGAGGGTCTGTTAAAAACACAATCACTCTAGCAACTCCATGTTTTTGTTATGTCGTGTTTAAACTGTAGTAATCACCTCGAGCCTCCACCTTGATTAAAAGTGTTTCCCATAAAATAATTTGGTGTGAATGGAATAGCTCTAGAAGACTAGAACAGGTTAGATGCAACAAACCACTGGACTAGCCGCGCGCACTAGTGTTACTAATTAATTTGTTCCCGCAAAAAAAGTGTTAATGAATTTATTTATCGCGCGGCCGATCCAAGTATCTGCCTGGAAATAGTGGTATACAACGCTGTGCGCCGCGGATGATGCAATGATTGATTGTATACTAGCGGTTGGGGCGCGTCATGGCGCGCCGCCTGATAGAAAGCTGGGCGGTGCCATGTTGGACACGCCCCTTCCACGCTGCTGAATGTACTTCACAGTGTAAAAGGAAGTGGCTTAGGAGTCATATTATATTAATATGTCCTTATAGTTTACATGACCGACAATCTAAACAACAGTGGTTCACAAGCAACGCACAGGGCACAAATGCGAAGGCGGAGGAACAATTAATCATCCCTCGTGAAAAGGAGCTTCTGCCCAAATGATTTTCTGTCACTGAGTAAGCAACTCATCTCTCCCATCTTCCTCCAACTCGCTTATCCCGCAGAAATGGTGTGGCTCCAGAGAAGATGACGAAGTGGCGCCGGCGCCATGGCCGTCCGAGCGTGTACCAGCCGAAGTGTGGCAATGGCATAGCAAAGCAGCCGACGTTGACCTGATCTTCGCCGTCCGGACCACCAACTGCTCCCTCACCTCTTGCGGGAGCGCCTCTGCAAGCGCACCTCAGCTATCTTAGGTCCTGTTGTTCATCAACGTGGAGGAAAGGCAGGTTTAGCCCCATGCTGGCCGCCTCTGGATGATGCGCCGCTGCTCGCTGCTTTCCATCCTGCTAGCACGTACTCCTTTCGTCAGCTGCCGCCTTTCTTGCCAAGCCTGTCATAGAATGAGGTGTCAATAATCAAGCTGCACTCCAATTTCCATCATCGCTAAAGCTATCACAAGAGAAAGTAGTCTGAGAACAATTCCAATGCTACTCGAGAAGCATAACTAAAGTGCTAAACATGCCAAAATTTCTGCAGGTACAGCGAAACCAAATCCAAAAAATTCAGCGGCTCGTACCACACCAAGTCCAGGAATACAACACAGAACAATAAACCTATGCACACTTTGAATTTTTTTTATGGAGTACTGGATCGGAAGTATGAAACTTTATAAGCCGCATCTGCACCGACCGGTCTCTATAATTCCACACAAAACAAGACTAAGAATGAGCGTACAATCTGTACTTTGGCTGATTTTTACAGCATGCAACTCCATTAGCCATGAAATCAAGGAATTCTGAAGCCTGTTTTGATGTTGAAAAATATACACAAATATGAAAACAAGAGAGATCTATGAAAGAAAAGAAAGGAACCATCTTAAGAAGAAACTGTAAGTTCTGAACTCCTTGAACCCAACATGTACATACGAACAAACATGTGCCACCATACCCCCATTTCATCAACCACGTGCTAACTGATACATGGTCATGCTAATTTCGCTTAGTTATTTGATGTCCATGTCTAATTGATTAAAGAAAGGACTCTGCTCAGAAGTCAAAATGTATATTTCATAATAGAGTTGTATACAACATATATGTATGTATATGTATATATATTTTAGTGATATCTTCGAATTCCTTGAACTATTTACATATCTTTCAGATATTACAGTATGTTTTCTTCCCACTACCTCAAGAATATGAAAATTCACTTGAAGAACGAAGAATGTTAACGGTTCCGAGAGGAGAAGACCTACATAAATATTCTATGAAAATACATTGTGATGTTGGCCGCTGGAGGAGAGGTCTCCACATTTGAGCCCCAAACATGCATGGCAATGTGAAATAGTTGAAAATTAACAAAATCAGGAAACAAAGAGAAATCTGGAAACAAGAGCATCCAATTTAGAATAGCCATCCATACGAGGCATGGGTGAGTTTAGTGCACTTGGCCTCAGTTGGTATAACCTTTTCTTCAGCGCAAGCATACAATTATCCTGGTGTAATAGCTACATGAAGCACAACTCTCCTGGCAAAACAAAGTAAAAATTTATGACCAACTGTAATGGAAAATATAAAAATGCCAATCTTGCCCTTCTGATCGCCCTGAAAAAGGGGACGAGGAAGAAGCGGATGCATATGAAGGGTGAAATAGATGATATGTCAGTCACTGACCTGGTATGTGTCATGGTATATCTCTATGGTTGCGGTGTGCGCGAGCATGCTGTTGTGCAGGCTTGTTGTCAGCAAAAGAACCTGAGGAAAACTGGTTGTAGATCTCTCCTATGCCATCTGCCCCCTTCGGCAAAAAATTGTTAGGCAGTGGGCAATAATATAACATGATAGAAGATGATGCTAAAAAGGCATGCCACTATGTATGTATCCAGTAATATAGAGGGATTTCCCACTAACAGAATTAAATTGATTCTGCAACAGTTTGTTTGTAAACAAAATAAAGCATGTTATGATATCTTCATGGATAAATGGAGAACAATTGAATGCACCAGGTCTTTTTGCGACAGAAGTAACTTAAGTAGGATGTACCTGAGGCTCATTTTAGTAGAGGATTCTTCACCCGGGGAAAGCTGGTTACGTTTTTTATTTGATATACCCATGTTCCTCGCTGTAACAAAAGCTCAAAGTGGAAAACAAAATATGTCAGGCACTCAATTTAAAATGGCTTATTTTCTCGCATGCTTATACTGAAATCTGAATAGAGCACAAATCCAGCATGCATGTGGTAGCATGTATCTAAAAGTATCAAGTATCAAGAAAGCAGCTTCGTTGACCTA
This sequence comes from Aegilops tauschii subsp. strangulata, assembly GCF_002575655.3. Taxonomy (NCBI): domain Eukaryota; kingdom Viridiplantae; phylum Streptophyta; class Magnoliopsida; order Poales; family Poaceae; genus Aegilops; species Aegilops tauschii. The sequence goes on along the minus strand of NC_053037.3, from coordinate 515,225,639 downwards.
CATGGCTACATATGCTCAAGTGTTGTTCTTTTCAAAGTATGCTAACCCACTATTTTGTCAGTTTAGGTGATCTATTGTAGTAACCAAGGACGTAAATGCAAATAAAAGTTTTAGGCCTTAATATGCACACCATTTCTTAAGATCTGGTCATTGCAAATACTTGAGAAAATATATACATTATATCTATGTTGTGCAAATCTAGTGAGAAAATTCTACATTTTGATGCAAGGGATAAATAACACCGGTGCTATAGATACAACTTCTCGTCTTATTTACAACTGATGTTCAAAGCCATGGATACGATGGCATCTCAGAAAATAAGCATATGACTCTCCCAACATCATACATGCCCACACACAACTTCTGGCGCCTCCACGTGAGCATGCTTCCCTCAATTTAAAAAAACGTGAACATGTTGTTCAGTCAAAGAGCAATACCTCCTTGAATGCCTTGAGAGTTGATTGGATGTACATTAGCTGCTCCACGTTTTGTTGTATTGCTTTGTTAAATTTGCTCTTGCTCCGAGGGAATTGTATGACCAACACAATTAAATTGATTCAGAAAAGAAGAGAGTTAAATCGGGAGTGAATTTCCAAGAAAATGGCTCTATTGTTCAAGAGCATAAGCACAGCCAAAAAGATATACATGGATATTGGATACTTTGCACAAAAAAAATCTCAAGTACAGAGAATACAGTATAGAAGTATACACGGAAGTTGTTGTTATAGTTCCAAAACCGCAAGGATGACTGAAATCCTTGAAACAATTGCATTTTCTTATTTCCCCAAGGGATACTAATCCATATGGTTTTTTTTGGCGAGAAATCTTTGTGGTTCACTTATGAAAGTGAACAGAACAACTTATGTTTTTATAGGCTAACACTATATACAATTTCATCGCAGAGGCTAAACTTGACTAAATATAAATCATAGGAGAAGATAAAGACATACTGAAATAAGTTGTTTCATGGAAGGTTTTCCTTTAAAAAACATGAGGTAAGCACACACGTCACTTCCTCGGCAGTTGTCACATCAACAAGCTATAAAAGGATCAAAATTACACATAGAGATGTACGTGCGCAGCCTGCTAACTTCAAAAAACAAAAACAAATGAAAGTTGCCATACCTTTGTCTACACCGTGTGCAGCATGCTAGAGCCTCACTCTGAACATTTTTTAGACAAACTCTCACTCTGAACAATCATTTACTGGCGCAAAGACAAGGGAAGTTTCCGACGACTCATTGGGTCCTTATCTCGAACAAGTCTTGGAAAGTAACACATGCATGTCCTACTGTTATTCCTTCCTAGAAAAATTAGGAAAACAGGTAGGAACTATAAATGATTGACAAAATTTGCAGTCACATTTTTCTAGCTACAATAGGCAGAAACTATGCATACAAAATCACTTTAATACCTTTTAACTACGCAAATTGTACAATTGATTTCATAAATTCTCAACACGAACGAGACTAAAAGAACTATGGAGTATATATGGGATAACCAAACCAAACTAAACCTGTGAATGTGATTACACTGGTAGAAAAAAGCCTTTTAGTCCCGGTTCGCAACAGCCTTTAGTCCCGGCTGTGCAACCGGGACTAAATATGCGCGACTAAAGACCCCCCCCCCCTCCTTTAGTCGCGCCTCTTACGGACCGCGACTAAAGGCTTTAGTCCCGGTTCTTGTGGCTGACCGGGACTAAAGGCCCGTCCACGTGGGCGCCAGTGGTCCGTCGGGGCGGAGGACCTTTAGTCCCGGTTCTCGTGGCCAACCGGGACTAAAGGCCTCCTCCGCAGGTTTAGGGTTTTAGCCTCCCTAAACCTGGTTTCTTTTTAGTTTGGAGTGTTTTATTTCTTTTATATTTTATTTTGTGTTTTATTTTAATTTTGATAAAGTTTCAGTACACATATTCTATGCTACTATATACATGCATATGAAATTTCAAACAAGAAGAATTCAAGAGGAATATATAATATATATTCAATCTCGGGTGACCATATACAACTTCGAACAAGTTTCCATACACAATTAGGATGGATGACCATATACAACTTCGAACAAGTTTCAATCTCGGGTATGCATATAAATTTCTTCGTCCTCGGTATAGTGTTCTCCTTTAGGATTGATGACTTCCCTCATGAAAAATCCTGCTAATTCTTCTTGAATTGGTCGGAAGCGAGCTTCTGGACTAAGCCTCCTCCGCAAGTTATCCGTCGCGTTCCGCACGCTATCCGATGCCTTCCGCTCAGAGGTGTGTCTCCGGATGTTCTCATAAACATAGTATCCACATAGATTGGTCCCCGGTGGCTGCTTATCCACATTAACTAACCTTCTGAAATCTAGCTCATGTTTGAATTCACCGACAATTTCTTCTGAGAACCGTCTCCAAACCCTACAGGGCAAAGAAAATTAAATGAACAAGGGAGTTATTAGTTACTTGATATTAGGAAATGAACGAAAGAGACCGATCGATATAGAGCTCAAATGATTGAAAATAATTACTTTTGCAGCATTTTTCTCATGTCGGCCCAACGCTTTGGATCCGAATCCATAGAGTCCATGATTAGAACTCTGGAGGTGTGAAGTTCAATATTTAGCAGAATCCAGTGGAACCTGCGGACACGTTACATGCACAGTCATGCATAACTCATCGATTAGACATACCATGCATGGAGTAAACAAAAGAGAATGGGCACAAGAGAGAAACACTCACCCAAAATGGTAAGGAAATAGAATATGACTTTTGAGTTGATGCTTTCTAAGAAACTTGTACAAGTCTTTCTCCACGTCTTCGGGGTGATGTTGTAACACATGTCCATTAACGATATGTGGGTCAATGAACCCAACATCATGGATGTTTCTTATTTTGCATTCCCAAATCTTCAATCTGCATAATAGCGTACGCAACAATATAGTTAGGACAATATATATATATATATATAGTGCAGGCAATGAAGAACGAGATGAGGTAGAAATAAATCACTTACAGAACGTAGCAACTCAGCATAGATTTGTCGAGGTCGCGCAGATTGAACAGCTGGAACAATTCACTCATATGAACTTCTACAGAGTACCGTTTGGTGTGATGCTCATCTGTAACATCCGCATAAACATATTCTTTGTCGGCCCATGTTATGAATTGCTTGTACCAACGTAGCAGATTTCGCATTTGTGGTGGTAGACTCTTTTCCCGCGCAGGCTCGACGAGAGGCCCATTCCGCACATATTGTAATGCTATCTCACATACTGGCGCATCCTCAAGGCCTAAGAAGGCACGAAGAGTCAAACCCATCTCGGACGCTTGTTTCATGGCACTCGCTACAGTCAATCCAAGTGCTGCCGCAGCTGCTATGATCTCGGGGTCCTCTTCCGGACCGGCTTTCACTATGAGCGGGGGGATCGATTGTTTCTTCTGCATCCCGAGCTGGTCAACTTGTTTCCCGCTTTTTTTACTTTCTTCTTTCTCCTCCTTCAATATTTTTGCTTGCCTACGAAGTTCATGTCCATAGTCGTCAGGCATATTCAGCTCGGCTTGGGACGGTGTCGTCAAAAAATCCTTAGCCCACTTCTTTTGCTTCTCAGTGAATACTTGCTTGGGCTCAGGCTCTTTTTTCGCCTTCATATCCGCCTTCCATTTCTCATAATCAGCAGACGCGGCCAATTTGGTTTCAGCTTCACTAAGTTCCCCAGGCCTTGGGAGGAGAGGCTTCAGTGATGGCTCCGGTACCCTTGTGGTCTTAGGTACATAAGGGTCCGGGTTAATAGTCCAGGAGCGGGTTTCCTTGCTGTCCGCCTGCTTCTGCTTCTTCGCCGGAGGTGGATTGGGGGGCGTCGTACCCGCCGGAGGTTGTGGATCGGGGGACGGCGTCGAATGGCGTGAAGGAGGTGTAGGTGAACCACCACGACCACCACCACCGCCACCACCGCCACCACCACCACCACCACCATCGGAGGGGGGTGGACTTGCTAGCCTTGGCGCCTCGCCTGGAAACACTATGTACTTCTTTTTCCATAGAATGAACTGGCGCTTGACATCTCCAAGTCTTCTCTCCCCTTCGGGTGTAGGTTTGTCAATCTCCAGGTCCTCAAACCCTTGGACTATGTCTTCCACCGTGACACGAGCATAGCCATATGCAATGGGGTTGTTGTGGTGGAGTGCTCCAGGTGTACAGGGTAAAGCACTGCCGCTAGCTACCTTCGTGGAAACGTTCCCCACGGGATAATGCAGATCACATTCTTTCATCTCCTTTACATCATCCACGGGGTAGTGAGGCTCCGGTGCACGAATCTCGATCATCGGTGCAATAGCACCAGGCGGGCCATCCGTGGAAGCCACGCTGCTTCTCCGCTGCTGGCTTCCGCGATCCGCTTCATGATCTTCATGCGGCCCTGCAGCCGATTTTTCTTTTACTAGTTCATGCACGGTCTGCTTCAACTCATGGAGTTCCGATGCAAACTTCGTCATAAGATCTGCATCCCGGTCCGTCTTTCTCTTACGGCTTCTGTAACAGTACGGGTCATTGTCCTGGGAAAACCCTACTTTCCACGGAACTTTGCCTTTGCCTCGTACACGTCCTCCGTGTTCATCATTCCCGAGGGCTGTTGTCAGTGCGTCTTTCTCTCTGTTGAACTTGATCAAGCCCTCTTGAGCTTGGGTCATTGCGTCAATAAGGGCTTGGGTGGGAGCAAACTGTCTCTGCCGGTGAACACACACCCCTGTCTCCGGGTCTAGCGATCCCCCATGCCCGTACCACCAGCTTTTGGCCCTTGGGTCCCATCCCTCTGTACCTAGAGGGATTCCTCGCACCCTCAGGTCCTCCTCCATCTTCTGCCACCTAGGCTCCGAAAGGCGGTATCCTCCTGGCCCCATAATATGATGGAACTTTTTCTTACTCGCGTTATCCTTATTTTTTTTCGATATTTCCTTGAAATGCTCCGATTGCTTTTGCCTCACAAATTCTGGCCAATCATCTTTCAGTTTCTCATGTTGTCCATTGAAATCCGGAGTCTTGCCCTTGTTGACATAGTCACAGGTTAAATTTTTCTTGAAGTTCCGGAATGCTTCGCCCATCTTCTGAAGAGCGAACTCTTTAACTAGCCTCCTCCTCTGACGTCCACCCGGAACCTCGTTACCGAATTCATCGACTTTGTTGTATTCCGGAGGTAGAATGAAATGTTCCATAAGCTTTCTCCAGCAATCCTT